>NC_090646.1:253270813-253636721 GCF_040937935.1 Hyperolius riggenbachi | reverse complement strand
GCAACACACCATACAATTTTTAAAATATCGGTTTAATTCAAGAATAGCAATCAATTTTTCTGAGGCTTAACTGAGCGTGAAAGGTCACATTTTCTGTCATGTGCATTTTTTTTTGTGTGCGTTTTTAGTGCTTTTGCGGTTTTTCCCGCATATGTGTATTTCTTGCGTTTTGCGCTTTTTTTATGCGTTTGCAGTTCGCATATGCGTTCTGTATGCGTTTTCAATGTGTTTTTACATTGCGTTTTTATGCAAATCACTAGGAAGACAAAAGGAAGCTTAAATACATCACAAAACTATTTTTGTGGGGAAAAACGCATATAAAAACTTATGAAAAACACATTGCGTTCCCATTGACTTTTATTATGTGCATTTTTTATGCGTTTTTGAATACCATGCAACAAAACCAGCGTTTTTAAAAACGCACACATACAAAACGCATATGCGTTTTTTATATGCATTTTTTCATGCAACCCATAGACTTCCATTAGCAGCAAAAACGCAGCGTTTTCCTCAATGCTTGCGTTTCTGCTAAGTGTGCACCTAGCCTGACTGATTGTAACATTTCAAAAATCTGACCATTGCACCACACACGTGTTCAGTTTTTCCTCAATTATGATAAAAATTATTGGAAACTCTGAGAAATTTGCTTGCTTGTAATAAATTGACAATCTACCACACCCCATTCAATTTTCATAAAAATTTATGAGAAAAATCCACCATTCCCGATCAACTTTTATCCAATAAAAACAGGCAATCTGATCGGATTTCTTGCTCAAATAATAAAAAAAAAAAGCTTTTGATTTTTCGGGACATACAATTGTTTTTATCGAATTGCCATAAAATCCGATCATTTTAATGTATCGTGTATGGCTACCTTTTAAAGAAGTGGCCACACTGAGAGGAGAGGATTGTCAACACCTTACAAGATAATGTATGTATTTGCCTCCCCTGCATGGAGTATATTTTTATTATATGGAAAGAAGGAGAAGATAACAGGGAAAAAAAATTAACATTTTCCACCCATCAGTCAAGTTAGAAATAGAAATAGTTTATTTCATGAACATGTAAATAATAAACAGGCCCCTTATACTCTAGCTTTCTGGGTACTCTGCTCTGCACTAACATGTACCTATGAGAGTAGACAGTCCCTAGTGATCAGTGACACTTATTTGCGTCGTATTTCCCAGCAGACACTACATCTACTATGTTGGCATGGGTTTCTTACTTGCATTCTGGTGCCTTCCTATAACCCAAACACATGTTAGTAGGTTAATTGGCATATAACTTATTAGGACCTTGTTTGTGTATGTTAATGTATGTTTATGACTGTGGTAAGGGTATTCCATTTCATGCACAGGGACTGACCTAATTAAACATTATGGGGGAGTAAATGAATAAAATAAAATTCTTTACACGCCAGTCTAGTATTGCCACATTCATAGTATAGTATTACATGACTCATCACATCCCTGGGCTAAATCTTTAGAACATTCCAGCCTGCGTATTGTAGCTTTTATCTCTTCCCTGTTTGGTGGAGTTTTCTGCAGCTGGATTCTCTTTTCGTCATAAATTATGATGTGGATTGATTATGGTCACTTACATTTCTGTGAAATTGCATCTTATAGCTTGCTTCACGTACTAATTATAGTTTGATGACAGTTCTCCAACAGTTTTATAGCACAGAATGAAAGATTAAATAGAGCTCAGGGCTACATTATTATTAAATATTGAGCTGTAATTATGCAAAGATAATATTTGGCAGTTGATGTGCAATATCAAGGTGGGGCTATGACAAGACACACACGTTTCAGCTAAGCAATACTAGCAAGAGGGGCTTTGCATGAACACTTACAGTGTTACATTCATGAATCGGTAGCAAACGTCCTAGTGTGACATCTATGAATAATGCTTTCTCAGGGACTGATTTACCATAAGGCACTGTGGGCACATGCCTACAGGCGCCTGGTGATAGAAAGGCAGCTCACTCCCATTTCCGAGCACCTCCCTCCTTACCTATGCAGAGTCCTGATGAAAGTGTAAATGAGAGGTTACTCACCCTGCTCTCGGCATTCCACTGATGAGATCTCCCTTTATTCAGGGGCACCTCTAACTACTAAATATTGAGGGTACTTCTGGCTACCTAATACTAGGACCTGTAGCTTCCTATGATGGGCAAGGGAAGTAAGGGAGAAGTGACAGCTGGGACTTGTGGTGCAGTTGGGTGTGGGTGTAGGTTCATGTGGGTGAAGTCTAAGTTCCAAGGACATCTGTGCCTATAGGCTCCTGTGAGGTAAATCCGGGCCTGTGCTTTCTATCTGTTAAAGATAATAGGCAGTCATCAAGCAGTGTAAATAACACACAGAAATCTTAGCAGTGCTGTACCTGACCTTCCTGCCATAGACAGGGCTTTCCTTAGAAAGAATAAGCTTGTTCCTGACTGGCCAGAATGATTCTTTAATAGAAGAATCTCCATTCTCTGCCCCCTGACCAGAGATCAAAGAATGAGCACAGAATGTTTATGTTGCAGGAGGGAGTGTTGACTTCTAAATTGTTACCTATTGCAATGGCTGTGTATAGCCACCCAGCGAAGGTAATGACAACCTTTGCTTTGGCACCAAAAAAGCTTTTACAAGGTTTGCTTATCATTTACCTACCTTATTTTTATTTTCCTTACTTTGCTTAGTAATTGTATAATTGCTTTCTAAAGATGCCCATTAACAGTACAATTTTAAGCAAAAGATCATATTTTCTATCATTCAGATTGAAAGAAAAGATTGTATTTAGTTTATCCACAACTCTAAAAATTTGAGACTGCAGCACATTATCTGATCAGCAGAAAGTATAATTGGCTGTAGCTTACCTTCCATGCAGGATCTTTGCGCTAACAGGTGCAAAAAGATAGCAACAAAAATTGCCACTGACCCCTCTCATCCTGCTCACTCCATCATCCAACGTATGCCTTCAGGCGTGAGATAACGGTCCCCTCCGTGTTCCCGCTAGTGGCACCGTTAGTCTTGCAACTTCGAGCAAAATCATTCCCAACTGCGCATGCGCAGTTCAGTCTTTCAAGAACCATGCATGCGCAGGAGGCTTATGGTGGCAAGCGCATCGAGACTTCTCCTGAGGTCACCAGGCTAACATTGCTACCAGCGGAACCACAGAGGGGACCTAGAGGATGCTGAGGGGCCTTGTGGGTTATGGGGGGCTGGAGGAAGCCCTAGGTAAGTCCAGATATTTCATTTTTCACTGTTCAGCGTCCCTTCAGGGTTGAGCTGATGGCTCGATTGATAATATCCGACAGGTCCGATGACCCGCCGGATAGATTCCCCGCTCGATCGGGCGGACAATAGCGGGGAATCGTGCGGCTGACAAGGCATGCCCGCGGGGACGAGCGGGAATCGATCTACGCACACACGCAGATGAGCGGTGACGCACCAGCATCGAGACGATGGCTCGATATCGGCGCATAAACTTACCGTGTATGCCCAGCATTATACCTATAAGGGGTCTGGTAGAAGACACTTATAGTAATTGGCTTGGGCAATGGTAACTGTCTGATCACTAATTTATGAAAATAATCAGCTAGCACGCTCTTATCTATTTTATTTAATTGCACAAATGAATGAAATATTTTCTAGTGTGATGCGAAGGAATTGTTGTTTTGTGTATTGATGCTATCCTATGTGCCATGTGTAATGAAACGCGGAAAAGCCGCCGCGTGTACTGACAGCAAGGCGGCTGATTCCGCATCCAGCGCGGCGGTTTGCACGCAGCAGCGTGCGTCTGGTGTGGCTGGGTCTGTTAGTTCACACAGATTGAGAAATACGGACACGCGCGCTTAGAGGCAGAACCTTTATGACAGCCGAGGAGGACCTGGTCAGCTGACCTCAGAGCAAGTGACTATTGGTCAATCACTGATGGGTGGCGCCGGAGAGCGCTGCTCTATATATAGTTACTGCTGGTCAGTCTCAGGTTGTCTGCCGTTGCGAACACTTACATGGAAGCACTCAGACCTTAGTCAGATCCTACAGTGTGTTAGAACCAGGAGGACCTGGGAATTCACACTGAGCCAGATTACTTCTGGTTATCATTGTGTTATACTTCAGACTAGTTCCAGGGTGTCGAGACCACGGACCTCACACCCAAGATAAGGGACTTTGTGTTATCATTGTGTTATACTTCAGACTAGTTCCAGGGTGTCGAGACCACGGACCTCACACCCAAGATTAGGGTCTTTGTGTTATTGTGTTATACTTCAGACTAGTTCCAGGGTGTCGAGACCACGGACCTCGCACCCAAGATTAGGGACTTTGTGTTATCATTCTGTTATACTTCAGACTAGTTCCAGGGTGTCGAGACCACGGACCTCACACCCAAGATTAGGGACTTTGTGTTATCATTCTGTTATACTTCAGACTAGTTCCAGGGTGTCGAGACCATGGACTTCACACCCAAGACTAGGGATACTGTGTACCATCATATTATACTCTAGACTAGTTCCAGGGTGTAGAGACCATGGACCTCACACCCAAGACTAGGCATTGTTTGATATCTGTTATGACCTACTGCTTTTCTGACTATCCCTCTGCTTTCTGATTCGGTACCTACGCATATCTGATTATCTGTTGCCTTTGGATACCGAATCAGCCTTCTGTCTCTGTACCTTGTCTGTCCGTGTGTTGCCAACCTGGTTTGCCCGACCTTGAGAGCTATCTCTCTCCTTAAGAGATAGTCTCCAGACCTGCTAGTGACATCCACCTTCAGGTGTCACTCACTCACAGGTCCTTCCTACTTTCAGCCTGGGACTCCACTCCTTTGGAGGTCTCAGGCTGCTGGAAGGTTTTTGCACTTCTCAAAAGGCAGTATCGCCCATACTGCCAAAGACCACCTGCTCCTCGGGCGGTCTTACTCAAAGTCATTACTGTTGCACCAAACACTCACACTATACAGGTGTCTAGAGGTTAGTTATACTTGGAATATCGGTGATTCTGCAGATCATCAATAATCGGGTATATATCTGTATTCTTGATGATACTGCAGATCACCAATAATCAGATTCTCTCTGTGTGCTGACACCGATCGTTACAGAACGGCAGACCAAAACCAAATGGATGCACTTAACAGCCGTCTGGATGCACTCACCACCTCGGTGGAAAATTTCATCCAAGTGCTGGACAGTCATCAGACCCAGATCAACGCTTTGTCTGGGTCTGCACAAGTCCTACAGACGCCTGTGAATATAGTGCGATCTTCTCCAGGTACAGACTTACGTATGCCTGTGCCCGAAAAGTTTTCTGGTCACAGATCTGACTTTCAGAACTTTAGAAATCGAGTGTTATCGTACTTTGAGTTGAGACCTAATTCATCGGGAACCGTGGCACAGAGAATTACGTTCATAAAGACTCTGTTGTCAGGGGATTCCCAGACCTGGGTATATAGTCTCCAGACAGGGAATGAGGCCCTAGCCTCAGGTGAGAAATTTTTTAAAGCTATGGATATAATTTATGATGATCCGGACATTGCCTCTACCGCTGAGCGGAAGCTCAAGACTTTGTGGCAGGGCAGAAATCCGGTTGAAGTTTACGCAGCTGAGTTCAGAAAATGGGCAGTTTCGGCTAGATGGGGGTCATTCGCACTTCTGGACTGTTTCTTGTCAGGGTCGTCAGATGCGGTATCTGACCTAATGCTGGGTCATCCTGAGCCGAAATCTCTTGATGGGGCCATTTCATTGGCAGTCAGGGTTGATCGTCACCTACGTTACCAAAAACAGACTCGGAGTAGGAACAATGTGAAATATGTTTCCTACGCCTCTCCCCCACCCGTTCCACCTCCACCAGAACCAATGCAGATTGGTCGGTCAAAATTGTCCCGGGTGGAGCAGAGTCGCAGAAAAACAGAACAGCTCTGTCTATTCTGTGCAGAAGAGGGTCACAGAGTGTAGAATTGTCCCAAGAAGTCGGGAAACGCTGCCGCCTAGGTGTAGTTGGAGGTAATACCCTAGGCGCGCAGTCTTTACCTCTAGACGATAAACGTTTGCTCCTCCCTTGTACTATATCTTGGGAAGATCAAACAGAGGCCACTGAGGCCTTCATCGACTCTGGCTCAGCAGCCAATTTTATGGATTACGAATTTGCTAAGAAATTGGGGGTTCCTATTTCCCCTTTGACTCAACGGATTCTGGTCACTGCAGTGGACGACTCTCCTCTGCAGAGTAAATACCGTCTGTCTCAGACCCCAGAGTTAAGGGTTACGGTGGGGGTGTTACATAAAGAGAATCTACAGTTTCTGGTCTTGCGGATGACGACTTCCACGATCATTCTTGGTAGGCCATGGTTACAACTTCACTCTCCTCAGATCAATTGGGCTTCAGGTCAGCTAACGAGCTGGTCTACCCATTGTCATCATCATTGTTTAGCGAAGGTAACCTTGGGTAACACCAAGATTCAGGTGGAAGGTTTGCCAAGCCAGTATGCAGAATTTGCGGACGTGTTTAGTCCCAAGTCAGCAGATAAACTTCCTCCTCACCGTCCTTTTGATTGTCCCATTGATCTCAGGTCTGGTTGTATGCCCCCTAGAGGTCATCTCTATAATTTATCTGGGCCAGAGAAAATAGCTATGCAAGAATACATTTGAGAAAACTTAGCTAAAGGCTTTATTCGTCCCTCTCGGTCACCAGCAGGGGCAGGATTCTTTTTTGTGAAAAAGAAGGATGGAGGCCTCCGTCCATGCATTGATTATCGTGGCTTAAATAAGATTACAGTAAAAAATCGTTACCCTTTGCCTTTAATTGACGATTTGTTTACCCAGGTCACAAATGCTAAGATTTTCTCGAAGCTGGATTTGAGGGGTGCATACAACCTTGTGCGTATCAGGGACGGTGATGAATGGAAGACGGCCTTTAACACACCCGACGGGCATTACAAGTACCTAGTGATGCCCTTCGGGTTGTGTAACGCCCCGACCGTCTTCCAAGAGCTGATTAACGAGGTGTTCAGAGAGGTGTTGGGCAAATTCGTCTTGGTGTACTTAGACGATATACTGATTTTCTCATCCAACCTCTCAGAACACAGGAAACATGTTGGGTTTGTGTTACGGAAGTTGAGACAGAATATACTGTATGCTAAATTGGAAAAATGCATTTTCGAAGTGACCTCTGTCGCCTTTCTGGGGTACATAATCTCGACCTCTGGCCTCTCTATGGACCCTGGAAAGGTTTCAGCTGTCTTGGAATGGCCTCAGCCTGTAGGACTGAAGGCTCTCCAGAGATTCCTGGGGTTCGCCAACTACTACAGGAGGTTCATAAAAGGGTACTCTACGGTGATCTCGCCTCTCACCAGTCTCACCAAGAAAGGGGCAGATACTCACCACTGGTCCCCAGAGGCCCATGCTGCTTTCTCCATTCTGAAGAAATAGTTCTGTTCTGCACCCATATTGAGACATGTAGACGTCACCTTTCCCTTTATCATGGAGGTAGATGCCTCAGAGGTAGGGGTAGAGGCTGTGCTGTCTCAGCGTTCTGGTTTACAGGGAAAACTGCATCCTTGTGCCTATTTTTCCCGTAGGTTTTCACCCGCAGAGAAAAACTACGATATAGGCAATCGGGAACTTCTAGCCATCAAGTTGGCCTTTGAGGAATGGCGACATTGGCTAGAAGGGGCAGAACACACCATTACAGTTTACACTGACCACAAAAATTTGAAATACATTGAGTGCGCTAAGAGACTTAGCCCCCGACAAGCCCGGTGGTCGTTATTTTTCTCAACATTCAGATTTGTAATCACGTATACCCCTGGTAGTAAGAACATCAAGGCTGATGCCTTATCCAGGTGTTTTGAGCCTGAGACAGCACAGCCCTCAGACCCTGAGACCATTATACCTCAGAAGGTGGTCCTGGCAGCCACTGAGACCTGGAAAGACTGTACTGTCACTCTGAGTCCATTTCAACAGGATGTTCCAGAGGGGAAGCCTGAGGGGGTCATGTTTGTACCATTGCCTTTTCGCCTACAACTGTTGCAGCTGTTTCATTCCCACAAGAATGCTGGGCATCCGGGGGCCACCAGAACTCAGGATCTAATTGCTAGATGTGCTTGGTGGCCGTCATTGGCAACAGACTGTAAGGAGTATGTAAGAGAGTGTGCAGTGTGTGCTAGGAGCAAACCCTCTCGTCAGGCACCTGTTGGAACATTGCAGCCTTTGCTAGTTCCGAGTGAACCTTGGACCCATTTGTCCATGGATTTTGTGGGCGAACTCCCCAGGTCTGAGGGCATGACGGTCATTTGGGTGGTACTTGATCGATTCAGTAAGATGGCTCATTTTGTCCCCCTGAAAGGACTCCCCTCGGCCCAGGAATTGGCTGATCTCTTCATCCAGCACATTTTCCGGCTGCATGGCATTCCGGAAAATATAGTGTCAGATCGGGGAGTCCAATTTGTATCATAGTTTTGGAGGGCCTTCTGCCATCAGTTAGACATGGATCTTTCTTTTTCATCAGGCTACCACCCACAGACCAATGGCCAGACCGAAAGAGTCAATCAGTCCCTGGAACAGTTTCTGAGATGTTATGTTGCAGATGCACAAACCGACTGGGTAAAATTTTGGCCATTTGCAGAATTTGCACACAACAATCTGAAAAGTTCCTCTTCAGGATTTTACCCATTTCAGGTGGTGACGGGAAGGTCACCTAAGTTTGCCCCATTGCCAGTGGCTTCTACTCCGTTTCCAGCCCTGGAGAATTGGCAGAAGTCTTTAAAGCAAATTTGGGGAATGGTTAAAGAAAATTTGGGGAGGGCTTTTCAGAACCAGAAGAAACAGGCTGACAGGAGACGTTCCATAGAATGGGAATTTTTTCCAGGGGATTTGGTCTGGGTGTCCACACGACATTTGGCTCTAAAGCAACTGTCACCCAAACTAGGCCCTAGATTTGTGGGTCCTTTTCCAGTGACCAGAAAAATCAATAATGTCACCTATGCCATTGATCTCCCTACCAGCATGCGAGGTGTGAGATCATTCCATGTGTCCTTACTCAAGCCGGCGGTACACGTGGATTCCGCTTACCCCCCCCGTGTTGATTGATGACCAACCCGAGTATGAGATTGAAAAGAATCTGGACTCACGGCTTGTGCAGAACTCCGTGCAGTATTTGGTTCACTGGAAAGGCTATGGCATAGAGGAGAGAACTTGGGTGCCAGACTGTCGTATGCACGCAGAGGAATTGAACAAAGAATTCCATGACTTGCACCCTGGAAAGCCTGGTGGGAAGTGTCCGGAGTCCATATAACAGCAACAATCCACAAGGACTCGACCCTCCAGGAGTGTAATACAGCAAAATATTTATTTTTATATACAGCGGTGTTACAGCACACTAAAAAGCACAACGTTTCGGGCAGAGGCCCTTTCTCAAGTGCTCAAGTACTCTGGTCACACATTACAATTATATAGTAAATTTAAAATACACGCCACACCCAAATCAATTAGGGGGGCGGGCACATGCTTGCAATTACATTAACCCTTCAATAAACAGAGAGCGGCCAAAAAACTTACAAGAAGCATCTGAGGCTAAAATCTTCATTGAGGCCATACGGTGACTGAGTCCCCAGTTTTTCCATCCACCATGCCTCACGTTTTAATAGGGAGGCCTTGCGATCCTGGCCCTCATGGAACTGCACAACCTCCAAAACCAACCATCTCAGCTGACTCACCCTATGTCCAGCTTCCTTAAAATGTCTTGCTAAAGGGGGATCCCGATTCCTTTCCTCCTCCCCCCTTTTGGTAGTATTGGGGTTCTGTATGTTGCTCCTATGTTCGTTAAGCCGAGACTTTACTTCTCTCTTAGTTTGTCCTACGTAGGCCAGTCCGCAGGGACATTTGATGTAATATATCACCCCTTTAGTGTCGCATGTGGCATAATTTTTAAGGGGAATTGGGGTACCCTGTCGTGGATGTCTCACCTCTGCCCCCCTGATGATACCATTACAACAAGTGTCCGGAGTCCACACCTCAGGGGGGGGGGTACTGTAATGAAACGCGGAAAAGCCGCCGCATGTACTGACAGCAAGGTGGCTGATTCCGCGTCCAGCACGGCGGTTTGCACGCAGCGGCGTGCATCTGGTGTGGCTGGGTCTGTTAGTTCACACAGATTGAGAAATACGCGCATGCGCGCTGAGAGGCAGAACCTTTATGACAGCCGAGGAGGGATCAGCTGACCAGGTTGGTCAGCTGACCTCAGAGCAAGTGACTATTGGTCAATCACTGATGGGTGGCGCCGGAGAGCGCTGCTCTATATATAGTTACTGCTGGTCAGTCTCAGGTTGTCTGCCGTTGCGAACACTTACATGGAAGCACTCAGACCTTAGTCAGATCCTACAGTGTGTTAGAACCAGGAGGACCTGGGAATTCACACTGAGCCAGATTACTTCTGTTGATCATTGTGTTATACTTCAGACTAGTTCCAGGGTGTCGAGACCACGGACTTCACACCCAAGATTAGGGACTTTGTGTTATTATTGTGTTATACTTCAGACTAGTTCCAGGGTGTCGAGACCACGGACCTCACACCCAAGATTAGGGACTTTGTGTTATCATTGTGTTATACTTCAGACTAGTTCCAGGGTGTCGAGACCACGGACCTCACACCCAAGATTAGGGACTTTGTGTTATCATTCTGTTATGCTTCAGACTAGTTCCAGGGTGTCGAGACCACAGACCTCACACCCAAGACTAGGGATACTGTGTACCATCATATTATACTTCAGACTAGTTCCAGGGTGTAGAGACCACGGACCTCACACCCAAGACTAGGCATTGTTTGATATCTGTTATGACCTACTGCTTTTCTGACTATCCCTCTGCTTTCTGATTCGATACCTACGCATATCTGATTATCTGTTGCCAACCCTGCCTGCCTTTGGATACCGAATCAGCCTTCGATCTCTGTACCTTGTCTGTCCGTGTGTTGCCGACCTGGCTTGCCCGACCTTGAGAGCTATCTCTCTCCTTAAGAGATAGTCTCTAGACCTGCTAGTGACATCCACTTTCAGGTATCACTCACTGACAGGTCCTTCCTACTTTCAGCCTGAGACTCCACCCCTTTGGAGGTCTCAGGCTGCTGGAAGGTTTTTGCACTTCTCAGAAGGCAGTATCGCCCATACTGCCAAAGACCACCTGCTCCTCGGGCGGTCTTACTCAAAGTCATTACTGTTGCACAAAACACTCACACTATACAGGTGTCCAGAGGTTAGTTATACTTGGAATATCGGTGATTCTGCAGATCATCAATAATCGGGTATATATCTGTATTCTTGGTGATACTGCAGATCACCAATAATCAGATTCTCTCTGTGTGCTGACACCGATCGTTACACTATGTCTGTTTTTAAAGGCACAGTATTCGACCTGAAGAAGTGATTTTCACCGCGAAACGCGTTGTCAGTTAAGTGCCCAATAAAGTTTTTACCTTCTATATTAAGTACTGGATGGACTACTTTTTCAAGGTAGGACCCTCCTCCTTTTTTAAATATTGCTTGTTAGCATTGGATAAACACCGTAATTGTGCAAATACATCGGGCGCCTCCTCAACCCTCCTATAGATGTTTCTCACCCCTGAATTGGGGTTACCACTATTCTAGTGGACTTTTTGGAAGGAGCTGCGACCATCATCCAACAAGGCCGAGTGGGGACGGTACTTCCCCACATGTGTTCTTAGTGGTTGCTGATTTTGCAACCCTATTTTATGAGTATAACAGCTGTTTACTCTTTGAATTTTAAATGACCTCTTACGATACTACACCAGATTGGGCTCCCGTCTTTCCTCCCGTCCTTTTTTCTATCCACCCAAACCTTTTGTGTGTTTACCACTTCCTTACTAACGTCAGTGCATTAACACCCAAGTCAAGTAACTTATAAAACATCAAGATTGTAACTTTATTAAATAAAACGACAGTAATCCTCTTCTTTCACATTGTTTTATTGCATAGAATGTTGTCTTCAAACAATGCTGTGTTCACATTTTCATTTTGTGCTGACAACTCACTGAACATTTTATTTGCTTAAAATTTCCATATTTTACATATATTCTCAATGGTAAAAATTATAGATCAGCTAAAAAAAATATGTTGTCCCTGCCTATAGATTGGGAGTATGAAGTGCATTCATGGTCCATTCAGGGTAATTAATTTTTGTTTGTTTTATTTCCAATGCTCGAAATAACACAAATTCCCCTGGACACAATCATATGAGTTAACATAATTTTGTTTTACATGTGGAAAATGTGCTTTGCCTCAGTGTGCAATGCTAGGTAGTTTGCGCCTTCCTTCCCAGTATAGCTATACCCTGTAATCTAAATGTATAAAGAGCCATCTCATCTCCCAGTTTCAGTCTTAAGGTACATACACACGTCAGATTTTCGCAAACGACCCGTCGTTTGGACGTTTGAACGTCCGGTTGTTTGCATGTGAAATCAGGCATGTGTACAGTCTGTCGTTCAGCTGATAAGACTGGACTTGAAGTCCGGTCTTAGCAGCTGAACGACAGACTGTACACACGCCTGATTTGACGTCCAAACGACCGGTCGTTCAAACGTCCAAACGAGGGTTTTTTGCGAAAATCCGACGTGTGTACGAGCCTTTAGGCCTGGTACACACTGTGCAATTCGCACTTTAGATCCCACTCAAGCAAGATATCTGATCGATATTCAGATCTGACATCAATCAGATATACACTGAGCAAAACACATCACTTTTGCTTTTTGCTCCCATTTTGCAAGAGCTGAACTCAAGGATCTGAAACATTTTCTACATACCCCAAAGACCCATTACTCTCAGGGCCCGTTTCCACTAGCGCGGAAACAGGGGCCGAATCCTCAGAGTTTCCTGCAGGCAAATCGTGCGGGGAAACTCAGCCATAGGAAATAATAGCCCTCAAGTATTGTTCACAAATCCATCTAAATCTGTGTTAGTGAGCACTTCTCCTTTGCTGAGATAATCCATCCCAGGACCATGGCCCTGACATCACACTGTGGGAGGGGTTTCACCACAATATTAGCCATACAGACCCTCCTGATGATCTGTTTGAGGAAAGGAAAAGATTTCTCATGGGAAATGGGGTATCAGCTACTGATTGGGAGTGGAGTGTGTGTGGAGTGTGTGTGGAGTGTGTGTGGAGTGTGTTTGGATCGTGTGTGGAGTGTGTGTGTGTGTGTGTAGTGTGTTTGGAGTGTGTGTGTGTGTGTGTGTGTGTGTGTGGAGTGTGTGTGGAGTGTGTGTTGGAGTGTGTGTGTGTGGAGTGTGTGTGGAGTGTGTTT
This sequence comes from Hyperolius riggenbachi, assembly GCF_040937935.1. Classification (NCBI taxonomy): domain Eukaryota; kingdom Metazoa; phylum Chordata; class Amphibia; order Anura; family Hyperoliidae; genus Hyperolius; species Hyperolius riggenbachi. Next base: position 253,623,424 of record NC_090646.1, on the reverse strand, counting down.
GGAGTGTGTGTGTGGAATGTGTGTGTGTGTGTGTGTGTGTGTGTGTGTGTGTGTGTGTGTGTGTGTGTGTGTGTGTGTGTGTGGAGTGTGTGTGGAGTGTGTGTGTGTGTGTGGAGTGTGTGTGTGTGGAGCGTGTTTGGAGTGTGTGTGTGGAGTGTGTGTGTGTGTGGAGTGTGTGGAGTGTGTGTGGAGTGTGTGTGTGTGTGTGGAGTGTGTGTTGGAGTGTGTGTGTGTGTGTGTGGAGTGTGTGTTTGTGTAGTGTGTTTGGAGTGTGTGTGTGGAGTGTGTGTGTGTGTGTGTGTGTGTGTGTGTGTGTGTGTGTGTGTGTGTGTGTGTGTGTGTGTGTGTGTGTGTGTGTGTGTGTGTGTGTGTGGAGTGTGTGTGGAGTGTGTGTGTGTGTGTGTGTGTGGAGTGTGTGCGTGTGTGTCTGCACGCACACTTTGTAAGAGTAAAAAAAACCTTAGGAATTCTTAACTGAGGCATGGTAACTCCTCCCCAGACCCCGCAATAGCTGGAAATAAGCATGGAGAGACCCTACATGGGAACCCGTCAGACCCCCCCCCCCCCCCCTTCGCCTGGGGGGGGGGCCTGTAATGAGGAGAGGGTGAGTGGTGTTTTTCAATCATCCTAAAAATGTGATAGATCAGATAAGCACACTTGCCTTGGTTAATGAGTTTTAAGACCTCTTACTTATTGGCCGGTAAAACTGTAGTCGGTAAATCACTACTTAATTCATTCAATAAACATTCCAACAGGCAACAATACACTGACTTCAATCAACATTGCTAGATTGACTATTGGGGTTGACATTAGACTTGTAGCAACTGGAGAGGTGCCACTCTGCAATCATTGTAAGAAGAAGTGGCACATCTTGACATGGGTCTTGGAGAAGAAACCCTCAGACTTCTATAAACTTGTTGAAGAAAAAAAGATTACCACACCCAGTGTGATTTATTAACTAGTTCAGATTCCATGACACGAGTCTCATGTCCGAATATGCTACTTTAAAGATTCCTGGAAGTGCTACTCATGTCAAGCACTATAAGCTGCTGCGATCGTGCGCAAGCATGCGCACTTCCGCCACTCGTGCACCAGATTAACGCTGTGGGCCTTTCATAAAGTTGCAAAAAGAAAGTTTTTAAGTTAAATGCCAATATCACATTCAAATTTTTTTTTTTTCCTGTAGTGAATTGTTAACCCCTACCTAATTAACTCCTTATGCGATCTATAATTGGCCTTAAAGCAGACCTGAACTCAAAGCTTCCTCTCTGCTTTGAAAGATACACAACAAAATAAAAACTTTTAAAGAAAAACATTTCTCTGTTACAGCTGATACAAATCCTAAAATAAATCTGCACTGTTTCTGCTTCCTGCTTTCATGGAAGCAGACATATTGCTAACATCCTGTGCTTTCAAATGAGCTTATCCGCCTAATCTTCCATAGTAGTCAGGTGACACAGGGGAGAGATCAAACAACAACTTGTGATTAGTCACAGATGGGGGGGGGATTAGACAGGCTAAACTCTCTAAATACATACAGGGTGCATTTCTCTCCGTTTTCCTTCTGTCCTGTGCAAGAGTTGAGGTTCACTTTAAGATTCGTTGACACCTGTAATAGCCGTCGTCCAAAGTGATTAGATACACTCACTAGGGCGAAAGCACAGGGACCCAATGCTGTATGGATGCATCGCTATGTTGTTGCCTAGCAATGCATCTGTACTGCACTGGGGTCCCCAAACTGTGTGCCCAAGCGATTGCATGCAATCACTGCAGACACACAGGCTGGCCATAACTAGTAATGAAATATGGCATGTATGGTATCGCTTTATCTGGGATGAGCCAAATAATGTATTTTGAGGTGTTTTAAAACTGTGGCTTTTGTTATGCGAAAATTACGAAGGGTGAAACATGACAAAAATGAGTAATTTTTGCTTTATGCCTAATTTTCCACAATAAAATACATGTGAAATTAAACAATCCCTTGAAAAAAATATTACCAAAAGAAAGTCTAGATTATCCTGAAAAAAAAAATATGTATCACTTTAATGGAATAATTAATAAAAAGTTATTGCTGTATCAATAGTGACACAGCCAAAATGCCAAAACTGACAGGACTCTGAAAGGGGTAAAAACACAGGAATGTGATGCGGTTAATTTTTATTACTGGCAAATGAGTAAGGGATTACTGGCAAATGGGTAATTGGTGTTCGGAAGGCTCTTCTCATTATCTGGGGTGGAGTGCTTATCTGATAGCACCGTAAACCCTTAACCCTCAACCCAACTAGGTCAAGGGGTGTCTGAAAAGCTCATGTGTCTAATTTATGCTTTGGCACCATCTTGCAACTTAGGGCCTTGACAAACCAAATGGCATTTTGTGGGTCATTTTTTTTACAAAACTATTCCATTGACTTACATAAAAATCATGGCAAAATTGCCACGAACGAGATTTTTCAAAAAAAACAAGATCGTGGCAATTTTGCTACGATTTTACCGCGATTTTAATGTAAGTCAATGGAGGCATTTTTTATAAAATGAAACGATCCACAAAACGCTATTTGGAGTGTCAGGCCCCTTTCACACTTTTTCCAACCAGCGATGTTCAGAAAGGCCTGTTTCCAATTCCAACTAAATTTGCACTTTTCAATTAGTGCCTTTCCGATCCGATCCAATCCGGATTTCCGATTTATGCAGAATGTAAATTTTTTGTGGGGTCAATACATTTTGTAAATTGTAAAAAAAAATATTTTTAGCGGATGTACACTATCTTGTTAAAACCACATTTCTGGCAACCACGGTGAACTTCTGTATTCAATGATTGGTCCAATAGCTCTAAAGTCTTTTGATTGGCCTAAAATTACCATGGTAATACTTCTAGAGTTCTCTGATTGGGCTAAAATGTCCAATTTGCAGTAATGCAGCATTTCCATTTCCGCATACCAATTACCACCACGGTAACCTGATTTCCTGTCGTAAACTCGGAATTCTGTTGAAATTTTCTGACCATCCCTATTCCCAAATGCTGACAAGTAGAACAAGCTGGTAAGTGATGTTGAGGGGGGCTCCAAGTGGTTGCAGGGTCTCTCTCTGCTCATTATCTGCTATATCTGGTGGGTGGGGCATAGTATAGTCCTGCTAGGAACCTGCACAGGGTTTTTTTCATAATAAAGTAAAAATATTTTAATAAAATATATACTGGTTTCGCTGATGGTTTATAAATATAAACTATAGCAAAATTGAATTTTAGGCCCCGTTCACACTTGCGTTTTGGCATGCAAACGGACCGGATTCGGATCGGATCAGGACCTGATCCGGATCGGAACCATACGGTTCCTATCCGATCCGATCCGGATCCGGTCCGTTTGCATCAGGCATGCATCAGGCTGCCATCTGGATCCGTGTGGTAAAAACAGCGAAATAAAATAAAAAATTGTTGGGGTCAGCAGAAAGTGCACCTGGTGCACCTGTAGAATCAGGTCCTCCGCTGTTTAGGCCTCACCTCCACCTCCAACATACTGCCAAACAGCTCCAGCACGTAAGGTCACTGCTGCTCCACTGCTGCCCATGTGTCCCCATCCGAAATGGCCGATAGAATACGCATAGGAAGTGGGGTAGAACGTCAGGTGTTTGTATCCTGTGTGTTCTGTGCTTTCCGTAACCCATAGGTTTCTATTTCCCGATGGTGCAGTCAGGCTCCGGTCCAGGTGCGTGGGCCGGATGATCCGGACCCGAAAAATAGCGCATGTTGGAAAAGTGTCCGGAGTCCGGATCTGATCCGGCTCCGTTCTGTATGGAGCATACGCATGTGAACGTCCGCATAGACTTTGCATTGCTATGCGGAACGTACCGAAGGTGACCTGGAACAGAAAGCTTCAAGGTGAGGAGGATCAGGATGATTGGAATGAATTTAGCACAGAACAATTACATCCCAGTGCCCTAATCCACAAACAGGGTCTTTTTAGCGAGATCACAGATCACCAATAACAGGGAGCAGCTTTCAGAAATGAAACCCTGGAGGTCCATGCAGAAAAAGGAAAATGTGCCTGAAGTTGGGCTATAGAATAATAATCATGTTTTCATACTGTAGCTTAGAACTCCATATTTTAGATTAGAATTTGAAGGAGTAAAGCTCTGTTGGCACTACATAAATACTAATAAAAAATGTTTTAGTGCATTCGTTTTTTAGCAGCAGTCAAGGTGTTCTTCAGTAACATTACAACAGTCATAGGTCCAACTCCACCAGGAACAGGCGTGATGTAGCCAGCTTTTTCTTTAACTCCTAAAAGATACAACAAAAAACATAGTGTAAAAAATATTATCTCAAAATTAATTCAAATTAAATCCTCATTATAGACCATTGCCACCAATCTGCTTTCTTATGGTTGGTCAAAAATTGAATGCCAAGAAGCCAGATTTCTTTGTTCAAATACCAATGTATCCCCTTGCTGTGCACACTGTAACCCCCCCCCCCCCCCCCTTCCCCACTTCACATTCCCACCAACTTCTCCAATACACACATCAAAGGATAAACTTCTCCAATACACAAAACCAAAGGATTGGGCAGCACGGTGGCGTAGTGGTAAGCGCTCTTGCCTTGCAGCACTCGGTTTAAATCCCAGCCAGGTCAACATCTGCAAGGAGTTTGTATGTTCTCCCAGTGTCTGTGTGGGTTTTCTCCGGGCACCCCGATTTCCTCCCACACCCCAAAAACATACAGATAAGTTAATTGGCTTTCCCCTAATTGGCCCTAGACTACAACACATACACTACACAATATAGGCATATGACTAAGGTAGGAACTAGATTGTGAGCTCCTTCGAGGGACAGTTAGTGACAAGACTATATATATATTCTGTACATCGCTGGGGAAGATGTCAGCGCTATATAAATACTAAATAACAATAGTTATAAACAGAAACAAGGGCCATAATTTCCTTTTGGTTGAAAAAAATGTGCTCATATTATTCCTCCCGCTCAAACACCAGGTAAACTTTGGAAGCCTTAAAGTCCGGAACATTCCCTGGCCCTGCCCTATACTATTTGTAAGTATTGTGTTATTAGCCCTGGATGCACCAACCCTGTCCAACTCTATAAACAGCCTAGAGGAGAATACTCTTGTGGACGGTATTTATGTGTCACACAGTGGCGTAGCAATAGGGGGTGCAGAGGTTGTGACCGCATCAGGGCATACATGCATGCATGCATTATGGGAATAACTACTCTCTTTGATTTCTGCATGCTCCTAATTATGGGTACACATAGTACGATTTTCGTTGCGATTCTCCGACCCAATAGTTTTTTTCCGCTCCATCCTGCACTTGATTCTGCGCTCGATTCTCTTATCTTCGCTCATTTTTCTTATCAAACATAAGGGGTTTTATCAATCGGATACATCTATCGCATGGAAAATCGTACCGTGTGTACCCAGCATAACACCTTGGTGGTTTATCAGATTATACAGAGCATATTGAAAAATCCAGCAGATGCCTCCAGAAAGCAATGTGATATCTCTAGATATAACTCTGGGTTAGAAGTTTTGCATGCATGGCCCAGCAGCGCGCCCCTGCCCCGTACCTGGGAGTGTTCTGCGCCTGTTAAAGAGAAACTCCAACCTAGAATTGAACTTTATCCCAATCAGTAGCTGATACCCCCTTTTACATGAGAAATATAATGCTTTTCACAAACAGACCATCAGAAGGCGCTGTATGACTGATTTTGTGCTGAAACCCCTCCCACAAGAAGCTCTGAGTACCGCGGTACTCTGGGCAAACTGCCACAATGTAACAATGTTCACAGACAGGAATGAGCGGTTTACAGCTGTCTCTAACAGCCAAAACAGCTAGGAGCAGCTACATAACCTGCCCACAGTAAAAATGTCACCATGTAATAAATGTCAGAATGTAAATCGGGGAGAGGAAAGATTTTACGATGAGCAAACACTGACTAAATCATTTATACATAATTATGGTAAAAAATTAAGCACTTTTTTTTACTACATTACTTTCACTGGAGTTCCTCTTTAAGTACTACTGCGCAGACGCAGACCGTTGCCAGCTGTAGGAGCATGTCGGAGAAGTGCGCAGAGCCAGACTGGTGAAGATATCTGAAAAGGCTTGGTGTTTCTTTAACAGTTTCACAGCATCAGAACTTTGTTTTTCTTACATAAGCCTTATTTTTAGCTGCACAGAAGCTAAGCTCCGCCCCATCAAAGAAAACTGCCAGGGCATTTTTCCCCTGATGTTGTGCAAAGCATGATGGGATTTCCTATGTTGTTCTTGTTGCCTAGCAACTGGGAGGGGTGATAAGGACACAGGACAGTTGGAACAACTGTGGCTCATGCTCCCTGTCACCTCCTTTCAACCAAAAAGATGTCTGCCCTCATGAAATCAAACATTTGCCTGTTCTTTTAAAACAGAGTGGGTAAGAGATTATATTAACTATCTATTTTAACTATTTGACATTCCTGGACGTGAAACTCACGTCCAGGAAGCCATGTGCGCTCCTGCGCGTCCACACAGCCGATCGCGCGCGTGCACGCGCGCTCCCGGCCGGCGGTTTGTTAGCCAGTGAATCAGTGAATCGGGCAACGGTGCCCGATCACTGATTCCTCTCCCCCGCAGAAAAAGCGACAGCTTCTCTCGGAAGCTACGCTTTTTCTGCTTCCTATGTCGCTCTAAGCGTACGTGGTACGCTTAGAGTGACGTCACTGTAAACAACTCATGGCTGCCATCTTGTGGCCAAAAAGTAAACTACATCTAAATGTTAAATAAAAATAAAAATACACATATATTTACAAAAAAAAAATACAATTTCAATCCCACCCTCCCAAAAATACCCACATAAAATGTTTAATTAAAAAAAAAAAAAATTACAATAAAAAAAAAAAAAAAAAAAAATATTTACCTAAGGGTCTAAACTTTTTAAATATCTATGTAAAGATGAAATATTTTTTTTTTTTTTAATTATAAGCTTGTAAATAGTGATGAATGCAAAACGGAAAAAATGCACTTTTATTTCCAAATAAAATATTGTCGCCATACATTGTGTTAGGGACATAATTTAAATGGTGTAATAACCGGGACAAATGGGCATATACAATACGTGGGTTTTAATTATGGAGGCATGTATTATTTTAAAACTATAATTGCCGAAAAGTGAGAAATAATGATTTGTTTCCGTTTTTTTCTTATTCTTCCTTTTAAAATGCATTTACAGTAAAGTGGCTCTTAGTAAAATGTACCCCCCAAAGAAAGCCTAATTGGTGGCGGAAAAAACAAGATATAGATCAGTTCATTGTGATAAGTAGTAATAAAGTTATAGGCTAATGAATGGGAGGTGAACATTGTTCGGATGCATGAAGCGAAAAACGACTGAATGCGAACTGGTTAATTAACATAACTAATGTAACTTACTGACAGTATGTTTGTTTAAGCTGAAGTTCCTTTTTAAGTCATTTTAATGGCATATATTGATGTTTCCAAACAAATCTATGTATTCCTTTTTGATCTTGCATGTATATAGTTGTGTGCTCCAACATCTTGCAGGCCTACAGGATTGGAGTCTGATGAAGGCGGAATAGCTAAAAGCTTACTCTTATTTTTTTTAAGTTAGCCAATAAATGGTATCATCCAGATTCAAAGCTTCTTGCTATTGATAATTGTGATTGAATTGTGAGGACACTTTTCCTCTGAAGATTACGGAACCTTTCATAAGTGTTGAATGTAAAGAATTACATTTTATTTGTATTAAAATAAAATAAAATACAGGCTGCTATAGGTAACATTATTTTCCTAAGTAAGACATTGATTGCCTTATTTAAAAATAAAAAAAAATAAAAAAAAAAAAAGCAAGATGATCATAATTCCCTTTTTTATGTATTTTATGTATTTCAGCAGCACTGGAATGTCTGTTTGGCAATTTATGTCCTGATGGAATAGTATATCTGCATAGCAATTTAAGACATGTTGGGATACAAAAAAAATCAAAAATGAAAGGCATCCGGTAGATTTAGTTCAAACTTGTTGAATAAGGAAGCCAACGCAGAGAAAATTGTTTGAGTCATAAATTAATTTATACAATCATTTAATATCCCCACTATTTGTTCAGCAATAGTGTCTGCGTCACAGACCATCCTGTGAAATTGGTATGAGCAGAATTTAGCACATTTCATAAACTTTGTGTACCTTATGCTGGTAAGCATTGGATCATGAAGACAAATATAAAAATAAATAAGGATTTTTAAAATTATTTTTACGGCATCTATTAGAATGTTATAACCAGTAGGTGTAGTTAAACTAGCAGATTAGGAATGCCTTCCATAACCACAAACACAGATCAACCAAGTGTTTGTATTTATGTCTTCATAGAGCAGTAGGAAGAGGGAGGAATTTTGACATCGTATAGCCGTTTTAAGTAATACAGCATCAGAGTTGATTTGGAGTTTTGCTTTATACAAGTACACTTTATTAGAAAAATGGCCCATGGAATTCATTCAAAGTAGAAAGTTAAAGTACACCTGTAATGAAAAAAAGTGCTCCTAGGGTGAACAAACTTTTTGACTCAAGGGCTACATTGGGTTCATAAGTTTGAACAAATGGCCAGAACAGAAGAGGAGTGAATGCAGCGAAAAATCGGTGTGGCCATGTCAGGATGTTGATGGAACAAGCTATAACATAACAGGTTAAAGGACCACTGTTGAAAAAAATCTTAAAATTTAAAAATATATGTAAACATATACAGATAAGAAGTAAGTTTCTCCCAGAGTAAGTGAGCCATATATTACTTTTCTCCTATGTTGCTGTCACTTACAGTAAGTAGTAGAAATCTGACAGAACCGACAGGCTTTGGACTAGCCATTCTCCTCATGGGGGGTTCTCGGGGTTTTCTTTATTTTCAAAGGCACTTAGTGAATGCCAGTTGTTCCGACCAACTGCCAAAAAAAGTGTACGGTGAGCAGGGAGGCTGGCAAGTATCTTTGTATAAATCTTTTTCAGGGATTGTCTTTATAAATAATAAAGGCCATGTTGAGAATCCCCTATGGAGAGATGGACTGGCCCAAAACCTGTTGGTTGGCTCTGGCAGAAATAGACAAGCCTGATCAGATCCACTCTACTGCATAGGCGCAGACACCTCACACCTGCGAAGTAAAATGGACCCGATCAGGCTCTGCTATTTGCTCTGAAGCCCAAGCGGAAAGACACAAGTGCGCTTGTGCGAGGTGTGTCACAGGCTTGTTACGGGTCCGGAGCCAGATTATCACTGTAGTTTTCTGGGGGCTGCCATTGCTGGATCCCTGAGGCCGAGAAGGACGGGGAAGCCTTTTTAGGAACCATAGTACAGTATATCCTTATTAATTTTTATTATGAAAAAAATTAAAAATGTTTTACATTTTTAATACATTTTTGAAAACAAGAGCCTCTTGTGGTGTAGTAATTTTGTAATTATCAGAGTATAGAGGTGAAAGGATTATACTGGCAAAAGGAGGTTACCTGATGGACAACCATGCACCATGCAGATGTGGATAACAAGCCCGCCTCACAGATCAAGGCTGTCATTGCACTTCAGGGAAGAAAAGGGTCAGTAAAAATACTCCCCTGACCACCACCACTGTGGGTAACTGTGAATTGGGGTAGGAGGCATCAAACATTAGAAAAAGTTAAAAAATTTAAAAATGGAAGACTTGTCCTTTGTGTCTAAATAAACATCCTTTTATGACCACATGCTTGTGTCTTCTTGGAGGAGGTAAGTAACCACCCACCCATCCATCCATCCATTTTTAAACAATTCACAAATAAACATTAATGCAGACTGAAGTTCTGCTATTGTGTTCTCTAGTCAACCAGGCCTAGTGTAACATAAATATAGATTACCTTCCATATCTACATCTCCAACTATCAGCGCTTTCCCAGTCACTGGATCGTCTATGTGATTAATGCCAACATCAATGACAGCTGCTCCTTCTTTAATCATGTCTGCTGTGATTAGTTTTGGAATACCTGAAACAAAAATCAAAGCATTGCAGTAAAGAAAACCAGCAGAGCACCTACAAAACAATAAAGACATGGAATAACATGGTATATGACTACATGTAGAAAGTTGGAGTTCCTCTCAGACTTAGATGGAAAGTGTTTTAAAGGTTACAATGTAGAGGTACATTACTCCACATACCTCTGCTAGACATAATGGGGTATATGCACTAAACTGCGGTAAGCAGAATAAGGTGCATAAAGTCTTACCGCACAATAAGTAGAGTGTAATAATACATTATATGTAATGTAGTGCATTCGGCTCTAATCAAAGTGGGGTAAAACTAACCTCAGTTTAGTGCATGCAACCCAAAGGGACGACTTTTTGGACTACGTCTACATTAGATTTATTTTATCCAATAACTCCCTACTCCACACCTCACACTAAAACAATTATGTTGAGGTTACAGTTTGGGACCTATCGTATTTTGCCTCCATGACTGTCTTACTCCTTTTGAGATGGCTCGAACCTCCGATTTTAGGTTTGCGAACCTTGAACGCGAACTTGCGCAAAAGTTCGTGAACCTGCAAACTTTGCGAACCGCAATAGACTTCAATGGGCAGGCGAACTTTCAAAACTACAAACACTAATTCTGGCCACAAAAGTAATGGAAAAGATGTTTCAAGGGGTCTAACACCTGGAGGGGGGCATGGCGGAGTGGGGTACACGCCAAAAGTCCCGGGGAAAATTACGGATTTGACGCAGAGCAGGGTTTTAAGGGCAGAAATCACATTGCATGCTAAATTGGAGGCATAAAAAGCTTTAAAACATATTGCGTGAGTATATATCAATCAGGTAGTGTAATTAGTGTACTGCTTCACACTGACAGACCAAACTCACTGTGTAACACACCGCAAACAGCTGTTTGTGTAGTGATGGCTGTGCTGGACAGGTGCGCACCATGGCGAGATTGCTCTTTCTCAGTGATGTCAGGTTAGGTAATGTCTGACTGCCTTATCAACTTTGACACTAATCACAAAACCTGATTACCATACACATTAAACAATTTTTCCTCATTTTTTGGTCAACCTAAAAATGAGGAAACATTGTTTAATGCCTTATCAACTTTCAATGATTCTTTCTCTACCATTGTTAAAGCTTACTTCTATTTTTGTAAATTACTTTTTCTGCTGTCTGTTCAGTTCCTTCAACAAGAATCTATTATGGAGGGCAAGTCTGCCATTCATTCAACTGTGTGATAAACTTTCCATATTACTTTCTCAGTACCATGGTGACCACAAGTAATGGCCGGGGAATCGGTTTGATTCCGATCCGGAGTGGGAGCCTGAGAAACGGCTACCACCACACATCCAAGGAAGGACCAAGACCCAGACCAGACATCTGTGGTCAGATGGACCCTTGACCCAACGCTGTGTGCCAGAGATGACACCACTTGCCTTTTAACATCATGGTACAGTTTGGGTATCGCCTTTTTTGAAAAATAATTGTGGCCTGGTATCTTCCTCTGCGGTGTCCCAATCGCCACAAATTTTTGGAAGGCCTCAGAGCCCACCAGCTGGTATGGTAACAGCTGGCGAGCTAACAGTTCCGCCAAGACAGCTTTCAGACGCCGGGCAAAAGGGTGACTGGCAGACATTGGCTTCTTCCGCTCAAATATTTCCTTAACGGACACCTGGCTCCTGTGGGCAGAGGAGCAGGAACGGCTACCACCACAAATCCAAGGAAGGCAGCAGGCACAGCACACAAGTCCCGACTCAGGGAGGTAGTGATGAAAAATAACAATACAGGAGGACTTTTTCGGGGCCCTGCTGTATAATGATGAGACAAATACACTTGAAATCCTTTAATGAGAATCTGTTATGGAGGGCAAGTCTGCCATCCATTCAAGTGAAAGGTATGCACTGACTGCCAGGTATAATACAATGTGCAGTCACACAGGTGCAGTGAAAATAGATGCACTGACTGCTGGTATAACAATGTGCAGTCACACAGGTGCAGTGAAAATGGATGCACTGACTGTTGGTATACAAAACAGCGTGCAGTCACACAGATGCAGTGAAAGTTATGCACTGACTGCTATATAAAACAGCGTGCGGTCACACAGATGCAGTGAAAGGTATGCACGGACTGGTATATAAAACAGCATGCGGTCGCACAGGTGCAGTGAAAAGGTATGCACGGACTGATATATAAAACAGCGTGTGGTCACACAGATGCAGTGAAAGGTATGCATGGACTGGTATATAAAACAGTGTGCGGTCGCACAGGTGCAGTGAAAGGTATGCACAGACTGGTATATTAAACAGTGTGCGGTCACACAGATGTAGTGAAAGGTATGCACGGACTGGTTTATAAAACAGCATGTGGTCTCACAGGTGCAGTGAAAAGGTATGCACGGACTGGTATATAAAACAGCATGCGGTCTCACAGGTGCAGTGAAAGGTATGCACGGACTGGTATATAAAACAGCATGCAGCAGTCACACTAGGCACTGAATGTGCTGGGCCTGGCATAGTATAGCAATTAGCAAGGGCCAGCTGCGACAGACAGGGCTGTATATGCAGTGTCAGTGGGCCACAAAAAAAAAAACATGATGTAGAGGGTCAAAGTGTAGCCCAATGATGTAGTTTAGGGAGAGGGTCGAACTCGCATAAAGTTCGCGTTTGATCGCGAACCCGTGATGTTCGCACGAATAAGTTCGCATGCAAACCGTACGGGCCATCTCTACTCCTTTAACAACAATGTGAGATGGTGAGGATAGCTCAGATTGGTGCGGACTATCTATGTTGCGGAGATGAACCCTGCCCCTCCAAGAACTAAAAAGTATAAGACTCTTATTTAAAGATGCTGCTGTTCTGTCTTTCAAGGTTGACTTGCCTCTAGTACTCCCATGGATGATGAGGCCACCTTTGCCCCAAAGACCAAGAATATAGTGTTATAATATTGTTATTACTTGGTGAAACTTCTGTAGTTCTTTCTTTTTTGTATTTTAGGTGCCTTTGGGAATACAACTGACATGCGCCCTGAATCTTAGCAGCAGTGCCCCAATACTTCCATGGGATTCAGAATAAACTCCATGAAGACTACGTGCAGAGCAGGTGGAGTACATTCTACAGCTGCATCACCTTTATTACAGTATGGCCTGAAGGCTAGGGCGCACAAGCGATGCACTGGCTGCACTGCTGAAGACTGTAACAAGGATCTAATAGAATACAATAACATTTCTATAGCGCTTTTCTTCAATAGGTCTCAAAGCGCTTAGGCTCTCTCAGATTCAGTAGTCAGTAGTAGGATGAAGTATTCACACAACAAAAGTTATATCCTGCAAATGCCAAACAGAACAAGTGGGTTTTCAGTCTGGATTTAAACACGTCCAGGGATAGAGCTGTCCTGATCTGCTGAGGTAAGGAGTTCCAAAACGTAGGAGCAGCATGACAGAAGGCTCTGGGACCAAAGGTTTCCAAGTGGACTCTGGGTATGACTAGATTATTAGAACCTGTGGATCTGAGATTGCAGGAATTACTACGCAGCTGTAACATTTCTTTCATGTATCCAGGGCCCAGATTATTTAGCGATTTAAATGTCAGTAGGTCGATCTTGAATAGGACCCTCCATTTTATAGGTAGCCAGTGAAGGGAGTGCAGGACTGGCGTTATGTGGCAGTGATGGGGTTGGTTGGCTAACAGTCTGGCAGCAGTATTCCGTATGAGCTCTAGGTGGTACAAGTCCTTTTTTGGAAGGCCAGCGTAGAGAGCATTGCAGTAGTCCAGTCGGGATGTAATGAAGGCATGAACTAAGGTTGGTAGATCTTCTGGGGGATGAGGTGCTTGATTTTTGCGATGTTCTTCAGGTGGAAATAGGATAATTTCACCACAGCAAAGATGTGAGTTCTGAAGTCTAAATCCCCATCAATTATAACTCCCAGGCTACGCACATGATCAGAGCTGTGTAGATCCGTGCCTCCTATTCTCAGTGGTGAAGACTGCAAGTTAAGGTGTTTTGTTGTCATGTGCTGCCCTCTGATCAGAAGGACTTCAGTTTTGTCTGCATTTAGTTTCAGCCAGTTGTCACTCGTCCATTGCTGTAGTTCGCCTAAGGAGGCGTTTATAGTTGGAGTTGGGTCTGTCACACCAGGCTTGAAGGAAAGATATAGTTGGGTGTCAGCATAGCAGTGGTATGTCAGGCCATGTTTTTGGATTCGTTTTCCAAGCGGTAACATGTAAATCGTGAAAAGCAGGGGAGAGAGGATTGAGCGCTGGGACACCCCATACTTAAGTGGTACAGAAGTGGACAGGAAGGGCCACATAGACACATTTTGGGTTCTGCCATGCAAGAAGGATTGGAACCACTGAAGAACTATGCCATCAATGCCACAGTATTCCTGTAGCCTGCTTATCAAGATGCCATAGTCAACTGTATCAAAGGATGCAGAAAGGTCTAGCAGTATCAGGATGGAGCACTCTCCTCTGTCTCTTGCCATGAGCAGGTGGTTGCATATTTGGATGAGGGCAGTTTCAGTGCTGTGATGTTTCCTGAAGCCAGACTGGAATGGGTCAGAACTGTTGTTTTGTAGGATTTTGGCTTCTAGCTGGAGTTATACAGCTTTTTCAATTAGCTTACCCAGAAAGGGAAGGTTACAGACAGGTCTGTAGCTGGTCATTGCATCTGGGTCCAGGGAGGGTTTTTTGAGGAGAGGCCTGATGATTGCTTCCTTCAGTAAAGCAGAAAATATACCTGATTGTAAGGAACAGTTTACAATTTTGAGGAATACCGGTACAAACAGGTCGGGGCAGTTCAACATGAACTGTGTTGGGCCAGGATCCAGGTCACAGGTAGTTTGGCGGAGGTGAAAGAAGATGCTTGATGTGACTTCTTCATCAATTTCTTTGAAGTTTGAGCAAGGTGTTACGTTATCTCTGCTAATGGTCTTCAGGGCTATATTAGGTTCAGATGCTGTAAGTTGAATAGCGGACCTTATAGTGGAGACTTTGTCTGAGAAGAAATGGGCAGATTGGTCACAGAGATCCTTTGAAGACTGGATATTAGGTTTTTGACATGCTGGATTGCAGAGTTTTTCCACTGTGCGGAACAGCTGGGCTGGTTTGTTAACTGCATTTGCAATCTCGTTCGAAAGAAAGGATGACTTTTTCTCGGTGATTACTTTTTGGTAGTTCTTCAAGTGGAGGATTAAGGCATGTTTCTAGGCTGCTTGTAAGTATCCCGTTTTTAATTTTACTTACTAGCACCCTTCACTGACCAGGGATCGGTGGGGCATGCTGCATTTAGGGGAGGACTCTGATTAATTTTCCTGCTAAACTTTTATTTTTTTTTAATTCTGCCAAATTTTTTTGGGGGGTGGTTTGGGGTGGACAATGCCTGAGCATGTTTTGGAATTGGGGGAGGGGTGCATTGCCTAATTATGAATGGGCATTTGAGGGGGCAATGCCTAATTATTTTTCAAGATTGAGGAATGAATGCTACATGATTATGTTTGAAGATATGGGGGGTTGAAATGCTGCCTAGTTATATTATAATTTGTTTTGTTTTTTTCGTGAGGGAAGGTAGGGGGGAATAAGTATGTTTGCAGATTCTGGGAATAAGTATGCTTGGGGTATAAGGGGATACTCTGCTATTCAGCTCAAGCACACATGAAGCCAGCAGATACACACAACACATTTGAATACCAAGATTGTTGTTTCCACATATCCACATATATCTGGCTGTGCCCCTGAGCAGTGACAAGTCCAGTCTCATTCAGGGATCCATATGCTGGTGGTGGATATAACCACATCCGACCAAATCCTCCCTAATCCTAAGTAATAATTTTCCTAGGTACCCACATCCATTGGCTGTGTCAGTGTCAGCCAAAACCATATGCGTGGCGTGGCGTGGCATGCGCAGGAGCGTCTGTGGTGGGTTGCGGCCATGGGTGTGCATGTGCCACTGTTTACTGCTTGTTATGTAACGGGCTAAAATCACTAGTCTATTCAATAATACATTATTTTATCTGTTTGTATAAGATGAATATTAAATACATTCCTGGTGCTATCCACCTAGGATGTGTGCAGTGGCGTAGCAATAGGGGTTGCAGAGGTAGCGACTGCATCGGGGCCCTTGGGCCAGAGGGTCCCCAAGGGGCCCTCCCTCAAGCGCAATATTAGCTCTTTATTGGTCCTGTGCTGGTAATAATCACTTCTATAGATGCTGAAAATAGTAGTAATCATTAACAAACTGCTCCCCAACCCCTTCTTACACCTCTGACACTGTGGAAATCCTTGGCAGGTTTTGGTGCGCCGTATCAATTGTTATGTATGGAGTGCTTGGGGGGCCCCATGTAAAACTTGCACCGGGGCCTATAGCTCTTTTGCTACGCCACTGGATGTGTGCGCTTATCTATGTATGGGCAGCACGGTGGCATAGTGGTTAGCGCTCTTGCCTTGCATCGCTGGGTCCCTGGTTCGAATCCCAGCCTGGTCAACATCTGCAAGGAGTTTGTATGTTCTCTCCGTGTCTGCGTGGGTTTCCTCCAGGCACTCCGGTGTCCTCCCACATCCCAAAAACATACAGATAAGTTAATTGGCTTCCCCCCTAAATTGTCTCTAGACTACAATACATATACTACACAATATAGACATATGACTATGGTAGGGACTAGATTGTGAGCTCCTCCGAGGGACAGTTAGTGACAAGACTATATATACTCTGTACAGCGCTGTGGAAGATGTTGGGCTATATAAATACTAAATAAATACTAAATTTCGAGTCAATCACTCGAAAATGCCTTGACCAATTTCAACGAAACTTGCTGTACAGTGCCCTTACTACCTGTGATGATATGTTCTGGAGGTCTCATGACCCCCCCTGCACTCCTCGGTGAAACCACGACAGCCAATTAGATTTCCCCCATTCACGTCAATGGAAAAAATGGAAAATACTGCAATTCTCACAGTAATAAAGCCAGAGTCCCCAAACTTGACACAATTGCTCACTTGGTGACAAAGGTTAAAAACTCAGAGAAAGTGAGCATAAAACACCCAATTCATTTTACATGGCAAAATGTAAACTGTAGCCATTCATACACTATTAATGTAAGGGTTCTCAAACTTGGCACACTTGCTCATTGCGTGACTGGGAATAATATAAGTGGGTGTAGCCTACAACAGCCAATCAAATCACCTATTGGTTTTCAAGGGGAATATTTAAATTTCTGCCATTCTTACACTGTTAATGGCAAAGACCTTAAACCTGGTACAATCGGTCATTGGGTGACTGTGGGTTCAAATTTAGAAAAGGGGGTGGGGCCACAAACTGCCAATCATTTCAGTTATAAACTTCCAAATTTAGAGTTGTGTGAAAGTAAATCATTTATTCACATCTCACCATGTTTAACACAGGACTCCACTTACAAACAATCTCACAGAACCTGGTTGTAAGTAGGGGACTGCCTGAAGTTTTAAAACACCCCTGAACCACATTGTGAATAATATACTTTTTATAGTGTTTTATTTCTGGTGCTGTGACATGGGCCACATCACAATCCTCCTCCTTCATTGCCCCCTGCGGCCCCCGTTCTGCTCAGCCGTAATATTCAACTGAGCAGAACATCAATTATCGTCAGAGAGGAAGCGTCAGTTCTTCCTCCTTTCTGCTTGTCCTTAGTTCTGCATCCTGCACTCGTAGATTATAGTTCCTCATATGTGTACTGCTCACAGTGCGCAGGGTAGCTGCTCTGTGTGAGAGCTTGTGGCTAATTGAGGTCCGAACGAACTATGAACTTTTTGCTGCCTGGGGAAAACGTGCGAGGATGCTCTCCCCCCCCCCCCCCCCCCTTCCAATTTGGAATTATTGCACAGCACCCAAAAATGTTCACCCTCACTACAGGTAGGTAGTCAGGTATAGGTGCCCCCATTATAGGTAGCTAGTATAGTTACCCCGTTGCCTCCAGTATAGTTTCCCCAGTATAGGTAGTATAGTTGCCCCAGTACAAGAAGTATAGTTGTTGCCCCCCCTGCATAGGTAGTATAATTTCCCCCCCCCCGTATAGGCAGTATAATTGCCCCCCCATATAGGTAGTATAATTGCCCCCCGTATAGGTAACTATTATATTTGCCACAGTACAGGTAGTATAGTTGTCCCCGTATAGATAGTATAATTTCCCCAGTATAAGTAGTATAATTGCCCCCAGTATAGGTAGCCTGGAGGGGGTAGCAACCAGGAAGGGGGGGCACACTGGAACTGGGCACATTTGGACCCCACTCCCTCACCTGAGTCCCCCTGGTCCGTGCTCCTCCTCAGCTATTAGCGCTGTTTAAGTGTGTCAGGCAGCGGGCGGGGAAGCAATGACTTACGTCCTTCCGTGTTCCAGTGCTGTGTTCCACTGCTTATCACTTCCTCAATGCCACGCACTATACTTCCGCAAGTACAGTGGGTGGCATTGCAGGAAGTGACGAGTGGTGGAACGCAGCACTGGAGCACAGAAGGGGGTGAGTCATTGCTTCACTGCCCACAGCCTGACACTTACACAGCGCTAAATGCTGGAGGGGGGCGCGGGCCGGGGGACCCAGGTGAGGAAGGGGAGGTCCGACCCCCCCTCCCCACCATTGTGCCCACTGCCCCCCATTCCTGGCTGCTACCCCTGCAGCTCATGGTGGGCCCCCCACAGACAGGCGGGTGGCTGCAAGCAGGGTGGCGGCAGGCCAGGCCCACTTCCTGGTCCTGCCTGGCACCGCTCCCAGACTTCCACTGCCTGAGGAAGATGCCTCACCTGGCGTCATAGATGGGACGGCCCTGTATATTAGTACAATATCATTCTGACCTCAATTACCACAAGCCCCGCACACAGCGTAGTCCCCATGTGCACTGTGTGCAGTAAACATATGAGGAACTATAAGCTATAAGTGCAGGGGGCGGAACTAAGGACGGGCAGAGAGGAGGAAGAACTGAAACTTCCTCCCTGCCCATAATCAAAGACTAAGTAGAGCGGAGGACAGAGGGGGAGCTGGAGGGGAGGAGGAAGGTGCTGTGATATATGTCATAGCACCAGAAATCAAACAATATAAAAAGAATATTGTTCAAAACTTAGTACTTTAACAGCAAAAGAGTTATTGTGACTTGCAAGCATGAGATGCCTGGTCAACGATTTACTAGTCATTAGTTAATAGTCTATTGCTAGACTCCTAAATTATATTGAATGACAGCTCCAAGGTACTGTTTTTGAACTAATTATAAGTTCCATGGGCCACTGTTGACGTGAAAGAACAAATTTGATTTCCTCTTTATTAAGTAATTGGACTGGCTTGGGAAAGGTTTCTCATTATATTTGGCACAAATGAAAAAATAGATGCAAAAGCAAATTTGGTTTCGCTAGAAAACCCACATATCAAGTTCAACTGACTCACGGCATGGGCAGATCCTGGGAACTGCTTTCCCTGCTCTGTGAACTAAAGCTTGTTACAGTAAATTAACCTATAGGAAGTGCCTTACCTATTGAATAAGAACAGAGGACAGGAATATTAATGTAATAACGTCATATTTAAGAAAGGAGATTATTGTAACAGTAGTTCCCAAGATATTATCAGGTGTGTACCGTAATCGTCTCCATTGGGAGCTTTGAAGGCTATTTCGGATATCAACTACAATAAAGAATATTTCCTATAATCTAAATCAAAAATCAAGTCCCACACGAATGCTACAATCTATGCCACTTACAAGACATGACCTTTCAGTTTGCACTGATGACAGCAAAGAGATGGTAATAATTCCCCCATGTATGAAACATAATGCAAATGAATTGCCGCTTGGAACTGGGCCAATCAAAATCAGCATGTAGTGCCTTTGGTTGGCTCAATTTCAATCTCCGTGCAACTTGTATTTAAATCTGCATAAAAGCTGGAATTATTTGCCACCTCTAATGACAACTGAGGAGTAGATAGTAGATAGGAGTAGAGAATCAGCTGAAGCAAGATTATCATAAGGCAATTAATGTCGCCTGGTGGAAATCGGGATCCAATCACTTGGGCAACATTGCAGGGCCGACACTTTTCAGATGTCTTGGCAACCTTTTGGCTAGCAGTACGCTATGTTGCTATGTGGGGGAGGGGCTTAGAGCTGATGGCATGGGAGTGGGGAGAACACAGCTCTCAGCCATCGCTGGTCAAGCGGGCTGGGGGGAGGGGCTACTGAGCTGCAGTACACATGACCTTAATCCAATCAAAAATATGTAGAGGGAGCTGAAGGTTCAAATTGCCAAACACCAGCCTCAAAACCTTAGTGACTTGGAGAGGTGGGTCAACATCCCTCCTAAGATTTACCGCTGAAGGTAACCAGATGCTTCTCTGCTCGCTAGCAGAAAAATATTTGAGCTACACATGCGCTGCTGGTTCAGACGACCATCTCAATCAGCCCTTTATATACATGTTACTATTGTACATACTGTATAATATTGCCTTAGCAATGTATCTGTCAGCTAGTATATATACTTTATTTTCCATGTAATGTATGTCTTATTTCCCAATGGAAAATCCAAGTACACAAGAATGTTAGCCTTTCAAATATATATACAACATTTGAAGGTCAAAGGAAGCAATAAAGCTTTGCATTCTTCACATGACAGTCATCTACATATGACCTTCTTAACAAGCAGACATCTTATTCGAAAAACGTATACAAAAGGGTTATAAACTTATGAAACAACTAGAAAACAAGGAGAATTTATGGTGAAAGAAAACTGAACAATGCTAATTGCGGTAACCTTTTCACATGCCAACACTGACAAATAATCGATCTGACAGTAAATCGACCATAAAATCTCATAGTGTGTACCCAGCGTTAAGCATGCCTTTATTATACATGAGCTTCCATTTTGTAGTTTTATGATGGATATGATTTGGTAGCCTCTGTTAGATTAGAAGGGTTCAATGCAGGGGCAAATGCCCTCACAACGACAACAACATAATTGGGGATTGGAAGACCGGATTAAAAGGAGGTAAAGTAGCATGGGTGAGTGGAGAGAGACAGGGAGAATGACCCCATTGCCCTTATTGACTGAGCACATCACACTCAGGTGTGGAATGGATAAATGGCATCTGAAGGGGAAAGAAGTTGATTGTCTTAGAATATTATGATCACGTTGATCTGTAAATGTGTACACTCATAAACAAGGGTATATCCAGGCACGTGCACAGGGGGGTGCTCTGGGTGCCCAGGCACCCCCCTGTTTAAAATTTTCAAAAAAGGCCCCTCTCGCACGCAAAATAAGCTCCGCCCCGATCACGATAAGCCCCGCCCACCCGCGGGATGCTCCGCCCCCTGCGACACTTTCAAGTGAAGAGGCCCAGACAGGAATCCTAGTGTGGCATACTGACCTCTCCCTCCACCTAAGACCCACAGTGACCACTCCCTCCCCTAGCACTCACAGTGACCTCTCCCTCCACCTAGGACCCATACTGACCTCTCCCTACCCACTACCCACAGTGACCTCTCCCTCCCCCAGCACCCACAGTGACCTCTCCCTCCACCTAGCACCCACAGTGACCTCTCCCTCCACCTAGCACCCACAGAGAGTTCTCCCTCCACCTAGCACCCACAGTGACCTCTCTCTTCCCCAGCACCCACAGTGACCTCTCCCTCCACCTAGCACCCACAGTGACCTCTCCCTCCACCAGGGACCCATAGTGACCTCTCCCTCCCCAGCACCCACAGTGACTTCTCCCTCCCCCAGCACCCACAGTGACCTTTCCCTCCCCCAGCACCCACAGTGACCTCTCCCTCCACCTAGCACCCACAGTGATCTCTCCCTCCACCTAGGACCCATAGTGACCTCTCCCTCCCCCAGCACCCACAGCGACCTCTCCCTCCACCTACCACCCACAGTGACCTCTCCCTCCCCAGCTCTAGCAGTGATCCTGCCTACCCCAGCACCCACACTGACCTATCCCTCCCCCAGCACCCACAGTGATTTTTCCCTCCCCCAGTGGCTACCCTCTTGTCCCCTGCAGCACCTACAGGGACCTCCCATCCCAAAAGCAGCACCTACAGTGACCTCTCCCATTGCCAGCGCCCACAGTGTCTTCTCCCAACACCCAGCATCCACTCCTTCCTCCAGTAACCACACTGACTTCTCCCAGCACCCACAGTGGCCTACCCTTCCCCCAGCACCCACACTGACCTCTACCTCCTTTAGCAGCAACTATGCCATTCATAGCAGCACCCATAGTCACCTCCCACCCCCTGCATCCACAATGACCTCTACCTCCCGAGACCCACAGTGATCTCCCCCAAAGGACCCACAGTGACCTCCCTTTCCACCAGCACCCATACTGACCTCTACTTTCCACAGCACCCAAAGTTCCTTCTCCCCCCAGCATCCACAGTGACCTACCCTTCCCACATCAACCACACTGACATCGACCTCCCCACTTACATAACCAGTACTAGCACCCGATGTACCTGCACTCAGAACCCATGTGACACACAACACCCACCCAGAGCTAGCACCCAGTGCAGGCATGGCACCAAGTATTTTCACCTATGTGATACCCAGTACCTGCACCCAACACCCACATGTTTCATCTGCAGTAGTTCCAGTTGCACTAAGCCTCCACTTGGTGCCCAGCACCCACTCCAAGCACTCACATATGACATCCAGTACTTGCACCCAGAACTCAAAAGGGACTGAGTACCTGCAATCAACACTTACATGATGGTTGATACACACCCATACAGCCAGAATCCACATGACACCCTGTGCTAGCACCCAGAACCCACATGGCACCCAGCATCTGCCTTTAGCACCCACATGACAACTAATATCCCACTAGCCAGCACCCATCACCCATATGTCACCATGTACTCACTCCCAGTACCCACTTGGCACTTAGTATTTGCACCTAAGACCCACATACCCCCATAATCAACACCCACATGGCACAGTACTCACACACGTCACCAAGTTCCAAAGTCATTATATGCACCTAGTACCCGTCCATGGCCAGCACCCAAATAGCACCCAGTACCCATCCTTGGTCCGAACCCATATGAGACACAGTACTCTCCCATGGCACACATCCAGACCACACATGGCACTCCCTACTCACTCATGTCCAACACTCACATGGCTCCCTGTACCAATTAGCACTTACATGGCACCCATTATCACCATCTGCTACTCATTCAGCACCCAATACTGCATAGCACCCACTGCAAATAAACACCCAATACTAACTGGACCTTGGTACCCAAAGCAGTTTGACACAGACTTTACGTTGGCATCTCAGCACCCACTGCAACTTACCACAAAGTGAACCTTTGCGTCTTACCATCCACTGCATCTGGGCACCCACTGCACTTTGGCACTTACTGCAGTTTTGCATCTACTAATGCTTAGCAACCACTGCATATTGGTAACCACTTCTTTGCCTGAAAAGAGGCTTGGGTGCTGATCAAGAGGGACAGAGGTCCCAGTAATGAAAGGCGAGTTTGTGCCTCTACAGTGGGCTCCACTGTGCCCACTCTAACCCACTAACAGTGGGCACCTATCACTGCTGATTTGAGGGTGGTAGCACCAAAAGAGTTGGAAGGAGACACACAGTCTGCCTGATACTGCTATAAAGGTGTGTGTGTGTGTGTGGGGGGGGGGGGGATAAGACTGCCTTATGCTTTATGGAGAGGGGGTATTACATACACAATTTAGCACGCTTTATCAATTTCAAATTTGAGCACCACACCCTTGAGGATCCTCTGCAGCACCCACACTGACCTCTACTTTTCCCATCAGCCACCCCTTCCCCTCATAGCTGGCACTCAGTACTCACACTCACATGACACCAAGTATCTGCACCCAGGCCTAAAATTGCACCCGGCACTCACACCTGCACACAGCTTCCACATGGCACCCACTATCTGCACCAAGTATCCACTTAACCCGTAACCGCACCCATGTGATGCCCAAAGCCCACCCATAGCCAGCACCCAGTACAGGCATGGCGCCAAGTATTCACACCCATGTCACACCCGGTACCCGCACCCAGCACCCACATGACATCCAGTACATGCACCCAGATCTTACATGGCACTAAGTCAGGGCCGGATTTACAGCTGAGGAGCCTATAGGCACAGAAGATCTGGCGCCCTGAACTCCGCCCCTCAGTACAACAACCCCCCCCAATTCTTATGAAACAAAATTCTCATGCTATAAACAACCCTTATATGGTAGGACATTAGACTATGACTATGGTAGGATTAGATTTTGAGCTCTGAGGACAGTCAGTGACATGACTATGTACTCTGTACAGTGCTGCAGAAGATGTCAGTGCTATATAAGTACATAATAATAATATGGTAGGACATTAGACTATGAGTATGGTAGGATTAGGTTGTGAGCTCCTCTGAGGACAGTCAGTGACATGACTATGTACTCTGTACAGTGCTGCAGAAGATGTCAGGGCTATATAAAGGCATAATAATAATATGGTAGGACATTAGACTGACTATGGTAGGATTAGGTTGTGAGCTCCTCTGAGGACAGTCAGTGACATGACTATGTACTCTGTACAGTGCTGCAGAAGATGTCAGTGCTATATAAATACATAATAATAATATGGTAGGACATTAGACTATGACTATGGTAGGATTAGATTGTGAGCTCCTCTGAGGACAGTCAGTGACATGACTATGTACTCTGTAATGTGCTGCAGAGGATGTCAGTGCTATATAAATACATAATAATAATATGGTAGGACTTCTATGACTACTTTGGTAGGGTTAGACTGTAAGTGGCTCTAAGGCCAGTCAGTAACATGTATTCTGTAAAGTGCTGTAGAAGATTTTAATGCTTCATATATAATTCATAATAAAAAATGAGCTAGGACAGTAGACTAACTACGGTAGGAACTACATGGTGGGCACAAGGGGGATAAAACAGGAGTGGGGATGCACAGAGTGGGCAAGCAGAGGATGCAAAGAGGATGAGCATGAAGGGGATGCACAGAGGGTGAGCATGGGGGGACACATACAAAAAGTGTATGGATGGGCATGCAGGGACGCAGAGGGGATGGGCACTTGAGAGACTCTCAGGTGTGGGAACGTGCAGGACGCACAGGGGGTGGGCATTCAGAGGACACACAGAGGGTGGACACACGTGTTGGGCATGTGAGGAACGCACATGGGGTGGGCATGCAGAGGACGCACATGGGTTGGGCATGCAGAGGACGCACATGGGGTGGGCATGCAGAGGACGCACATGGGGTGGGCATGCTGAAAAAGCACATGAAGTGCGCATGCGAGGGACACACAGATGGTGGGCAGTGGAGGACACACAGAGGGTAGGCACCAAGATTGACAGAGAGTTGGAGTATACTAGTAAAAAAAAGAGATAGAGAGTGAGTAATGGCAAAAGACAAGAGGCCATACATGGTACATTACCTACTCCCCCACTGTCATTGCTCTGGACTGGCAGCTGTCTGGCTGTCTCTGTGTGCACACTGCTGCTTCTGACTATGCTGCATCCTCTCCGTGTCTCTTTCAGGCTGGCAGGCTTCAGTTTCTGTTCACAGCGTGTGACAGGCTGCTCACTGTGCACAGCTGAGTGCCCGCCCGGGTTTCTGCTCTCCCCCTCCTGCTTGGGCTCCCTGTGCTCAGGATGTGATGCAGTGATCCTCACTCCTCTGAAGGATCAAATTCCGCGCCACAGCCGTCCATGTGTGACGCACAGCTAAGCTGTCACAGTCAGCTTCGTGGAGGAATGGAGAAGGCAGTGCTCTAGTGCGGGGCTCAGCTCTGCCGCTTGATTCGTCCTCCACCTCCTCTTCTCCCGATTCTCCCCCTCCTTCAGGGCTCTGGGGCTGGCAGGGCAGGCTAATTTCGATGTGCTGTGCAACTTGCTGCCAGTGATGCTTTGCCCGCCCGCCTCACCTTGGCCGCCCACGTTGTTCCTCAAACTCCCAGCCGGTGGGCGGGGAGAGCGGCGTAATGAATGAATGTGTGTGTACTGTGTATCATCACTACCCGCCCGCGGCCCGCCCCTCACACCTCACTGTAGTTGCGACGGCGGCCGCCCGCTGTATTATCATGTAAATAAGTACACAAGCGGCCGCTATTGAGTATTCACTATTTTAAATTTAAAGGGGACATCAAAGAAATGCCGCCTTTGACCAATCAGGCGCCTGTAGGCACGTGCCTATAGTGCCTTATGGTAAATCCGGCCCTGCACTAAGTACTTGCAATCAACACCCGCATGACACTCGATACCCAACCATAGCCAGAACCCACATGACACTCTGTACTCACACCCAGAACCCACATGGCACCCAGCATCTGCATTCAGCAGTATGACAATCAATACCCCCCTAGCCAGAAATGAGGAGGGGGGGCATACGGGGGAAGGCATTGTCAGGCCCCTTTTTTAAATTTGAGCACCCCCCACTTAAGGACCCTCTGCACGGCCCTGGGTATATCCACTCTCTGTTCACCAAAATACAGTGTAAAGCAAAATTATATAAAGATAAAATGAAGAAAATTAAATGAAAAGACAAATAAAAACATATAAAACACTCCTGTTTTCAAATACCTGGTACATTCCACAAGTCAAAACACATACATACAAACCCTGACAACCAATATATTGTGGGTATTAGTGTTCATAATAAATGTTATTAAATACATTTATGGGCATCATTTAACTTAAATGCTGCTTAGTCATGAAACCGAAAGTCTAATTTATACAGCACTGCAAAATAAATTGGCAAAGAGCGTAGACTACAAATCAAACAACACAGAAGAGGACCTTGCTCTATCAGGATTATGATTCCTTAGATTGTGAGCATGCAAGGACAAGGTCCCCTCCCCATTGTGTTTTGAACTGCCGCCTTTGTATTGTAGAACATTTGGATTGTCATTCTTATGTTTTTCAAATGCACTCTGTCTTGGATTTACCGTATGTTGTACATTACTACAGAAGACGATACAGCTTTACAGATCAATAGTAATAATATCAATAATAGGCTGGAGAACACAGGATACTGTAGGTAAGAAAGTCTCGGCAGCTTTTATTGTGCCGCGCCGCTCCCATGTCCGCTGCGTGACATCACGCATGCGCCACTTGTCGTCACTGTTGTCGTTCCGCATCCCCCCCCCCTGCATAGCCACACAGCGCATCATCTGCTACACAGCTGACACACATGTGTGCAGCCCAGCCCAGCGATATCACCCAAGGGGATCATGTTGGACATGCGTATGCACCCTTACACTTGTGAACCTGGGGTGAAAGTAAACTGATGAGATAAACAATTGTATCTATAAAATAACAAGGAACATAGCTTCGTTATTTGTATGCTTGGTACAGTACACACGTCTGAATAGCAGTAGGAGAACAGAGGCGCCAGCAGGATAAAAGCGGATAAAAACTTTGATTGCTACTATTCAGACAGTCTTTCGTGTCTGCTTTATGGAGATAAGTCCACCGCTTCCTCCCAGCAAATTTTAAAGTTTTTATCCGCTTTTATCCTGCTGGCGCCTCTGTTCTCCTACTGCTATACCGTGTCCACCCCTGGTGGAGGGGTGATCTACCCCCTTTCGCATCTACAGAGAGCGACTTCTTATCCCTGAGTGAGGACAGGTCTAATCTCCTCACCTGCCTATACAGTGGTTGCCTTTGTGGTAACCCACGTTTGTGAGTATAATTTTCTCACGATAACCTTTACTTCATTTATGCTTAACATACTACACTATATTGGGCTCTCGGTTTCTCTACACTTTAACACACGTCTGAATGTTCATGTTACACGAGGTAAAGCTCTAGCTGAACTCGATAGACGGATGTCTTTTTTTAACCCAACTACATATATTAAATGAAAATAAATGAAAAGCAAATAATATGTACAGGAAAGTCTTAGATGGTAATCAAATTATAGATAAATGCAGTATATCAGATGTGGTTTGCTCCCCTTCACCACTTGAGGACTGCGGTGTTAACCCCCTAGTGACCAGGACATTTATTACTAAAATGGCCACTGCAGCTTTAAGGCCAAGCTGCAGGGCCGAACAACTCAGCACACGAGTGATTTCCCCCCCTTTTCTCCCCACCAACAGAGCTCTCTGTTGGTGGGGTCTGATCGCCCCACAGGTGTTTGTTTTTTTTGTAAATATTTAGTTTATTAAATTTTGAATAAAATGTAAAAAAATTTAAGATTTATTTTCTATCTCTCCCTCCCCCCGCCAGCCAATCAGCATGATCAGCCGTCATAGGCTTCAGCCTATGACAGCCGATCACTATTTCACCTGCCAGGGGACAGCCACACGGCTGTCCCCAGTACAGCACTACTGCAGATCGCAGCACTGTACAAAGTAATTAGATGGCAGTTTCGCCGTCTAACAGTCTCCAGAGGGGCGAGCGGCGCTGGGAGACTGAAGGTGGAGCCGGAGCTCCGCCTTTCAAGCTTGGGATGCCGTTCACGCCAATCAGTGTGGAGCAGTCCTGGGGCTGCCGCACTGCTCACACCAACTGGCAAGTAGTTAAATATACGCTTCATTTACTCAACCATCCGGTCATCATTTTTTTTCCGCATTCCAAATGACTTCTATAAACAACATACAGTATAAACACTGAACAAATTTCCATAAAAAACTTTCAGTTACTGATGGTGGTTACAACACAACTGAGATATGTGAGGGTGCAGGCTAGTTTGCACCATATTTTGTGGTTGAAATTGATTGGCGTATGCCTTTTTTCACTCCAAATAACAATGTAACTATGTAAAAATAGGAAGTGGTGGCAATAGTACTTCAATGTCCATGTCTAAGAGTGCTTATTATCGAATCCTGTACATTTCAGGGTCCTTCGGGACTTTGTCTGGATAGCCTATGCCCAGAAAAAGTCCTGACTGCAGGCAGAGTTGCTCAGAGTTGCTTACAGCCCCCTATTCTTTTACAGTTAGGTCTATATATATTTAGACAGAGACAACTTGTTTCTAATTTTGATTCTGTACATTAACACAATGAACTTGTATGAATCAACTCAAATGCAGTTGAAGTGCAGACTTTCAGCTTTAATTCAGTGGGGTGAAAAAAAATTTTGCATTAAATGGTGAGGTAACTAAAGCATTTTTTTAACACAACCCCTTCATTTCAGGGCTCAAAAGTAATTGGACTATTGACTGTAAGGCTATTTCATGGGCAGGTGTGGGCATTGGGCAAGCCTGTTGTGTCATTATCAATTAAGCAGATAAAGGGCAAGGAGTTGATTTGAGGTGTGGTGCTTGCATGTAGAAGATTTTGCTCTGAACAGACAACATTCAGTCAAAGGAGTTTTCCATGCAGGTGAAAGAAGCAATCCTTAAGCTGCGAAGACAGAAAAAAAAACCCATCCAAGAACTTGCTACAATATTTTATGAGTGGCAAAATCTACAGTTTGGTACATCCTGAGAAAGAAAGCACTGGTGAACTCAGCAAAGCAAAAAGACTTGGACGTCTGCGGAAGACAGCAGAGGTGGATGATTGCATTATCATTTTCATGGTAAAGAGAAACCCCTTCACAACAGCCAACCAAGTGAACAACACTCTCCAGAGGGTAGGTGTATCAATATCCTAGTCTACCATAAAGAGAAGACTACATGAAAGTAAATACAGAGGGTGCACTGCAAGGTGCAAGCCACTCATAAGCCTCAAGAATAGAAAGGCCAGGTAACACTTGCTAAAGAACATCTGAAAAAAGGTAGCACAGTTCTGGAAAAACATTTAGTTGCCTCATATTTAAGCAATAGTTTTGTTCACCCCACTGAATTAAAGCTGAAAGTCTACACTTCAACTGCATCTGAGTTAATTCATTTAAAATTCATTTTGGTAATTTACAAAACCAGAATTAGAAAAAAAAAATTGTATCTCCAAATATTAATGGACCTAAACGTAATCCCCACACAGCACAGCTTCCTTCCGGTCTCTGCATCTGAGAGAACCCAGTGGCATCCCTAATCCCCACACAGCACAGCTTCCTTCCAGTCTCTGTATCTGAGAGAACCCAGTGACATCCCTAATCCCCACACAGCACAGCTTTCTTCCAGTCTCTGTATCTGAGAAAACCCAGTGACATCCCTAATCCCTACACAGCACAGCTTCCTTCCAGTCTCTGTATCTGAGAGAACCCAGTGGCATCCCTAATCCCTACACAGCACAGCTTCCTTCCAGTCTCTGTATCTGAGAGAACCCAGTGGCATCCCTAATCCCTACACAGCACAGCTTCCTTCCAGTCTCTGTATGTGAGAGAACTCAGTGGCATCCCTAATCCCCACACAGCACAGCTTCCTTCCAGTCTCTGTATGTGAGAGAACTCAGTGGCATCCCTAATCCCCACACAGAACAGCTTCCTTCCAGTCTCTGTATCTGAGAGAACCCAGTGACATCCATAATCCCCACACAGCACAGCTTCCTTCCAGTCTCTGTATCTGAGAGAACCTAGTGGCATCCCTAATCCCCACACAGCACAGCTTCCTTCCAGTCTCTGTATCTGAGAGAACCCAGTGACATCCCTGATCCCCACACAGCACAGCTTCCTGTACCCCCTCTCTGAGCCCTTCTGATTAATATGCCCGACAGTCAGTGGGTGAGAGGAGTTAAAAATGTCTGGTTAGGAACAGAATGGGATGCTCCTTTGCAGCCCTATGGTTGTAGCTTCATCCCGACTCAAAACAATGTGAAGCAAGGAAGTATTTACCTGCTGCCACAATTATAATATCTGCTAGCTGAGTGTGGCTCTTCAGCAGATCCTTTGGTGTATATCTGTGTGTAATTGTCACAGTTGCATCACCTAAAAAGCAATAAAGAAAATATAAATACGTCCATAATCAGGTATTCATCTTATTTTAGTTTACATTACAGTACAAATAGCAATTGCCTTGAATTATTTTTGACAGTATTACCATGCTAACATCTCCTAAGAGATTTTGAGGATAAAGTAGATGAATTTATAAATAGAAAAATGGAATCTTTGTAATGTAAAAAACATTAATATACATCAGTGATACATAAAATCACTCAATGGTATTATAAATTATCTCTGATTTCCTAGACAAATCTAACAATGTAATACTGCTGTTTGTTCCTTTGTTCTTCATTCACACTATGGGCTTGATTCACAAAGCGGTGCTAACCTACTTAGCACGCCTAAAGTAGTTTAGGCGTGATAACATTTGCACTAATAGGTTAGCACCGTTTTCAGGAATAAAACTTGCGCGCAAAGTTTTGCAAGCAAAGGTTTACACGTGCAAAGTGCAGTGCGCGCAGAAAGTTGCATAGGGTTTAATGGCATTTCGTGCGAGTTTGTTTTTATCACACCTAAACTGAGTTTAGGCGTGATAAAGGGCTTTTAACCATCGTGCTAACAGTTTGCATCGCTTTGTGAATCAAGCCCAATGACTCCTATTCAATTAACTTTTCTCCTGATTTGGTATTCTCACACTGAGTTAGGAAGATCAGGAAGCACTCTCATTCTGCCCTCAGCAGCAGGGAGCACTCTCGGTTCTTGGTAGACCAATGAAAATTCTCCGTTTCTAGGGAGAACTTGTCTACTGTCTCCTATCTGCCAGTAGCGGCCTCTGGACTATGTATCGAGGGACCGATTGGCGGTGGGACACGTAAGTGGCAATGCGTACAGTGCGGACACGATCAATTCCGCTCTGAATTGCAGAAGTGTACAGTGATTTTAACTGCGCTAATCGCGGTAAAATCACTTGCGTTTGCGATTTTAAGTGTTAATGGGCCCTAAAGTCACTCTGAGCTGTCCATGCAGAGACACATGCATGGCTCCTGGTAACTTCATGCCAGCCTGACCCGGAAGCTAACTGCTTGGGCTGGCTACAGAAAGACAAGGATTCAGCATGGGTTCCAACATGAATGAATGTTCTGTGTCTTGTCAAAGCCAGAGACTCCACAGAGCAGCTGTTTTTCAAGAAGATGTTTATTTCTTTTAGTTGTTTTATTATTGTGTTTTTCTAAATTTCTGCAGTGTAACAAATATTTAGATGAAGACTTCCTATTTTAGCTTAAAACCCACTTAACAAATATCAATAGTTAACTTACCCCCTGGTCGTTCATGTCTGCCATCTGAGTGCAACAGCATAGCAATAGGCATTCCAACATTCTTTGATCTTCCCACAACCACAACATTTTTGCCAAATGTTTCTATTCCTAAAGAAACAAACAAAAAATTACGGTAAATGTTTCTATTTTTATTAAAGTTATGCTTCAAGATTCAAGATTCAAGAAGGATTTATTCGCCAAGTATGGTGGTGCCGTACTCAGAATTGCTTGTGGTACACATGGCTTTAGGCAAAGTACACAACAACAGTGTTACATAAACAGCTCCAAATTACACATACTGGCAACATTAACAATACAGTACATTTAAAGCACATTTACAGCTATAGTTACACATACTAGCAACATTAACAATGCAATGGCATCCGGTAGTGTGTGAGGCGCAGAGCAAAAAGGCAGTGAGCGCCACAGTCAGTCAGGAGTCAGGGGTTGTTAAGCAATAAAATTGCCTGGGTGAAAAAAGAATTCCTGCGCCTGGTGGTTTTGGATCGAATAGTTCGGAAGCGCCGGCCAGATGGGAGGTGCTCAAAGAAGCGGCTGCCAGGGTGGGAGGGGTCACAGGAGATCCTGGGGGCCCTTTTGCTCATCCTAGCCATGTGGAGGAGATCTAGAGGTGGCAGAGGCGATCCGATGATCCTTTCTGCCTCACTAATGATTCTTTGCAGTTTATATCTGTCACCAGCCGATGACTGAGGAGCAAAGTATAGACTCTGTGGTGGCGGTGTAGAAGCTGGTCAGCAGCTCTCGAGGCATACAACATTTTTTGAGTTGGCGCAGGAAAAATAGCCTCTGCTGTGCCTTCTTCTGAATTTTGATAGTGTTCTGCCCAAGGCTGGCGCTACCATAGAGGCAAAGGAGGCAGCTGCCCCAGGGCCCCAGAGCTTGTAGGGGCCCCCAGTGGCTACAAGAGGAAAAAAACATTTTCAAATCGGCCGTATAGTTTTTGAGAAAATCGATTTTAAAGTTTCAAAGGAAAAAAAATACACATTTAAAAACCTGCCGACTTTAATGGTTAATAGCAAATCCCCCTTAAATTCTAGAAACCCTAAATTTGCAGGATAGGTTAAGGAGATCATTAGGAATATGAGGAAAAAACAATTTTTCAAAAAGACCTTATAGTTTTTGAGAAAATCGATTTTAACCACTTCAGGATTCGGCGTACGCTTAACTACGCCCCTGAATCCTGAAGTGGATTGCATGGAAACGGCCGCTCGTATGAGCGGCCGTTCCATGTCAGTTCACGGAGGGTGTCTCCGTGAACACCCTGCGAGCCTCCGATCGTGGCTCGCAGGGTAAATGTAAACACACGGGGAAGATTTTCCCCGGTGTTTACATGTATACGGCGCTGCTGCGCAGCAGCGCCGTGGCGGAGATCGGCGATCCCCGGCCTCTGATTGGCCGGGGACCGCCGGCACCTGATAGGCTGAAGCCTATCCTATCCGGCGCAGGACGGAATTCCGTCCTGCGCCGCTCACAGGGGGAGGTAGAGGGAGGGAAGGGGAAGGCGGCCAGGAAGCGCTGCGGAGGGGGGCTTTGAAGAGAGCCCCCCCCCCGCAAGCGCAAGCAGCCGGCGGCGATCAGACCCCCCCAGCAGGACATCCCCCTAGTGGGGAAAAAAGGGGGGAAGTCTGATCAGCCTGGCTGCTAGCTGATCGGTGCTGCGGGCTGGAGAGCCCACGCAGCACCGATCAGCAAAACCACCCGGTATCCGGAAGTGGTTAAAGTTTCAAAGGAAAAAAGTATACTTTTAAATGCGGTAAATGTCACTTTTAGTAGCTAACCTAACGGTAGTGTAATTTTACATGCATCAAACGAAAGCGCAATAAATTTCCTGACGGGGTTTCCAGGGGGTCTATACGCAGCCGCAGCACTTTGGCCAGGGATCGCTATACAGCCGCAATATGGCTGTATGAAGATCCCTGGCATTTTTTCCTATTTTCCCAATTTTTTTTTTAGGTTTAGAGTGTGGGAATTTTTTTTTAAAAAAAATTATGTGGGGTCCCCCCTCCTGAAACTTTTTAACCCCTTGTCCCCCATGCAGGCTGGGATAGCCAGAATGTGGAGCTCCGACCGATTTGGGACTTCACACCCTGACTATACCAGCTGCAAAAAAGGTCCCCAAATGCTGATTTTTGTTCCGTGGTATATGTTGAGGGGGCCCCCCAGGTTTATTTTGCCTTGGGGCCCTATTGTTGCTTAAACCGGCCCTGCTTCTGCCCCCATCTAAGGTCAGTGGATAAGGTTGTGCCAAGGAACCGGACTAATGATTCTCTGGAGACTTCGGTCTCCCCTATGTAGACTGGAGGGGGAGTAGTAGGGGTTTTTCCTGAAATCAACAATCAGCTCATCAGTCTTTGTTGCGTTGAGGACAAGGTTGTTGTCCTTGCACCAATTGCAGATTCTTTTTATCTCCATGCGGTAGTCTCGCTCTCCATTGCTGCTGATGAGGCCGATGATCGTTGTGTCGTCGGCAAATTTGATGACCTTGACAGAGTCCGAGGAGGAGCTGCAGTTATTGGTGTACATGGAGAACAGAAGCGGGGGCAGTACACATCCTTGAGGTGCCCCTGTATTGGTCGTCCTCACGCTGGAGGAGCAGTTGCTGAGCTTGACCTGTTGTGTCCTGTCCGTAAGGAAAATCTTGACCCATGCGCAAAGCGTGGGGTCAACACCGAGCTGCGCCAAGTTATCGACCAGGGTGTCTGGGCAGATCATGTTAAAGGCCGAGCTGAAGTCCAGAAACAGGATGCTGGCGTAGGAGTCAGGCCTACCGAGGTGCTCCATGATGTATGCTAGGCTGATGTTTATGGCGTCCTCTATGGATCTGTTCGCGCTGTATGCGAATTGGAGAGGGCCTAACAGTGCGTCGGTGGTGCTTTTGAGATGAGCAAGGACTAGCCGTTCTAGGACCTTTATGATGGTAGATGTTAGAGCCACGGGTCTGAAATTGTTGAGGTTTGTGCTGCCTGGCTTTTTGGGGACTGGTATGATTGTGGACCTCTTGAGACAGGAGGCGACTGAGCCTTCCGCTAGTGACCTTTTGAATAGAGTGGTGAGCACCGGAGCCAACTGATCCGCACAGGTTCTTAGGCAGTTTGATGAAACACCATCCGGGCCTGAAGCTTTCCAGGGATTGAGCTTGCGAAGTAGCCTGAGAACTTCTTCTTCCTGGACTGCGACAGGTGCAGCAATATCTTGATCTCTCTGTGCGGAGGGAGCTGCTATCTTCATCATTGGCCCTGGGGCTCCGAGCTGCTTAGGCTGTTGCTCGAACCTACAGTAGAACTCGTTGAGTTCCTCGGCCAGTTGGGTGCTCGGGGTCACCAGTTGTGGAGGGGGTTTGAAGTTAGTGACCGCTCTGAGGCCCTGCCATACCTCCCTCGAGTTGTTGGACTGAAGGCGGAAGCCCAGTTTGTCAGAGTAGGCTCTATTTGCGACACACAGTTCCCATTTCAGGGCGTACCTGGCCTCTCTGAACCCTTCAACAGTTTTATAATAGTTAAAAGGAAATGAAAAATTGATACGTGGGATGGAAGGTCTCGCTTACCAAGAAAGGTTAGATAAACTGGGTTTATTTAGTCTAGGGAAAAGACGCCTTAGAGGGGATCTAATTAACATGTATAAATACATCAGAGGGCAATATAATAGCTTGGCGGATGAGCTTTTTGTCCCTAGGCCTTCTCAAAGGACTAGAGGACATGATCTGCGCATGGAGGAAAAACGTTTTAGCCATTTATTTAGGAAAGGGTTCTTTACAGTAAGAGTGATTAAGATGTGGAATGCATTGCCACAGGAAGTCGTTATGGCAAACTCTATACCTGCATTTAAAGGGGGCTTAGATGCTTTCCTTGCGTTGAAAGACATCCATGGCTACAATTACTAGGTTATGCCTAATGATGTTGATCCAGGGATTTTATCTGATTGCCATCTGGAGTCAGGAAGGAATTTTTCCCTTTTGGGGCTAATTGGACCATGCCTTGTGGGGGTTTTTTCGCCTTCCTCTGGATCAACAGGGGTATGTGGGGGACGGGCTGGAGTTGTACTTTGTACTGGTTGAACTCAGAGGCGTATCTAGAGGGGTGCAGGCATGGCATGTGCCATGGGCGCCACAGAACCATGGGCGCCATGCCTGCCCCCATGCCTCCTCATCACTCAGACCTCAAATAAGATTAATTCTGTTATCTAGTGAACGTGGCTACTTCACTAATGTATGGAGGGCACACTTGGCTTAGTGTAAGAAAAGAGGACAGAGAGGAGATAAGAGCTATTTCCAAAAAAGGAACTTCAGCAGTATCCCAAGCCAGGATACTGCTTAAGTTTATAGGCAACTACTGTATAATACATGTACATGAGAAAAAAAACTATTTTTAGAGGGGAAGGGGGCTCTGACCTGGGGGGCGCAATTTCATTGTTTGCCATAGGCTCTATATTACCTAGATACGCCCCTGGTTGAACTCGATGGACGTATGTCTTTTTTCAACCAAAATAACTATGTAACTATGAAAAAAAAAACAGTTGTACAAATTACATTTTAGCAACTTCTGCAGGTAAATATGATTAGTCTGAGGACCCTTTCACACTGGTGTGGTGCATCGCGGCAGTTTACCGCACTGCTACTGCAGGGCAATGAAAATCTATTGGTGCTTTCATATTACCTGCGGTGCGCCGGAAGTGCTCAACCTGATGCACTTCCAAAACGACATTACCGTGCGTATCTGCGTCAACGTGCGGCAGACTGGAAGTCCTGTAGGTCTATGGCGACACAGGGATTTTAAAAATGTTGGCGGGGCGGTGCGGCGACGTTGCGCCATGCATGCGCGGAAGCATATTTTTATAATATGCTCCGTGCACCTTTTCTCTTACGTGAAACAAGAAGTGACCTCAAATGCATGTCACTTCCTATTTGGACAGATGCCAGACGGGAATACCACATAGTTACACGGAATTCCCCGATGGCCTGTTTTCGGCAGTGTGGCTGCCGCACTGCACTGCTGACTCCAATATACAGTGTGAATCCGGCCTGTAGCAAGGTAAAATAACTTTGCATTCTAACTTTATACACATTACTGTACATACACACAATGGTGAGACAACTCATTCTCACTGCCATTCCCCCAAAGTCCTGGGGTCCACTAGCAGCGCTTTTCTAAGAGCACGGGATTTGAAAAGCTCTAGCTAATGTATTTCTATGGGTGATTTTTTTAAAAAAATCACATCGCTTGAGTGGGATCACACACATAGCATTATATTAGCAAGAGCTTTTTAAATCACAGGCACCTAGAAAAGGTGTAGAAATATGCTCTTAGTGAGTTTCACACCAAATACAGGGTCAGCGGGATTTTAGAGATAGGTTTGATTGTTTTGAAGTAACTTTGTGATCTTGTATTTTTTGGTCTACAGAGACTAAAATCAATATTAAAATGGAAATATTGAGAATATAAAAATATTACCGGTATGTCATAGAAAGTATCCCAAAATGTCCAAATGTATTCCATCCAACCCTCGACACACTAAAGAGGACCAATACACAGCAAAATAAGAAATTACTAGGTGGTAAATCTGCGGGGTTAGGAACCTGTTGCTGCCTGCAGACTCTCAGGCCCTCCCCAAGTTTACCTTGGCAGCTTCTTTGTATAAGGCTAAGTCCATACTATGTTGAAGTAGCAGCACATCCGCGTAATAAGGCATCCTTTTAAAGTGGACCCAAATTAAAAATACAAGATTTCAGAAATAAAATCTATTTTCTAAATTATAATAATAAATAGCAGCCTTTTTTCAGTTGCATGATGACAAATATAAAATATTTTACATTTATTGGAGGAACCCCTCCCTTCCTTTCATACTGCCGGGACAGAATCCGGCAAACTGGTGGAGTGTCCAGCAAAGGAGGAATTGCTAATGGCTGCCACCTGTATAACTCTAGTTATGAAAAGAGAAGGGTGAAAAGCATGCACTAAAATGCTCATAGGCTTGAAGGAGTGTGTATTTATCTTTGTATGTGTCAGAGTGGTTCAACTAAATATTTTGAATTAAAAATATTTTGGTTTGGGTCCGCTTTAAGGCCTAGTTTACTCTCACAGGTTTCTAATAAAGCTGAATTGGAGAGTATGCCATTACTCACACAATACTGTTATTTTCATGTAGAAGCCTCTCTTTGTTGCGGTCTACCTGCCAGCTGGTGATACAATGTGGGCTAGTAACAGAATAGCTTACCTCCTAATTCACACACATGTTCCTGTCATTGAGAGAGAGCTCAGCTAGAGGTGGCAATCTTAGAAAAGAGGTGTGGTTACAAGGAAGACCTGACACCCCATCTCAGCTCCTATGTGACTACCTCATTATGGATATCATGTGAGTCATGATGGGGAAAGAGGTGCAGTTTGAAAAGTTCGAAAGATTGCTGGTCTGTCAGCCAAGCAGCATGCATCTTTAGTGCAGGAAATTTGATATGCATACTTGTGCAGACAGGTAATAAACAAATGTTGTTGCATTACAAATTATTATACAATATGCTTCTTATGCATTAAAAAAATGAGAGCCCAAAGTGATTATGTTTTTTTGTTTTCTTTTTAAACAATAGTTTTTATTGAAGAGTTTTTAATAATGCATGCAACAAACATATCAGCGCATAGTATATGAACATCAGTTATTACAATGCTCAGTAGACAAGTCATTCATTTGCAAACATCAAGTCAGAAGAAGGATCTATTCAGTAAAATATATGTTGACTATCCGGGATTTGCCTTTCTACTATTATAGGCAACAAGAGCGATCTTCCTAATTTTTCCTATTCCTGACCCTTCTGAGTTTCTAGATTCAATTTTTACTTAATAATGGAATTGCTAGTCTGATTAGAGCTTCAACATAAGCTCATGAAGTAATAACCTCTAATTCTGACTTAAAAAAATTAAAATACAAAACAACCAGATAACAAGAAAACAAACATCATAGTAACTTTTTATTGTAACTATTGTGGAATTCTCTCCGTGGTCAGCGCACAGGACGTGCACTGACACTGCGGAAATCCTCCACAAGCGTATAATCTGAGAGCACCCAGCAAAAGGTGCAACGCACCTGTAGAGGGAAATTCCTGTCGACAGATGGAGCTGTGGAGTGCAGAGGAACAGATCCTCTGCCCTGCCACAGATGCCAGGTAGGAATTGCATTAAGGGAAGCAACGCAGGTCAAGATAGCCCTTAAAGAGAGAGAGTAAAGCGACAGAGTGTATGTGTGTCCACCAATCTAGTCGCTACCCAGCGACGATGAACACACAACCATGAAGATCAGGTGAGAAGGCAATCGCAAGAGATGGCGATTGCTAACAGCGTCACAAGACAGAATAAGCACAGGGGAGGAATGTATGTATGTCCACCAATCTAGTCGCCAACCTGCGACGGTGAACACACAACAGAGGAAACCAAGTGAGAACGCCATCACAAGCGAACCGATTGCGAATGAGAATAAGCACAGGGACAGAATGTATGTGTGTGCACCAATCTAGTCGCCAACCCGCGACGGTGCACACACAACAGTAGAAACAAAGTAGGAACGCAATCGCGAGAGAGGCGATTGCCAGAGGTGACACAAGACTTAAGCAAGACAGGGCATGAGAGTAGCAAAGGCACAGCAAACGTACAAAGACTGATAAGGAAAATAACAAACGCTAACTAAACCCGAACACCGCACTCATTCGCAACAGCGAACGCATTTACAGCGCGATCTCTGCACGTTAAGCGCAACAGAGACAAGCACGCCTAACTAACCACCGCCACACAAACACAAAACAGAGAACGCGAGCGCTTGCTTAACGGTTACCTCACCGAGCCTACAGCAAGCGTTCGTATCAGACAAGACAGACAGACGGACGGAAAACAGGATAGGAAAGATCCACTGCTCTTTCCGCCAGAGCGAGTGCGATCCAAGTAAAGCAACAGAGCTTAGCAGGATCCACTGCTCTTTCCACCAGAGCGAGTGTGATCCAAGTTCAGGGACAGGATAGGAAAGATCCACTGCTCTTTCTGCCAGAGCGAGTGCGATCCAGGTTCAGGGACAGGATCACAGATCAGAAGGATCCACAGCCGCTACCGCTAGGGGCTAGTGTGATCCAAGCAAGACAGGCAGATGAGATAGCCGGTAGCAACCGCTGCTCCAGCTATACTCCAAGAAAGCAGACCAGAAGGATCCACAGCCGCTACCGCTAGAGGCTAGTGTGATCCAAGTAAGACAGATGAAACAGAAGGGGTTACCAGTAGCAACCGCTGCTCTGGTTAGCACCCGCAGACAGACAGGACGATTTCCTATCGACCACCGTTGGCGACAGGACAATCACAGCAGAGAGGCACATAGACAAAACAGATAAGCAGGCTAACTGCACTAGAGGAGCTGCCTAGTGCAGTCCCCAGAATTACTCTAAGATAACTATAACAATCCAACAGGGAAGGCTGACACTCCTGGAGTGTATTTAACAAACCGTTATGACCAGCAAAGCCTTCTGGGAGCAGAAGGCTTTTATACTGCCAGCCCTCAAAGGAGACAGCTGGGCAATTTGCAAGTATGCAAATCCCTCAGCAAAGCAACTCTGAAAGTTGCAAGATGAAGCCAGGTCTCTTTTCCAGAGACCTGCATCTCTCAGACATAAGGAATGGTCAAACAGCTGTCTGCCTGTGCAGCCAGCTGAGCGGATCATTACATCTATGTTGTAGAAAATAAGTTACCTATTATTACTTCACAGTTATAACTAGATCTTTGCTAGTAAGTCATTATGCAAATCTTCTCTCCTCAGCTTGAAGTCAAAGCTATAGATTGTGTGTTTATACCTTACCATTCTGTCTTCTTGAATGTGTGATAAAAAAAAATTGTTTTAGCTGTGGGATTCTTTGTTTTGAGCTGGTCAGCTCTCCCTTCGTTTTTTTGAATTGTTGTCTATTATTGCTAGCTATTATTGTTAAGATATATCAAAAAGGGACCACTAGAGACATTCGCCTTTGACTATGGTCATTAATTAAGGACTAGTCAATTAGCCAGTGTTCTGTGATGTATGGGTGTAGTTGGATCTTTACAGAGATACATTTTGCTGTAACAGATTTTTTAATTGTGATATGGAGATGAGGTCTACTGATCTCCAGTCCACAAAAATGAAGTATCTGTCTGCACATAATATATTGGAGATTAGAGCTAGGGGTGCTGTTGGTGAGAACTATGTGGAAGAGTATTATCTCATAGATTGACTTCCAAAAGATTTTAATGGGCAGGCAATTGCACAGGATAGTACAAGTGTTCCTACCTGAGAGCAATATCTCCAGCAAACATTTCTTGAAAGAAGGTAGCCAATCTATGTGGGGTTATGTACCAGTTTATTATGATTTTATCTATGTAAGGTCTCCTGATGAGAGATGCAGTGAGAACATTTCCTGACATATCTATTTGCCTGAATAAGGTGTGCATTTTCAATTGTGATTCCCAAAT
The DNA here is from genome assembly GCF_040937935.1 of Hyperolius riggenbachi. Lineage (NCBI taxonomy): Eukaryota > Metazoa > Chordata > Amphibia > Anura > Hyperoliidae > Hyperolius > Hyperolius riggenbachi. Next base: position 253,581,892 of record NC_090646.1, on the reverse strand, counting down.
CAGCACTCTAAACCAGTGTTTCTCAACTCGCTCCTCAAGTACCCAAACAGTGCATGTTTTGCAGAAAACCACAAACATTCACAGGTGTGGTAATTAGTGTCTCAGCAGAACTCATTAGCTCCCTCTGTAGTTTTCTGCAAAACATGTTCTGTTGGGGGTACTTGAGGACAGGGGCGCCGCGAGGCATAAAGCGAACCAAGCGGTCACTTGGGGCCTCAAGATCTTAGGGGCCTCGGCGGCTCCGTGACGTCGGCGTGACGTCACTTTTTCCCTGCAGCCCGCGGGGCTGGCACTGGCAGAGCAGGGCTACGGGAAGATGGCCGCCGCCGAAGCCCTGCTCTGGAGACTATGTCTCCAGTACAGGGCTTCAGGTGGCCATCTTCCCGTAGCCCTGCATGAATCAGCGCGGGAGATTGGAGGAGGGAGCCAGGGAGGGAGCTCCGTGGGAACTGCGCGCCTGAGGAGCCGGCCGGGAGAGGAGACGGGGAGAGAAGACTTCTGCCAGTGCCAGCCTGCCAGGTGAGTAAATTCTTTTCTTTTTGCAGCCCTAATTACGATTGATTTCTGCTGAACTGTGCCCTAATTGCGTTTGATATCTGCTGAAAATGTGGCCCTAATTGCGATTGATTTCTGCTGAACTGTGCCCTAATTGCGTTTGATATCTGCTGAAAATGTGGCCCTAATTGCGTTTGATTTCTGCTGAACTGTGCCCTAATTGCGATTGATTTCTGCTGAAAATGTGGCCCTAATTGCGTTTGATTTCTGCTGAACTGTGCCCTAATTGCGATTGATTTCTGCTGAACTGTGCCCTAATTGCGTTTGATTTTTGCTGAAAATGTGCCCTAATTGCGTTTGATTTCTGCTGAAAATGTGCCCTAATTGCGTTTGATTTCTGCTGAAAATGTGCCCTAATTGCGTTTGATTTCTGCTGAAATGTGGCCCAAATTGCGTTTTTATTTTCTGGTGTCTGGGGTAACTGTTGCTGCATTTATTATTTAATGGTCATAGTTGGCTATATTTGCTGTGCTATGGTTAAGCTTCGCCCATACAATGTCATGGCCACGCCCATCTTTCGGTGCGCTACGCGCGCCTCAATCACCCCCACATCCATTTTTTCCCCGCAAACAGCCCCGCCCCAATCCGCCCTCCTGCTCCACCCACATGTCATGGCCACGCCCACTTATGCGGGATAGCCACACCCATTTTTCGCTGCGGCGCGCAGGATAGGGCCTCTTGCTACAGTCCGCTTGGGGCCACAAAAACCTTAGCTGCACCCCTGCTTGAGGACCGAGTTGAGAAACACTGCTCTAAATGATTGCATATTTTTTCCAATTGGTAGGGATGGCCTTCCATCAATTTGTTAAGAATCCAAGAACATCAATGGGTATTTTAGTATAGGGGCATTGAGGAAGAGAGGATATTTTGTGCTTGGACAAAATGCCATTGCCACCCTATGAAGCTGGCCTTCATACAGTGGCGGACCTTCGATGACGCCCCCTGAATGACTTGCGTGAGGTGACATCTACCAAGGGGCAGCATCCCTTACCTCTCGACCTCCTTCCTCCCCCGCCACTGCTCGTTTCCCTGATCAAGTCAGTGGCCACCCTCCTCCACCACATTGTTCCCCGGCCGGCCCTTGCTGCATGCCCAGTGTGGCAGATCAGCGGCGACCCGCAGTGGGGACAGGAGAGCAGTGGCCTAGTAGCGGGGCATATGGATAAAAAGATATGCCCGTGTTGAGGTTTTAAGTTTTAATTATCAGGTCAATAAAAAAAAAAGTATACAAATGTAGCCCTACTTCTCCTCATAAAAATATCAGTTGTTTGACTACTTACCTGTTCTCTTAATAATTTCCCAAACAGCAGCAGCAGTTGCAGGAATGATGGAGGACTGATCCAGACACAGCTTTCCAATATTCACAATGTGAAAACCATCAACATCTTTTTCTGGGGCAACAGCATTGCAGACATCTCGCTCATTGATATGCTCTGAAACATGTTCATAAAGTTTGATTACAATGTGCTTTCTAACAATAATCTAAAAAGTAAATATGAAAATCAACCTTAATTTAAAATTCCATATTCAGAGGAGAATTTACACAGTATTAACTTTGAAAGTGGGCCTGAACTCTTGCACAGGGGAGAAGGGAAACATAGAGACATGTACCCTGTATGCATTTAGAGCATTTAGCCTGTCTAATTCCTCCTCACCTGTGACTAATCACGTGTAATTTGATCTCTCAGCTGTGCCAGCTGGCTGCTTCAGCAGTGCAGCAAATTTGTAAACACAGTATGTTAACCCTATGTCTGCTTCCGTGAAAGCAGGATGGGCAGTGAGTTGACATGCAGACTTATTCTGCTATTCAACTGACCACTGTGACAGGGCCTTAAGGGTTATTATGCTGTTGCTTATCTTTTAGAGAAGAGAGGAAAGTCTGAGTTCAGGTCCGCTTTACCAACATGAATGAGCCAATGATAAAACCTACCTACAAACACTGACAGTATCTACATTGGTTAATATTGACTTAAAAAGAGGGTAATGCCTCTGTTTCCTGCTGTGGAGGAATGGAATGCTATGCATGCTGTATATTAGAAACATTTGTCTTCTTGGTTTTGGAAAAACAAGATTCCACTGTAAATTAATTGCAAGAAAACAAGAGTTGTAAAGTTACATAGTTTAAATTCTACAATGCAGTCTTTAGTGAGCACTTAAAGTGAACTTGTGTCCAAATCATGTTCTAGAAAGGTAAAAAAAATAAATAACATTACATGGGTTTCTCGAATGCAGGTTTTCTCAATTCAGTCCTCAAGTACCCCCAACAGTGCATGTTTTATGGAAATCCACAGAGGTGGTCAGTGAGCTCTGCTGAGACATCAATAACCTCACCTGTGAAGGATTGTGGATTTCTGCAAAACCTGCACTGTTGGGTGTATTTGAGGATGGTGTTGAAAAACTCTGCTCTTTTATAATTGCATATATTCATCTTCAATGTAATCATTTCTTTTCTGTAAAATTGCCTTTGTATGTATGTAGCACTGGAGAAAGGATGGAGGCACAGTGAAAGGATCAATGGACAGTAAAAGGATGGAGGGACAGTGAAAGGATGAATGGACAGTAAAAGGATGGAGGGACAGTGAAAGGATGAATGGACAGTAAAAGGATGAAGGCACAGTGAAAGGATGGAGGGACAGTGAAAGGATTGACAAGTAGATGTACAGAGGCGCCAAAAGGATAAAATATGCTAAAATGTTTAAAATATTCGGGTGGCGGCGGTGGACCGGCCACTCAGAAATAGACTCAATGCTGTCGCTTAAGATAAAGACAATTTATTCACATACTCCATGAACAGAACCGCAACGCGTTTCACAGGTATATTCCCGCTTCCTCAGGCAATAAACAGACAGGAGTACACAGTACAGTCTCAAGGTCATGAATAGCGCCTCTGTGAAAGGAAAGGATTGAGGCACAGTTAAAGGATGGAGGCACAGTGAAAGGATGGAGGCACAGTGAAAGGATGGAGGCACAGTGAAAGGATGAATGGACAGTAAAAGGATGGAGGCACAGTGAAAGGATGGAGGCACAGGAGGGACAGTGAAAGGATGGAGGCACAGTGAAAGGATGGAGGGACAGTGAAAGGATGGAGGCACAGGAGGGACAGTGAAAGGACGGAGGGACAGCGAAAGGATGAAGGGACAGTGAAAGGATGAAGGGACAGTGAAAGGATGGAGGCACAGTGAAAAGATGGAGGCACAGGAGGCACAGTGAAAGGATGGAGGAACAGTGAAAGGATGGAGGCACAGTGAAAGGATGGAGGGACAGTGAAAGGATGGAGGCACAGTGAAAGGATGAAGGCACAGTAAAAGAAAGGAGGGACAGTGAAAGGATGGAGGCACAGGAGGCACAGTGAAAGGATGGAGACACAGTGCAAGGATGGAGGGACAGTGAAAGGATGGAGGCACAGTGAAAGGATGGAGGGACAGTGAAAGGATGGAGGCACAGTGAAAGGATGGAGGCACAGTGAAAGGATGGAGGCACAGTGAAAGGATGGAGGGACAGTGAAAGGATGGAGGCACAGTGAAAGGATGGAGGGACGGTGAAAGGATGGAGATACAATGAAAGGATGGAGGCACAATGACATTTTCTGGTTCAGTAGGTGTCTTAGTTACTAATTCAACAGTGTCTTTTTGTGCAACAGATCGCCTTTAAGCAGCATCACATTCATACTAATTATTTGCATATTAACATTCACTATGACATAACTATGTAACTATGTAACTATGTAACTATGAGTTCCTGTGTTCACTGAACCCTGGTCACAGTTCCATCTGTAGAGTCTGTTCCAGCTCTGTTGCATTTTAATGTATTTTAAGGGAGGTGGGGTTTCAGTGATACTGTTCTGTTTTATGTGTTTCTGTGTTCAATAAGGAGCTGGGAAAAAAGGGCGCATGCCGCTAGTGGACAAAAAGGGCGCCGCCATTCACTCCCATAATAAATAGCGTTTAATGGGCGCCGAGTAGGAAAAAAGGGCGCCGGAGCTAAATAAAGTTTATAAACGGCGCCAGGAGCTAAATAAAGTTTACAAACGGCGCCCGGCGATGTTTAATGATTTATAACTGAACTTGTGGTGATTTACGTTTATAAAATGCACCCGTGCCGAATAACGTTTATGAAAATACTAAACATATTTATCTTATTTAAATAATTAAAACATTATTTAAAGTTTTATCCCTTACTGTTTGTAAAACATTATTATTCACAAAATAAAGCGATCAGTACGTAACGTAAATTGCAAAATATTTTTTGAATCCACAATTAGTAAAACATTATTATCCACATAATAAAGGGGGGTCTTAGGTTTAGGCACTAATAGGGGGGTCTAGGGGTTAGGGGTAGGTACAGGGAGGGGTACTTAGGCAACAACAGGGGGGGTCTTAGGTTTAGGCACCAACAGGGGGGTCTTAGGTTTAGGCACCAACAGGGGGGTCTTAGGTTTAGGCACCAACAGGGGGGTCTTAGGTTTAGGCACCAACAGGGGGGTCTTAGGTTTAGGCACCAACAGGGGGGTCTTAGGTTTAGGTACCAACAGGGGGGTCTTAGGTTTAGGCACCAACAGGGGGGTCTTAGGTTTAGGCACCAACAGGGGGGTCTTAGGTTTAGGCACCAACAGGGGGGTCTTAGGTTTAGGCACCAACAGGGGAGTCTAGGGGTTAGGGATAGGTACAGGTAGGGTTCTGTGTAAGAGTAGGCTTAGGTATAGTTTTATTAAAATTTTAGTAATAATTACTAATGTATTACAACACTTATTACGAATGTAGTTATATTTCGATCATCTTTATAAACAATATTTTCAGATTTTATTATAAGAACAAACCATAAATGACGGTTATTCACAATAATATACAATTATAACAATTAAACATATATTATTGTTTTTTTTATAAACGTAATTATAAGTTTAACTTTTGAAACAGGGAAGATTAACGTTTTCACAATTTCCGATTTCATAAACATTATTTAATGATTTATAATTTTGTTAAACATTATTTGTAAACGAAATATAGCACACTATATTTATAAACCCTATTAATGATTAATTATTATTTAGAGTTTACACCCCGCGCCCTTTTTGTCCAGGCGCCCTTTTTGTACGTACGCGTTCAATAAACACCTTGTTCCATTTTTGTAAACTATTTTGGATGATTTGTATCATCCTATGTTTTAAGGGTAATTTCAACACTAGTTACCATTCCTGATGGCTGATCTCAATCTTGGAACCTAAAGGCTGTTCAACATTGCAAGAGCTTTGCTTTGCTTTTCGATCACGGGCAATTCAAAAAGTGCTTTGACTATGTAATCCTAGGACAATTTTCATATCAGAGTGATTAAGGCTGCACATAACATTTTTACAGAGATTGTTTAAAGTATTGAAATGCTGTAAAAACACTGTGAAAATGCATGGAACAGATTAAAAAAAAACTTTTTTCAGTGTGAAACAGCCCTAATCACTCACTTTCTCCTTGTACTCTTACTTTTTCTGGGACTCTAGGGATGAAGCTGATATATATACATGGACATAAAAGAGGTGGGGAACCCACAGGCATCCCAAGGACCACTGTAATGCTGAACAGGAAGAGAGAGTAGGAATAAACTGTGCAGGTTACAGGGATTCTTCAACATAGTTGTCAACTCACCTTGACTAGGCAAATGTGTTTCTATGGCCACTGGAGTGAAGGAATTAAACTGCGTTAAACACAATAATATGCATATATTCTTATCGCATTATGAGTAGAGCAGAATGCAATACATTACATGCACTGCTCTACTCACTCTACTCATTATGGGTAAGATTTTATGCATGTAATGCTGCTTAAACATAGTTTAGTATCATAGAACCAAACCAGACTGGATTCATGCCTCAGAAAACCACAGACATAAACCTTAGGCATATATTTATCCATATCCAGTTAACGGCCAACTCCCAGGATCCCAGGACACTTGTGATTGTTGATTTCCAGAGAGCATTTGATTCAGTGGAATGGAAGTATTTTTGGGCTACTCTCTCTAAGTTTGGGTATGGTCCCAACCTTATCTCCTAGGCACAAATTATCTATAAACTGCCTTCAACGTATCAGAATAGGCTCAGAGCTATCCAAATCCATTATGCTTTATAGAGGAACTAGGCAGGGATGCCCTCTCCCTTTGGCCCTTTTTGCGACCACCATGGAGCCACTTGCAGCTGCTCTCCGTTGGAGTAAGGATATCTCTGGATTTCTGGTCCAGGGCTGGAAGAGAGGGTATCTCTGTATGCAGCAGATGACCTGGTGATATATTTGAGGAATCCTAGTCACTCGGTTGCTGGGGTTTTAAAGATATTTAAAAAGTTCTAACCTCTTACGGGCTAGCAGTAAACTGGGCAAAATCTAAACTATTACCTCTTAACAGAAGTACATTACCACAGACTGCAATGCAGGCTGTCTCCAGGACCAGGTACTTGGGTGTCTTAATTTCTAATAACACTGCTGACTTTTTAGGGGGGGATAATTTGCAACCACTAGTCCAATATACTAAAAGCAAGCCTCTTCTTAACTGGGCATATTAATCTGATTAAAATCATGCTGCTCCTCAAATACCTCTATATTTTCTGGAACTGTCCTATATGGATACTTCAATGATTATTTGCTCAACTTAATTCTATTAACTAGCTTTATTTGGTATAACAAAACCCCCAGGCTCAGTCTCAAAAAACTACAGAGGCCCTGGACTGAGGTTAGGCTTGCATTTACACATTTGTTTAAGTACTATTTGGCTAGTCAGTTGGTGACAGCTAATTGGTGGCTGAAGCAGGACACATCTAATGCTGCTATGATCCTGGAGGCGGCACAACTGGAATCATTTGAGGCATTGGCCCACATATTGTACAGGGGCTCTAGGGCACCATATCCACTGACAATTGCTATGAAGGTTGGTATCAAGGCCTGGGTCATGGTTTATGCCTGGAACTCTCCTGCTAAAAATAAATTATCTTCTAAAATGCCACTATGGAATAACCCCATTCTCCAAAACTTTCACACTATTCCAGACCCAATCATTTGGATAACTAAAGGTGTCACACACATTGCTCATATAGTACAATCAGGGACATTAACAGAGTTTGAATCAGATAAAACGAGAGTGCCTCTGTGGAGCAATACCTTTAATTCAGTTTGCAAATTGCAAAAGAAATGCACGTACAAGATCGAATAAATTTGCAAGCCTATCTCACATTCTCAATGTTCCACTCCTCAAGACGTCGACCGTGGCCAGCGGGGGACATCAACAAGGGTCCATGGTAAGCTCCGTGTGCCGGCTTATAATGACGTGTTTCGATGCGCCAGTGTGTCTTCGTCAAGTCAGGATATCTTGAACTGACAAAGACACACTGGCGTGTTGAAATGCCAACTGGCATGTTGAAATTGCAAACTGAATTAAAGGTATTGCACCATAGAGGCGCTCTTTTCTCTCACATTTTTCTGATACAGACACTTGTCAAATACCACTGCTGAGAGAGCTGCACTGGATGCTACCTTTCCTTCTTTCATCGGTCTGACACTGGCATTGAAGAACTAATTTACTTTGGACATAATATCCTTTAGTTCTGGTTGTACCACGCAGCGTGCATGTATTTGTCTATTGCGACATTAACAGAGTTCAATGACCTTAAAGAAAACTTCTCGCTTCCAAACAATTACTTCTTCCATTATATGCAGATGCCTTCGCTTCTCCATTTGGGTGTGACCCGCTTAGGTTAAGCACTTCTGAAATCGAAGACATCATATCTAATGATAAACTAACGAAAGCTTTATCTGCCATTTATCAAAACATTATCTTGGTGACAGAACTGCATGCATCTGTCTATAAATGAACATGGTTGAGTATCCTCCTGGACTTACATGATGAAGAATGGGAGGATATGTGGATCAAACCATTTGAATATTTAATAGCCACACAAGACAAGCTGATCCAATATAAAATTATGCATAAGGCTTATATAACTCCAATTAAATTATGCCGCATTGACCCATCTGGCTCTGGCTCTTTTTGGTACTGTGGTGCTGGCCTAGCTGACATTGACCATATTATATGGCTGTGCCCGAAAATAGCTCCATTCAAGCAACATGTGTGGGAGTTTATCACTATAGTAACTAAAATTAAAACTACTCCAGATCCTAGATATTCCAAGCAAAAAAGATGGGTCCAGGTAGAACGAACATTAATTGGCTCCGATTTATCTACCTTTCCCTGGTGCGCCCTGAAAATCTCTAGTGACTATATTTCCATTAATGCCACTATGCTGGCTCTCTCGAAATATAGACATATACAAGCCATCTCCCCATGGCTAAAACCTTTAATTCCTCTACTAGATAATCCTAACTTCCCTATGGGTGGTGAACAGCGTGGATACATCATTTGGAGGATGAATTTGTAGCGAATGGTGTTCTGAGACCTCTTGTTCAATTACGTGAGCGATCGTGCCCATTCTTGGATGACTGGTGCTGCAGGCAGTTTGTAAATTTTTTAGGCTCATTTGGGAACTAAAACTCAGCTTTCGCGACCACTTACTCAATTTGAAACTCTCTGTATGGGAGCATGGACAATTAAGAAATGACTTTTAATAATTTACTAATAACATCAGCTGCTTGTGATGGATACTTCTTGGTCGGAAGAACTGAAGTACAAATGGGAGACTTACTTAAAATGCACTTTTTCCAATGAAAGGTGGCAAAAGATTCTTATTTTAAATCAAAAAGCCTCTGTGTCTTCAAGAATGAAAGAATCAAACTATAAAATTCTTACGAAGTGGTATCTTACTCTAAGCAGGCTTCACAAAATCTACCCTAACTCTAGTCCTCTATGTTAGAGATGTGGTGTGCAACAAGGTACTTTGCTGAATATTTTTGGGGACTGCCCAATTATTAGACTTTCCCGGATTGTGGTGCAAAAAGTGTTTACAATTCTGATGGAGGGTGATCCTGAGGTTGACGCTTCATACTTTCTGTTGCACAATACTCCCAAACCTCTTAAAAAAATTCAAATGTTTCCTCACGAAACACTTCATTCAAGTGGCGTGTGTCATTATAGCTAGACATTGGAAGTCTGTAAGTGCTCTGGTTATCCAGGAATGGTTTACTGAGCTCAAGTTCATTCATTAAATGGAGTCTTTGACTCACTCTATATGTGGCAGAGATGAAGCATTTTTTCAAACATGGATTCACTGGAATATTTTTTTAGAATCAGATGAATACAAAAACAAATATTGCGGAGAGAAACTACTGCCCCCCCCCCCCCCCCTCCCTGCTGATCCTATTGCGTTTGGTGTCATTTTTTTGGAGTTTAGCTCACTAGCATGGATTCCTAGCGGAGTTGTTCGGTTGTCCAGTATGGAATTCCCCCTCCTTTTTTTCCTCTTTTCCTCTCTCTTCTGTCACTTTTCTTCTTTAACCTTCTCTGGTTATAGTTGGATGTTTTATCAAAGGATTTTGGTGGGATGGGATACAGGGAATGTGTTTCTGGTTTTCCCATAAATCCAGCATTCTATCTAATACGATAACTCAGAGCTAGTATTCGATTTTATGGCTCGCAGGATTCTGACAGCCAAATGAGTTCAAGTTTTCAATAGCTGTGCTTGTTGACTATATGTTGTCTAAAGTTTTCATAACACTTCTGTACCCAATTTATGGATTGTGTGATGGTTATTTGCGAAATTTGCTCTGATCTGAAAAGTTATGATATGCTGTATTCTGTATCATCCTTACTTTTAATAAATAAAGAATCTTGCTGCAGCTGGCTGTCACACGCAAGGGAACCATGGAAACCATGACAACACGTAGTGGATCGGGAGGCAGGACTGAGCAGTGGCACCGCATTAGGTAATGTAGAAGAGAGGGAGAGATCCACAGGCTCAGGATGAGTATAAAACCGGTAATTTCATTGGTACAAATGAACAGACACAGGAAACAATTCCATCCACAGGATCAGCTAACACTTATCGTGATCAAACTATGATTAAGGGCATATCTTGAGCCGTCTGTGGATCCCTCCCTCCCTTCTGCCATGTTCTGCCTGACAAACTGGATCCTGCACCTGTGAGCAGTATATAATAGGGGGTTTCAGAGCGTTTTTGGACACTATCTTTTTGCATTAGGTAATATATTATACGAATGTTCCCCTGCCTTTTACTGCTCCCACCACCACACACGCTGCAGCTGTAATATCTGATCAAATTGGATTTTGAGAAGGGCAAAGGGGGATGCCTCAGCGGCCCCTATGGACCCTGGGCCAATTGCCCCCTTTGCCTTTATTGTAGTGCTGGCCCTGTCCACAACTCAGGGCTTCTATTGCACAGCAAGAGGGGTACCTTCCTCAGTTCACTCACCTTCCTTCCGGAACAAAACTACCTCCTCAGGAAGTCACCAGTTTCCATCCCAGAGCCCAGCAGAATGTGTCACCCCTCCCCCCAGACAGTAACTCTGATGCACGGGACACCTGTCTGGCTGAGGCTATCCTCAGACAGGATCTGAGGTAGTATGGCTTTCCCAAATAGGGATAGTAAATAAGATGAAAGTTATTCTGAGTTGATGCAGGATTATGCAAATTCTCTACAAATTAATGCAGCTTGAACATGGACCAATTGAATTCCACCTTGATGGGATCTGAGCTGTCCATTTCAAGCTGCACAAATTTATATACAGAATTTGTATAATCCTGCATCAACTCAGAATTATTTGCATATCATTGACTAGCCTACTCTCAAACAATTCCCTTCATCCCAGAGCCTTGGACTCTAAAGTAATGCAGTCTTTGATTGTCAAACTATACCAAACGCTTTGCCCAGGTGCCTGTCTAGAGGAACCTCCAGCTAAAAATGGATGAAGAATACCACCCATCCTTGGAGTCCTGTGCACAGATCGCTCCTAGGCATAATACATTCTTGCAAGACAAGATAAGACACAGATCGTTTATATTGCCCTTTTCCTGGCGGACTCAAAGCGCCAGAGCTGCAGCCACTAGGGTGTGCTCTATAGACAGTAGCAGTGTTAGGTAAACTTGCCGAAGGTCTCCGCACTGAATAGGTGCTGGTTTACTGAACTGGAAGAGCCCATATTTGAATCCCTGGACTCCTGTGTCAGAGACAGGGGCATTTGCAACACAAGATCAAAATTGTTGCATCCCATAGCCTTTATGGAGAATCCTACACAACCTAAATATTGATCCCAATACAGTTTAAATGCAACTACACCCCTGTATATTTTGCATCGCACTGAGGTGTGGTCTGTTAGTCATGGAAAAATCATATGTTTTTGTCCAAATAACAAAAGTTACTTTAAGTAATACTTCTAGTGACTGTAAATAGCTCTCTTGCAAGCTTTCGAAAACCTGAATTACTTCTTCAGGCATGTTGCAAAGTCTATACTTTTTAATGCACTCCTGTATCATGTCTGAAGAATAAACTTAGGTTTTGAAAACTTGAAAGAAATTTATCTACAGGCAACCACTCTACTTAGCTTTGGACTACAACATAGAATTATGGCTAATCAGTGGCTGCAGCAGCATGTGTAGTGCAAGTCATCCTAGAGCAAGAGGTGCCGCATTAGGTTCTTCTAGAACTTTCTCTCATATGGACCCTCTAGCACAATGACTGGACCTGCATGCTACACCAGGATCACCATAAATGTAATATTCTACATAAAGCCTTCAAAATAGAATATTTAGAACATAAAACATATAGAAATTGAATAATTTAAGGTCAAAATTTTAGTCACCATCTTCATAAGCAAGCCACGGGGCTGTCTGTGTTCAAATAAATGTGTGGAATGAGTGAGTGGGTGGATTAAAACCAAACCTTAGGCAAGGGTAAATGTCCAATAGCTGAAAGACAAATTGTTTTAGGAGATGTTTACATAGACTCTTTGCCCAGCTGCTTATCTAGAGGGACCTCCAGCTAAAAATATAGGAAGAATACCACCCATCCAGGGTCCATCCCTGTGCCCAGCTCCCTCCTAGGCACAATACACTTTTGCAACACATGTTCAAAATTGTTGGATCTCACAGCCTTTATGGAGAACCCTAGTCAACCCAAACCCAAATATACTGTTTAAATACAGCTCCACCCCTATATATTTTACATTGCACTGAAGTATGGTCTATAAATCAAGGAAAAGATCCAAAAACGTTCTTATTTTAAGTAATACCTTCAGTTAGTCTACAGGTAGCCACAAAAGGTAGCCACACTTCTTTGCGCTGGACTACAAAATAGAATAAGCATACAGCAATTCAGTGGCTGCAGCATTTGTGGTGCAAATCATCCTAGAGCAACAGGTGCTGTATTAGGTTCTAGCACACTTCTAACACAATGACTGGACCTGCATGCTAGATTAGAGTCTCCATAAATAAAATATTAGACTTAAAGCCTACAAAATCAGCATATTTAGAACATAAAACACACAGGTATTCAATGAGTTAAAGTCAACAATTTGGTCACTATTTTCAAAAGCTAGCCGCGGGTCTGTGTTCAGATGAATGTGAGGAATGAGTGAGTGGGTGGATTAAAATCAAACCTAAGGCAGTGAAAATGTCCAATAGCTGAAAGACAAATCGTTTTAGGACATGTTTACGTAGACAGTAATCCTCTGGAAATAATAAGATGTACAATGAAAAGCAATTCCACTTCATGAGAAAATCCTGGGCTCATATGCAATTAACTTTTCACCTGGGTTTTCTCCTAGGTGATATGTTCACACCGCATCACTAAAATGCTTTTTAAAGCACCAGCACACAAGAAAATATTTAAAATCATTTTTATAGTACCCTTTCCCTTACTTTTTTGTACTTTTTAATTGCAAGGTGATGAAAAGTTATTTTAAAGGGGAGATGATAAAATTATCTCCCAGGAGAAAACTCAGGAGAAAAAAAATATTGCCTATGGGCCCAGGTGCAACATGCAATTAACTTATTCTCCAAAGTTTTCTTTGAGGAGATAATTTTCTCTTTGGCTTGCTGGTGACGTAAAAGGCATTTTATGACAAGGGGCCATATGCAATTCACTTTTTTTCCTTAGTTTTTTTCCTAGGTAATATTTTCACAACTTGTCAAAAAAGCTTTTTAACCCACCAACAAGAAAGAAAATACTCTGAATAATTTTGATAGTGCTTTATCACCAATTTTTGGGTACCTTTGCAATTGTAAAAGGCTGAAAAGTTACTTTAAAGAGAAAATGAAATATATCTCCTATATATATATCTCCTATTTCATATGATGATTTGATATGGCCCATATGCAATTAACTTTTCGCGTGCATGAAAAAAAGGCGCCGTGAAAAAAGGGCCCGGCTGGATAATGAAATGGCGCCGGTGGATAAGGAAATCTGATAATGATAAACATTGTTGTCAAACTTGGTTAACGATAAATACAGTTGTTAAAACAGAAAGGAAATAATAACGAAAAGATATTAACGTTAAAAAACGTTACGTAATTCAACAATACAGCTTAACCCAACTCTACTCTCACACAGAACCCTCCCCTGGTGGCAGGCTCGGACTGAGCCACCGAATCACCGATTTTTCCATCGGTGGGCCCCGGACGCCCTGCCTCCTGGGGGCCGCAGAGCTGAGAAGGAGGGGGGCACAGCGCAGGAAGGGGGGAAATTGGGCATAGAGCGGCAGGGAGGTGGGAAGCCTCCCCCTCCCTCACCTAGGGGCCCCCCTTCCGCGCTCCTCCCTCCAAAATTGCAGCCAGCCAGCGGCAGCAGCAGCGGGGAATAGCTTACCGGCATCAGATCGATAGCTATGCGTGCCGCTGGGCTGGTCTGGTCTCCTGCACTGACTGTCCAATCACGCTCTCGCAGTACTTTCTGTGAGAGTGTGATTAGACAGTGCAGCGCAGGAGACGGAGACCAGCAGCAGAATACAGTGCTATCGATCTGATGCCAGTAAGCTATTCCCCGCTGCTGCTGCCGCTGGCTGCAATTCTGGAGGGGGGGAGCACTGAAGGGGGGCCCCTAGGTGAGGGAGGTGGGAGGCTTCCCCCCCCTCCCCGTTGCTCTGTGCCCACTGCCCCCCCTCCTTCCAAGCTGGGGGGAACTTAGACCTGGCTGAGCCTCTCTGCCTACCTAACTGGGGACACCTGTGACCTGCTTACCTAAACTGGGAGGGGGCTCCAGGTAAGGGGGGGAGGCTTCCCCCCCTCCCCGCCGCTTTGTGCCCACTGCCCCCCCTTCCAGCATGGGGGCCCCCACTAATTGGGGACCTGCCTTTGTGGGGATATCTGTCGCCAATCTAATTGTATTTTGTGGGGAAATCTGCCGCCAATCTGATTGCATTTTGTGGGGATATCTGCCACCAATCTATTTGCATTTTGTGAGGATATCTGCTGCCAATCTAATTGCATTTTGTGGGGATATCTGCCACCAATCTGATTGTATATTGTGGGGAAATCTGCAGTCAATCTGATTGTATTTTGTTGGCAAATCTGCTGCCAATCTGATTGCATTTTGCGGGGAAATCTGCTGCCAATCTCATTGCATTTTGTTGGGAAATCTGCTGTCATTTGACTACTTGAGGAATTATCATGAGGCGTGTAACTACTTGATTATTTTTATCCAAAATGTATCTGGTCGGACCTAATCACTGTGAATAACACCGCTATTTATTTTGTTGGCTTTTTTTTGTTTTTTTTTTAAGTCTGCCCATGACCCATCATGACCACGCCCATGTTCCAGTGTGCGGTGACACCCATCTATTTTGTCCACATGCACCGCATGTGGACATGTCCTTATTGGAGACTGTCCTCAGAAGTGCTCACAATCTATTCCCTACCATAATCATGCAAAATTTCTAGAGTACATGTGTATGTGAGCCCAAAATGGGGGGTGATCGGGGGGTGGGGGAGGGCGTTCGGGCCCCAGGCTGAAACTTTCTTGGTGGGCCCTTGGTGTCCCAGTCCGACCCTGCCTGGTGGTGCCTAAAACTAACCACCCCCCTGGTGTTGCCTAAAACTAACCGCCGCCCAGGCGGTGCCTAACCCTAGCCACTCCCCCTGGTGTTGCCTAACCCTAACCACTCTCTCTGCAGAAACACCCTTCTCCACATAGAAATTATAATATCGTTGATAACGTAAAATCTGTACATACAAACAAAATAATATAAAAACTATAACGTTGCAAGCTTCTAAAACGATAACATACTTCAAAAACTTTAATGTTCTCCTGTTAACAATATTTATCGCGGCGCCCTTTATTCTGCTTTTTTCGCCGTATTAAAGATAATTGCATTAAAGTCTATGGCGGCGCCCTTTTCGTCCACCCTCAGCCGGCGCACTTTTTACCAGCTACCAACTTTTCCCTTTAGCTTTCTCCAAGTTTATATTTTCATGACTTGACAATAAAATGCCTTTTAGACCCCCAGCTAGCAAGAAAATACACCCACTAATTGTGATAGTATTTTTTTCTACTACTTTTGGCTCTTTTTCAATTGGGAAATGCTGGAAAGTTATTTTAAAGAGAAGATAAAAAAATTATCATGTAGGAGGAAAATCAGGAGAAAAGTGAATTGCATATGGGCCCAGGGGTCATATGCAATTCACTTTTTCACCTGATTTTTCTCCCAGGAGATCATTTTTCATCTTCGATTAAAATAACTTTTCAGTACTTTTCAACTAAAAAAGTACCAAAAAGTAGGTGAAAACATACTATCAAAATTATTTTGAGTATTTTCTTGTTTTCTGGTGGCTTAAAAGGCATTTTATTGACAAGTTTAAAAATATCACCTAGGAGAAAACTCAGGTGAAAAAGTGAATTGCATATGGACCCAGGTGTTTTGCCCAGTAAATTTTTTTCACAAAATTACCGTATTTTTCTTTTACTAAAGGTTTATTTCAAAAAAAAAAAGTTGGATCAAGTAAAAAGTTTACACACAGTTCGAGAAAACAAAATTATCCACAGATATATGCTTGTGAGAGATAGAAATATGATTACATATATAGTCAGATTACCTGAAACAGAACTATAATATCAAGCATTAATCGAGAATGATCCAAATTATCCTTCTTCATCATGTTAAACCTAAAAGACATTCAACTATTCTGAATGAAACACAACAAAACAAAAGAAGCGGATGCACTCCCTACCCTACCCATACTTTCAAATGATAAAATATAAGAGGCCAAAGTCTCATAGTGACCTTTCAAATTATACATCAGGTGGTGGGAACATTTTATCAACAGACCAGTCATCCCATACTGCTCGAAATACTGGCAGAGTGTTCGAAATATTATTTGAAATATAATCCACTAATCTAATTTCTTCGACTCTACTTAAAACCTGATCAAATAAAATATCAGGTGATTTCCAATTTCTAGCGACTACCCATAAAATTGCAGCTATAAAGGCACCATATATTCTGTTCCGTTTAGGGATTGTAGAATTAGTAGACCACAAAAGTGTATGTTGAGGGAGCAAGACAATTAGTTTTTTAATTAAATTAGACATTCCCTGTCGAAATGTATTCCAGATTGTTTGCATAACTGGACAAGACCAGAATATATGTGAAATAGATCCAACAGCTTGGCAACCCCTAAAACATAATGGAGATACTGATGGGAAAATTCTGTGCAATCTCTCTGGGGTCCTATACCATCTCAGCACCACTTTCAGAGCCGATTCTCGGATCATTGAAGTCTTAGTGGCTTGTGATAAATTTAAATTCATTCTGGCCCAGTCAGCAGCACCAAAAGTAAGACCTAACTCAGATTCCCATTCCATCATGTTCTTAGTTTTTTGCGATGAAAGCGAACCGTTCATAAGGTTATATAATATAGATATAATCCCGGTATCTGGAGTGGAAGACAAATATAAGTTTTCATATGTCATACAATTCATAATACCAAAAGGGCCAGAATGTCGTATAAAAAAATGCTTAAGTTGCGTATATCTATAGTACTCAGTGGTGGGCAGATTTTTATTAATTTTAAAAGACCTCCAATGGAATAAATGTATCCGCTATCTAAAATTTATTGGAGGTAGTTAAAGAATTTGTTATCCACCATTGAAATGAAGAGCCATCCAAAAAAGCTGGAGGGAATTCTGGATGACCCAAAAAGGATAGTTTGGGGGGTTTAGGGGAATGAAGATGAAATTTGTCTCTGTTATTGTACCAAAGACTCAGACCATCTGCTACGATCAGATTCAAAGCTCTTATCTGTTTCAAGAATTTTTTTATCCAAATAGGGCATAGTGGATATATTGTATGGTAGAATAGAGTCTGACTCAAATTGTACCCATAATTTGGTATCAGTAGGCCCAAACCAATCCAAGTTCTGCGCAAACCGTGAGGAGAGGAAATATAACCATAAATTCAGGGCCCCCACCCCTCCCGCCGACACCCGTCTATATAAATATATATTCTTAAACCTCGCTGGCTTATTATTACATATACATTTATTTAAGAGTTTCTGAAACTTCAGTATTAAAGGCCTACCAGGGTTCACTGGTAATGCTCTAAAATAATATAAAATCTTAGGTAATACAACCATTTTTAAGGCTGAGATTTTTCCTAACCATGATATCCTGTATTTAGACCATTCACCCAAAAGTTGGGTGAATGTCCTAAAAAGTGGTTGATAATTAGAATCTATAAGATTTTCAAAATGGGGGGTAAGTCTTATTCCCAAATATGTGATTCCCTGAAGCATCCATTTAAATTCAAAATTTGCTTGATACAGCTTAACCACCTGGGGGGGGAAATTTATTGGCATAGCCTGAGACTTTGTCACATTCACCTTCAAACCGGAAATTGACCCAAATTTGTCCAACAACCCTAATAGGGAAGGCATGGAAGTTAAGGGTTGTGTTAAAAATATAAGAGAATCATCAGCATAAAAACTAGCTATATACTCAACATTCCGCATAATATACCCCTTGATATTTTCATCAGCCTGAATAGCTAAAGAAAGCGGTTCCATGGCGATCGAGAATAGCAAGGGGGACATGGGGCACCCTTGTCTGGTGCCTCGGCCCAATACTATTGGAGCTGATAATAATCCTGGAATTTTAATTCTAGTGTGAGGGTCTTGATATAGTGTGAATATTGCGTTAAAAAAAGGGCCAGAAATACCCATGCAAGAAATCACCTTATAAAGATATGACCAGAAAACAGAATCAAAAGCTTTATGCAGGTCTAACCCTAACATAAGAAGACGTTCATTATGTAATTTAACATCCTGTAATATGTTACAGGCTAATCTCACATTGTCCGTAGTCTGACGTTGAGGAACAAAACCTGACAGCAAAGTCGATATCAAAGAGGGAATTATCAGGGATAGACGGTTTGCCATTATCTTAGAAAAGATTTTCACATCATTATTCATTAGTGAGATCGGTCTAAAATTTTGGGGGAGGGTATGGTCAAGATTAGGTTTGGGTATTAAAGTAACATGTGCTTGGATAAGTTCTTTAGGAAATCTTATACCTTGGAGGGCATCATTATACAATACTCTAAGTTGTGGTATCAAAATTGTAAAAAAGGTTTTATAATATCTACTTGTAAAACCGTCCGGGCCAGGCGCTTTCATGTTCTTTAGTGCAGATATAGCTACAGAGATTTCTTCTGAGCTGATTGGTTGATTCAGAGAATTTTTTTGGTCTTCAGTAATGGATGGAATTGAGAGGGATTCCAGAAAACCGTCTATCCCTGCATCCTGTTAATCAGAAGGGCTAGTAAATATTTTTTTATAATAGTCTTCAAATATTTTGATAACCTCCTTAGGGGCTGATGTCACAACACCATGTTTATTTTGTAGTCTGTACGTGTGGGGTGGCTTATAATACTGTGATAGTTTCCTTGCAAACATCGTGCTGGTAGAATTTCCATGTAATAAAAATTTTGCTTTAGAAAATTTCAGGGCTTTTTCTATAGCCTCAGAGAGCAGCTGATTTAACTGCTGCCTTTTTTCCCGTATAGTCGACAGTAATGTAATGTCATGTGAAGCCCCATGTTGATTATATAAAGTGTCCAGCTCCCTTGTCAAATTTAAAATCTTTGCCATTCTTTTCCTTTTGCGTCTAACTGCTAACTGAATAAACTTCCCTCTTATTACTGCTTTATGAGCTGCCCATAGGTTACCTACCGAGACTTTTCCATTATTATTAAGGACAAAATATTCCTCCAGAGAGCTATGAATTTGGCTAACAATATTCGCATCTTGTAATAATAAATCATTCAATCTCCAGTTGTCCATAGAGAAAGGGATACCTAGTGAGTCCAGAGAACCTATCACAATATTATGGTCAGACCAGGCACACGTACAGATCTCAGGTTTGGTAGCGTTAGTAAGCAATATGGGGGACAACAACATATAATCCAATCTTGCGTATGTATCTCTGGGAAATGAGTAGTACGTGTATGTTCTATCTCCCATATGGAAAGTTCTCCAGAGATCTGTAAGTTAAAAAGTGGTCATACCCTTAGCTAAAGTTTTAGGAAATGTTCTGGTCCACTCTGTGTTCTTACTTCTATCCACTAGAGGGTTAGCTACACAATTAAAATCTCCAGTTACGATTACATGAGATGAGTGGTATTTCTCTAACTTAAAAAAACCTCCCTAAAGAATTGGGGCTGAGACGTCTGTGGCGCATAGATATTACATATGGTTATATTTTTTCCATTAAGAGTCCCTTGTAGAATAATAAACCTACTATCTGGGTCTTTATATATGTGTTGAACATCAAGAGGAACACCATTTCTGATTATAATGGCAACTCCTCGGGCCTTGCTGGCGAAAGTAGTACAATATACTCTGGAATAAGCCTTATCAAGATACTTTGGGAAATTAGTTGCAGAAAAATGTGTCTCCTGCATGCAAATTATATCTGCTTTCAATTGTTTGTATTGTCTAAAGGCTTTCCTTCGTTTCTGTGGGGAATTAAATCCCTGCACATTATGACTAATAATTTGCATACCCATAGTATATTACAGTATAGGGAAGATAACAGCAAGAGAAAATATAAATTACAGCCAATTCTCGCCAGCAAGGTCCTTGTTTCCCACATAATGGTACACATAGATTTTTGTAAGGAACAAAAAATATAACAGGAGGTAAGGAGTGCATCCGCCTAATGCAACTAAACTTCAAATAATAAAGAAAAAACAAAGTTAAACTTAACTTAATGCTTAATTCTAGCACATATAATATATGCATAGCACAGGCCCAAGTCCGGAAGACTGCCATAGTGATCAAAATTATTCATTTAGGCATAACAGAGGGTAGAACATTTTAAGTATACAGATATATATAAAAAAAAAAAAAACATGAAAACATGAAAAAGAGAAGGGCAAGCCTGTTCTTCATACATCTATCAATCATGCGGCCTAGGAGACGGCAGATGCTTTCTTGGGGAGGGAGTTTTCCGAGATGTCCATATTGGAGAAAGAGGACGCTCAGTTTCAGTTGGTAAACGTTCGGATGATCTTTGCAGAGCCAGTTCATTAAGCAATCGCATACCATCTCTGGGTGTAATAACCACATGTGTCGTACCGTCCACGGGCACCAGCAACTTAAAGGGAAATTCCCACCTATAACGGATCTGCGCATTACCCAGTACGGTAGTGACATCCTTCAATTTTCTCCTTTTTTCCAATGTAATAGGTGAAATATCCTGGAAAATCTGCAAAAGATGATTTTCAAACTCCAATGAGGGTTTGGCTCTAGCCTCTTTGAGGAGTCTTTCTTTAATCAAATAGTCTTTCAGACATAATATGATATCCCTTGGTGGTTTATCCGGGCCTGGCGGAACACGCAGTGATCTATGTACCCGGTCACATACAAATGCACTGTCTGGTTCATCAGGTAATAGTAATTGAAAAATCTGAGTTACCTGAGGTTGGAGATCAGTATACTGTTCTGCTAGACCCCTGATTCGAAGGTTATTTCTCAGGTTTCGATTATCAAGATCCTCCGACTGGAGTTGTAAAGCAGAAACAGTGTCTTGTAGTTTTTACCATCCGCCTGTAGGGTTTGATGAGATTTTAGCAGATTATCGTGCTTCGTTTCTAGCAAGTCTGTCCTGGTGCCCAATGACGCTATCTCCAGTGTCAATGTGGATTCCACCTTATGAAGCTCCGTGGAAAACTTCTGAGCCAGTTTATTATACATGGATTCGAGACTTTCCTCCAAGTCTTGCTTCGTAAGCCCCCGAGAGCGTTCCAGCTTAGCTGTAGTTCAATCCTGGCCTGCATCCGAAAGCGAGTCCTGTGAGTGTGCAGGAGACGCGCCGCCATCTTGGATCGACATAGCTGAAGTGCGCGTTCGGAGAAAATAGTCCGAAACAGGTCTTTGCCCCTTCGCTCTATCTCTCTTCTTCCTCTGTGACATGCACTCACGATCCCTTCTAGGGCATCTATTGTTTGCGGCGGTAAAAAGTGCTTCAATGCCCTATATAACAGCAGAATAGGCTCGGGCTCCTCGGAGCTACATACAGTTGCTTCCGCTTTTCAGCGCGCCGCGCATGCGCCCCAAAATTACCGTAAGTGGCATTAAAGAAAGGACATCAAAGGAGTGGGTACATCTCTTCTTGTTACACGTTATTGATGGGTTTGATCCTGAAGAAATTCCCTCTCAAATGCTACAATAAGTGGGTAGATGATCTTGACACCCTGACGAATGAAGACTGGATAGCAGTACTTCAAACAGTTCCTATGGTTTCTACCAATGCCTCCCAAAAATTGTCCCAACTTAACATCTTACATAGAAATTTGTTGACACCTAAAAAGCTTTATGTTATCCACCGTAGAGAAGATCTATTATGTGCTAGGTGCCGTAGGGATCACAGGGATCTCTTGCACATGCTTTGGCACTGTCCAAAGTTTCATAGATATTGGGAAAAAATATTAAAAATATTGGACTCAGTCGTAAAACAATAGATTCCAAGAACGGTTCAATTTTGCATCCTAGGCCTGTTTACAGGTGTGATGATGCCGGAGCATGTCCAATTGATGGTGCATAGATTACTATTTCAGGCAAGACTGCTTATTCTCCGTGCCTGGAAAGACCTGTGCCCTCCGTCGGCAGTAAATTGGGTCAAACACATTAATGCATACTTAAAGATGGAAAAATTAATTTATGCGAATAGAGAGGCTTCCCATAAACTTGATTTGATTTGGTCAGGATGGTTGGATACTCCAGGGTTACCAGACTTCTCCTTAATTCGTGATAGAATTTTTGGAGGGCTTACTTAACCTCTTGACGACCAACTAACGCCGATTGGAGTAAACTGGTTGTCTGAGGGTTCGAGCGGCCTTTCCATGTCAGTACACGGAGGGTGTCTCCGTGAACAGCCGGAGAGCCGCCGATCGCGGCTCGCGGGCAAAATGTAAACAGGCGGGGAAGAAATCCCCGCTGTTTACATCATACGGCGCTGCTGCGCAGCAGCGCCGTAAGGCAGATCGGCGATCCCCGGCCTCTGATTGGCCGGAGATCGCCGGCATATGATAGGCTGAAGCCTATCCTTCAATGCGCAGGACGGAAATCCGTCCTGCACAGCTCACAGGGGGAGGGAGAGGGAGGGAGCAGGTGAGACGGCGGAGAACGCTGCGGAGGGGGGCTTTGAAGAGCCCCCCCCGCTAAGCAAATGCAGCCGGCGGCGATCAGACCCCCCCCAGCAGGACATCCCCCTAGTGGGGAAAAAAGGGGGGTAGTCTGAATGCCCTGCTGCACTCCTGATCGGTGCTGTGGGCTGTAGAGCCCACGCAGCACCGATCACTGAAAAATCCCCTGGTCGGCAAGTGGTTAAAGTGGACCACAATAAAAACTACAACATTTCAGGAATAAAATCTATTTTCTAAATTATAATAATAAATAGCAGCCTTTTTTCAGCTGCATGATGACAAATATAAAATATTTTACATTTATTGGAGGAACCCCTCCCTTACTTTCATATTGCCGGGACAGATTCCGGCAAAGTGCTGGAGTAGGTGAAGGAATTGCTAATGGCTGCCACCTGTATAACCCTAGTTATGAAAAGAGAAGGGTGAGAAGCATGCACTGAAATGCTCAAGGCTTGAAGGAGTGTGTATTTATCTTTGTATGTGTCAGAGTGGTGCAACTAAATGTTTTTAATTAAAAAAATGTTTGGTTTGGGTCCGCTTTAACTTTTGATACATGGGTATATATGGCAGGTCCTCTCACCTTGTATAAGATGTGAGGGTCCCATTGGGCTGTGCCACTGCTGTATCTTATTTTTTGTTAGTTACTTCTGTATTATCTGGCTGCTGTGTTTCTGATTCATACAGTTTATTTGAATGTTTTGTTATATTTGCCTTTTTGTTTTAATAAAGGCTGATTTAAAAAAAAAAAAAGGAAAGGACACCAACAATATTAATATAGAGGTCTGTCCGAAGTAGCATATGATTTTCTAAATCAGAGCTATGTCTGAAGGATCACTTTTTTTTTTACTGTTCTCCAGTTTAGGGAAATATATGTAAATTATAGGGCTTTTGGACTACCTGTTGAAGAGGTAGAAGTGGAGAGAGCTGAAGCCCATATCAGCATCTGTACATAGTGACTGACAATGGTCATGTCTAGTACAACTCATGGAAAAGCATGTGATCAGTTAGCTCAAGTAATACATTATTATAATTATTATTATTATTTATTGTATTTATAAAGCGCCAACATATTACGCAGCGCTGGACAACAAATAGGGATACATACAATATTTAGGGGTGACATACAGCAAAATGACAATACCTGAATACAAGAAAGACCAGATCATGCAGCACAGTATGAGTACAAGGTAATGCTTAGTCAGTCACTGGAGGGGAGCATGGAGATTAGGCAAGTTAGGTTCACTCAGATGCCTAGCATGGGTTCACAGTAATAGAGGTGCATGATCAGGTTGGACACAAAAGGAGGAGGACCCTGCCCAAAGGCTTACAATCTAGAGGGAGAGGTAGGGACATGAGAGGTAGGAGACCAGAGTTCAGCTGTGGGTTTAGAGCACTTATGAGGGGTAGTAGGCCAGAGTGAAAAGGTGAGTTTTGAGGGCTTTCTTGAAGATGTTGAAGGAGGGGGCTGCCCTAATGGGTGGAGGTAGGGAGTTCCATAGTGTTGGAGCAGCTCTTGAGAAGTCCTGGAGGCGTGCATGGGACTCGGTGATGCGGGGGGCGGTTAGGCGAAGTTCATTGGAAGAGCGGAGTGAGCGGCTAGGTGTGTACCTCTGAGTAAGATCGGAAATGTAGGTTGGACAGGTTTTGTGGACAGATTTGTAGGTCAGACACAGTATCTTGAATCTGATTCTGGACTGGATAGGAAGCCAGTGGAGGGATTCAAGGAGGGGATCCGCCATGGTGGAGCGATGGGAGCAGTGGATAATTCTGGCTGCCGCATAAGTAAGTCTCTAAATTGCTAGTCATGATTATGTGCTACAGTAGGATGTGATCACAGCAAATTAGAACTTTGCAAATACATTAGCTGATCAAACAGATCAAATGCTTCTCCATGATTTCTTCTAGATATGATTATCACTAATAGAGACTCATAGCTCAAAGTATAGCAGGAGGTGAAATACTGACATCACCCAATTTAGGCCCAGTTCAAACTGCAAAATGCAAAACTTAATTTTGCAAAGTGATTTTTCACGCAATTTATAGGAAGGTGCAATTACACACCTTACCTTCAATCGCAATTGCTCAAAAAATGCTGCATGCAGCACAATTGTGATTTTATACAAAGTGCAATGCCGCAGTGAGAATGCTTACATAGAGTTACATTGACACAGTGCTTTGCTGATCGAGGACAATCAACAAAGCACTGAGAAACCCTGGAAAAGCACTGCAGTGTGCACAAGGCCTTACTAAAACTAGACTAACCAGACTGATGGCAGAAAAGAAGGATTTCCCAGTAAGGGCTCACATAGCTGAATGAACATTCTTTCTTTCATTCTTTCTTGTGCACAACTTTCCTTCTTTGTAGCTAAGTATCTCTTCTGCAGCTAACAAAAAAAGTGCTGCAGGCTACGTATGGCAGCTTAAAGAGAATCTGTATTGTTAAAATCACACAAAAGTAAACATACCAGTGCGTTAGGGGACATCTCCTATTACCCTCTGTCACAATTTCGCTGCTCCCCGCCGCATTAAAAGTGGTTAAAAACCGTTTTTAAAAGTTTGTCTATAAACAAACAAAATGGCCACCAAAACAGGAATTCGGTTGATGTACAGTATGTCCACACATAGAAAATACATCCATACACAAGCAGGCTGTATACAGCCTTCCTTTTGAATCTCAAGAGATAATTTGTGTGTTTCTTTCCCCCTGCATCTCTCATGCACTGAAGTTTCAGGCTGCTCTTTTCTTCCTGCAGACAGCTTTGCCCTTGTCTGTAATTCCTCAGTATGTGAAAGCCCAGCCAGCTCAGAGGACGATTTATCCAGCTTGTAAAAGATAAGAGAGAAGAGAGAAGCTTCTCTAATCTAAATAACACACAGGCAGTGTGCATAGAGGGGCCTGGAAGGGGGAGTTCATAGCAGAACCACAACACTGAAGAACTTGGCAGCCTTCCAGACACAAGCTGACAAGTCTGACAAGAGAGAGATAAGTTGATTTATTACAGAGACTGTGATAGTACAAAGTGCTGCAGTAAGCCAGAACACATTAGAATAGCTTTTGGAACTTGTAGGATGATAAAAAACAGGATGCAATTTTTGTTACGGAGTCTCTTTAAGTACTGATTATGGGTCATTAGACCAAGAGGCAATATTCATTACCTGATTTAAATGTATAATGTTATAAATATATACAGTCAATCTACTGAAAGCGAAGACAAAACTATTAAAGTACTATAAACATACAATGGCCTCAATTCACTAAGATCATGCTGGAGATAATAAGGCAAGAGAAAACTTACCTCCACACCGGAGTTATCTTATCTCTTCATTCCTTACGTTACCTCTTCTGTAGTTAATTTACCTCCTCTGTAGTTAAGTTACCTCCTCTGTAGTTAAGTTACTTCCTCTGTAGTTATTTTCACACGCAGTTAATGAACAGCCTGTCTTTAACTCTGGAGTTATTTTAAGGATTAAAGAGTTAACCTAAAGACAGAAGAGTTAACTTTAGGTTTTTCTGAGGTAAAATGTTTCCTGAATACTACATGCCTTATCACCATGGTAACAACTCTAGAAGAGTTATTGAAGACAGGAGATAAGCTTAGTGAATTGAGGCCAAGGAATGTAAATACAACTAAACAGGATGTAAGCTGAATCAAACTAGAGAACCAAGGGTATTGTTATCTATTGCAGTATAGAGGCGCATACACACACCGGATTCCCGCAAACGATGGGTCGTCAGACCCGCCCACGGGGCGGCCGTTCTGATGACAGTTTCCCCGTGTGTACAGTCTGTCGGCAGGCTAATAAGGCTGGTTTTGACAGATCCGCTCAGCAGCCGTATCAGCCTGCCGACAGACTGTGCACACGAGGAAACTGTCGTTAGAACGGCCGTCCCGCGTGCAGGTCTGACGACCCGTCGTTTGTGGGAACCCGGCATGTGTACGCACCTTAAGGGCTTGTACGAAGAATCAACTTAGGTTGCCTCAAGCTATCATTTTGTATATGTGTCCCCCAATATGCACCCACTAATCATTAGCCATTTCCTGTCACAGCTTGCTCCCGCTTGTCCTTCTTCTTCCCATCTCCATAGGACATTTTGCATGGCAGACAGCCAAGCGATGGGTATGTAAAGGAAAAGACTGCCTGGAAAAATTAAGAAAGATTGTTTTGGGTGACTCCTGTTGAAGGTGTGTACAGGGCTTTATATACTCAGTGTGACTTTGGACAATGTGTTATCTTGTATTACCTACTGTAGTTCTATACTGATGAATCATTGTTTGGCAAGATATAACAACACACTTACAGTGATCACTAGCAACCATCCAGGTTCCAATAAGCAGTTGAAGACAAGTATCTGATCATTTGTCATGCATGACATTGGTGGACTCTGAGGCCACATCATGTACAATGTGTTCTACTGGGAGGAGCCGTGAGCGAGGACAGTGGAGACTCAGGCTGTTTGTTACAGACCAGTGCATGGGAGAGGCTTACTAATCTCATACATGCTTGTAAGTACAATAAGTAAAGAGAAAACGTAACTAAGGGTTGAACTTCATCCCATTCAGTAGCTGATATCCCCTTTCCCACGAGAAATCTTTTCCTTTTCCCAAACGGATCATCAGGGGAGTCTGTATGGCTGATATTGTGGTGAAACCCCTCCCACAGTGTGATGTCATGACCATGGTCCTGACATCACCCTGTGGGAGCCTTGTTGCATTGTGGGAAACAGCTGTTTCCAACTGTCAAAAAATGCAACATCTCTCTCCACAGATATCACCTGCCAGCAGTAAAGATGTTGCCATTTGATAGATGTCAGAATGTAAATCAGTGAGAGGAAAGATTTTGCAATGGGCCAACACTGACTAAAAAAATGTATAAATAATTATTGTAAAAATTAAGCACTTTTTAAAATTACATTATTTTCACTGGGGTTCCTCTTTAAATATTGGGTGAATTAATTATTTGCATACAGTTTTGGGTGGAAGGAGGAAGCAGTCAGGCAGGTAAGGGTGGCCTGTAATATCGCAAAGGCCCACTTGACCTTCCAAACTTGAGGGTCTCATCCCAGAGTGAATTCATCTTATCCGCTTATTCACTGGGCAGAAGCTATACAAGAGGAAGATCTGAGGTCACAACTTATTTTACATTGTTTCTACATCAAGACTGTGTACCTTGCAGAGCCGGGACAAGGTCCTCCAGCACCCAAGGCTGAGACACCAAAGTGCGCCCCTCGATCCCTCCCACCTCAGCTGTCACACACTGATTGCTATTAGACTAAGAGGCGCCACAGGGCCCACAACCTCCCCAACACCTTAATATCTATTTATATGGCTTGCAGTCACTGCTATGTATCCCCTTTTCTTATTTCTTTCTGCTTCATACACAATTAGGAATGACAGCTGAATGAATTGTGCGCCCCCTCCTACACTGCGCCCTGAGGCTGGAGCCTCT
Source organism: Hyperolius riggenbachi (assembly GCF_040937935.1). Classification (NCBI taxonomy): domain Eukaryota; kingdom Metazoa; phylum Chordata; class Amphibia; order Anura; family Hyperoliidae; genus Hyperolius; species Hyperolius riggenbachi. Next base: position 253,553,312 of record NC_090646.1, on the reverse strand, counting down.
CCAGCCTATGCCTCGGCCCGGCCCTGGTACCTTGCCCGGACTGCAAACCACCAAGTTACTACAGAATTAGATTAGTTTAACATAAGGGCTCAATTAAGATGTGATAAGGCATAGAAAAGTATTTATCACTGTTTTTTCTCAATAAATCACTGTTTTTTCTCAATAATTAAGCTCCATATCTTGTGGAGTGGCTGAATAGTGTAATGGTTAAGGCTGGTTTCACAGTGGGACGTGACAGGCGCACGTTAGAGCAGCCTGTAACGCACCCCACCGCACAGCATGTAAAATCAATGGGCTGTTCACAGTGCCCACGTTGTGTTACTTAGTAACGCTGCACCATAAGACAACGTACTGCATGCAGACTGCTTGCACATGCTCAGTAACATTGGGGAGGAGCGGAGAGCGGCCAGGCACATGGCTAATTAATATTCACTGCACTCAGTGATGTGCAGTGTTTACTTCCTGGAGCGACCGCTCTGTGCGGCGATTGGCCGGGCGGGACCACGTGATGCCGCATGCGTCCAAGAGTACGCATCACGGCATCACGGACGCCAGAGTGAGCTGCACAACGCGGCTCACTCTGACGTCCACAGCAGAGAGCACCAGGCGTTGCGTTAGGGGCACGTTATGCGACCATAACGTCCCCTAAAATGCAACGTCCTGGTGTGAAACCAGCCTAAGGGCTCTGCCCGCCCCCATTTTTTGCCGCTTCGCGCGCCGCAGGCCGTAGGGGCCCGCAATTGCAATTTTGCACAGGGGCCCACTGCTGGCTGTTAGAGTTGGGCGAACTGTTAGCCGAACTGCAGCCGAACTGTTCGGCTGCCCAACCTGTCATGTCGCTGTGGCTCTTACTCATTGCGACCCGGAGTAGTACGTCTGCGCTGGCCCGGCGGAGCGTGTCCTAGATCGCGCTCCCGTTGCCGGGCACTCTCTGCGCATGTGTGTGACATCATGAGTGACGTCACACACACACGCGCAGAGAGTGCCCAGCAACGGGAGCGCGATCTAGGACGCGCTCCCGTTGCCAGGCACTCTCTGCGCATGTGTGTGACGTCATGAGTGACGTCACACACATGCGCAGAGAGTGCCCGGCAACGGGAGCGCGATCTAGGACACGCTCCGCCGGGCCAGCGCAGACGTACTACTCTGGGTCGCAATGAGTAAGAGCCACAGCGACATGACAGGTTGGGCAGCCGAACAGTTCGGCTGCAGTTCGGCTAACAGTTCGCCCAACTCTACTGGCTGTGTCCGCCACTGATCTTTATAAAGAATAAAAGCCTAGCTGAGAATCCCCTATGAAGAGATGGAGTAGTCCAAAACCTGTCACTTCTGTCAGATTTCTACTACTTACTGTAAGTGACAGCAACATAGGAGAAAAGTAATTTATGGTTTATTTTACTCTGGGAAAAATGTACTTCTTATTTGTATAGGTTTGCACATATTGTACAGTTTTCTGCTGTAGTGCCCCTTTAAGTTATGTTTTTTCTCTAGACTGCAAGATTTTGCTCCGAATGGCAATCTGCAATCCCTTGATTCCCTCCATCAGGAGACAATCTCTGGCAGGTTTCCCTTATGGGCATATCTTCGAATCAGGAGTTTTCTGGCATATGGAAGACCCCAGCCGCCAAAGCCCAAACAGATTTAAAAAAAAGGCTCCTGGAGAAGGGTCCTCATAGGCACTTGATTTCCTGGATATATACGATTGTCTAGTGTCAATTGCCACCATTAGGGATGCTCACCGCGTTCCGTGGAGTTAATTTTTCCGCGATTCCGGCCGGAATTTGGTGGTCGCATCGGAACGGAATTGCCTTAGCGCTATAGCGGAAATTCTGCGGAACGATGCGTAATTCCAGCGGAATGCGGAATTTTGTAAGCCAATTACAAGGAAGCCCCTAGAAGAAGTTTAAAGAGAAAACAACAGTATTTCTTCATGAAAATAGGAATTTCTGCACCAATTAGAGGCTTACAAAAGCCACCCAAAAGGATTTCTGCATGAAAATCAGAATTATTTCAGCACCAATTACAGTGTTAACAAAAAAACAATCAATCCTATGTTAGCAACCAGCTCCCTAGCTATCTCACCTATCCCAACCGTTTTGTATAGGTCCCATAGCTTATGCGACACCTCCTGCGGCGCAAAAACCACCGCTATGGGAGCACCGCCAGGTCCCATAGCTTACGCGACACCTCCTGCGGCGCAAAAACCACCGCTATGGGAGCACCACCAGGTCCCAAAGCTTATGCGACACCTCCTGTGTCGCAAAAACTACCGCCATGGGACCACCGCCAGGTCCCAAAGCTTAAGCGACACCTCCTGCGGCGCCAAAACGACCGCCATGGGACCGCCGCTAGGTTCCATGGCTTAAGCGGCACCTCATGCGGCGCCAAAACCACCGCCATGGGACCACCGCCAGGTCCCAAAGCTTACGCGACATCTCCTGCGGCGCCAAAATGACCACCATGGGACCACCGCCAGGTCCCATGGCTTCAGCGACACCTTATGCGGCGCCAAAATGACCGCCATGGGACCACCGCTAGGTCCCATGGCTTAAGCGACACCTGCGGCACCAAAAGGATCGCCATGGGACCACTGCAAGGTCCCATGGCTTAAGCGACACCTCCTGTGGCGCCAAAATGACCGCCATGCGACCACCGCTAGGTTCCATGGCATAAGCCACACCTCCTGCGGTGCCAAAACGACCGTCATGGGACCACCGCTAGGTCCCATGGCTTAAGCGACACCTCCTGCTGCAAAAAAAAAACAAGTAGAAAAAAACCCAAAAAAATCCAACCCCCCCAGACCGGGGGAACAGCCACTAGGTCCCATGGGCTACCATTTAGCATAAACGAGGTTTCATTTGCGATTACTTTAATTTTTCCGCCGGAATGGCGGCGGAATTTAGTGCTGGTGGAATTCCGCAATTCTGACAGAACGGAATTTGCTCTTTCTGATCATCCCTAGCCACCACTGACACTCTTCCCTACCAAAAAAAGTGAAAAACTTCCCTGGGTAGGTCCTTCATGGGGGAGCAGTGGCAGGCCATTTGGGCTTTGAATCACAAGGGATCCCTCAATGTGTCTGTCACAGGAGCCCTCCGTGGCTGACCGCACTTAGCCTTCTAAACGGTGCCAGCGCACAGATCGTGCGAACTCTGGTCGCAGTCAATGCGCAGGAACCGTTAAGAATTAGCCGCAGACAACTCAGAAGGGAGCCTGTGAGACACGGGTAATTACAACGTCACCTACTGGTTCAGAGTAAACTGCCACCACCGCGGTTACTATGGGACCGTGGGGCCCACTAACTGACTGACTAATCCTGCGAATAAAACGGTTAAACACACGATATTCTGTCTAGCCAACAACAAACAAACAGTAGCGTATCTTCAGAGACCCGGGATCATTTCTGTGTGTGCTGACAAGCAGGGTAGCAAAACAGTGAATGACTTGGGGAAAGTCGTTTATTCACGCAATATAAATAATTAATATATACAGACAATTATGAACATCAACAATTATTAAAACAGTAATAGCCAGTATGAAAAATAAAAGAAGGGAGAAAAATACTTAGTTCCTGGAAAGATGTCCTTATTGTGGGAAGAATCATAAAGTCCTTGGTTTCAAAGTCCAGAGTTCAGACCAGGTGGATACCAGCATATCCTCAAGCTGGCATCTGATGAGTGCAAGATGGTTCAGTGTGGAGGACCCTGAGTTTGGCTCCTCTCCCATTCTTATGCCCCTGATTCAGTAGGAGGAAGTGAGGGCGGGCCCACACACCCCCTTAGAACATGAGATGAGTCCTGCCCTTGTCCTGGAGACCAGAAATCATGCCTTAACCATATATGGGCTCTATCTCACAGAACCGTACAGGTCAGGGCAGATTTACTAATATTTTCAGGTCTGCCTCGATGTACCCAGCAGTCTGATACCAAACATGAGGGGTGGGACCCCTGTGGTACCATTAGGGCACTGTTGAACTGCCTAACGGGCAGTCTTTACCTCAGAAGGTTCTGAAATGTTCTCAGAACCAACGCCAGGCAGGGCCCTACCTGCTCTGTTAGTTTGGAGGGTCTGCCAGCCTGGCAACACAGAAAATATGATACATATAGCAGTTTATGGAATATGAGAGACCCCTGGGATTTATACCAGGTCATTCCCAGGCAAAGGTTCTTTGAAGTTGGCAGCAGCAAGCCACATGTCGGCTCCCTGCTGGGAAAAGGAGTCGGAGTGTCTGAGTTTCCTCACTCTAAATTGGTTCTGTCATGGTGTTTGTCACCTTATACCTGATGGATGGGCCATCAGCACAGCTTGAAGCCAGGGACTCTCTGGGCCCAGGCTCATTAGCATATCAAAAGGGCCAACCAGCATTTAGGCTGGGGCTCTCTCTCTGCTGAGAAAAGACTGCAGCTGCCCCTACACACTCAACCCGGATTGTATCGATTTGAAGCGCAATCGATGCAGGAATCGAGTGCGATCGTTCTTTTCTTCACGGGCGGTTCCAGGACGCGCCTGCGTCCCCGCAATCGTCCGTGACAGCCCTCCCCCTTGTCCGTGGCTTAGCCACTCATCCGCAAGATGAGTGGCGGCGCCGCTAACCTGGCTGACGGGCCTCGAGTTGCCGGTACGGCGGGAAAACCTATTGGAGCCTGTGGCTCGGTTCCCCTGGACCGGTCGCGGTCTGCTACCCGCAGGGTTGACCCAACATGGACCGTTCTGGACAGGGCGTTTGCGCCACTGCAGTCGGACGTGGTGTCTGCCGAGACTGCTGACAACGGGCAGTGGGTTGGTTAGGTCAACAGCCAGCCCACGCAGGGTTCCCCTGCTGAGTGGCTGTGGACCTAAGGGAACCCCGCGGGAATCCCTGGACCTTCCCAGCTCCTGACAGACGGCACATGCCCTGCAGTAGTTGGCTACATCCCTGTTCATCCGGGGCCAATAAAACTGTTTCCGAATACCGGCGAGTGTCTTGCGGACACCCGAGTGCCCTGTCAGAGGATTACCATGTGCGGATTTCAGCACATGTCCCCTGAACGCACTCGGGACCACAAGCCACTTAGTATCCGCGTGGGATCTACCTGTAGGGGGCTGTACAGACTCACTGTACAGTCTCCCACCTTCCCAGTACACCTTGAAAGCGGCCCCGTCTGCGAGGGGCTCAGCGGCTTGCTGCCTGAGCACCTCCAGGCTTGGGTCACTTTGTAGTGCGGCTGATAATATGGCGCTGTCAGTTTCAGCCAACTGGCTCATGTCACACGAGGCCAGCGGCTGAAAGGTCTCATCCCTGCGGTCAGAGGAGGGGGAGGAGGCCGGAACCCCCTCCACCTGTTCTGAGCTCGGGTTCCGAGCAGTGCAGCTGCGCGGTATGGCTAGCACAGGTACACTGTCAGAATGGCACATATTGGCATTACCTACATCATTGTCACAAGCATTTATAACAGTAACAGGAACATTTTCATCACAGACAGTTTGTACAGTAAACTCAGGTACAGTTACAGCATCATCACAACAGACAGTCTGTACATCAAACTCAGGTGCCTTTGAAGCAGGCACTATTGAACCGGGTACCCTTGAACTGGGCACATTTAACCCACCTCCCCCTGGTGCTCCCCCAAGTGTATAAAGTACCTGGTGGTGGGTGGAGAGTCCGTCTCCTTCCGTGAGCGACAAGGCGGTCGTGGCAGGTTCATAGTAGGACACAAGCTTGCCCAAATCAGTCCCTAGCAACACAGGGACTGGGAGATCCTTCATAACCCCAACAACCCTTTCGTGGACCCCTCCCACTCCCCAATCCAGCTTCACTCTGGCGTGGGCTATGTGGAAAAGGGTGCCCTCTACTCCAGTAAGGGCAAGGGATCGGCTGGAGCTGATGCTCTCCTTTGGCACAAGATGTGAGTGAACTAACGTGATGTCAGCTCCGGTGTCTCGAAATCCGGTGACAACTTTGCCGTTCACTATAACAAGTTGCTGCTGGTCGGTTCGGTCGCGGATTTCCTTTCCGCGGGCAAACAGGACAAAATCTGATGATCCAGGCTGTGGTTCGCTGGCGGGTTGCCTCTGCTGTGGGTGAGGTGCAGGTGATGCAGAGGATCCAGGTGCTGGTGGTGTCTGTCTCCGCTCCGGACAGTCGAATTTCATGTGTCCGGGCTGGCGGCAGTAGTGACAGGTGACCTCTCCAGGCGCTGCAGGCCTGGGTGCAGCAGCTGCGCTGGGTGGCCTCTGTGGCGGACGGCTCACAGGGGCAGGAGGGTCTGCCGAGGTATTGGGCTGACCTCCTCTCCAGCTGGATGGGACAGTTCTGCGGGTATCAGCCACCCGGGTAGTTGCAAAAGTCTCAGCAAGGTCTGCAGCGACAGTGGCTGAAGCCGGCCTGCGTTCTAACACAAACTGTCGTACATCAGCAGGGCAAATGTTCAGAAATTGTTCGAGGACTATCAAGTCCTCCAGGACGCCATAAGACCCTTTGGTGAGGCCTAGTGTCCACTGGCGGAGTGTGGTGAGCAAGCTGCTGACCACATCTCGGTACGAATCAGAAGACCTTTTCTGCCAGGCCCTGAACTTTTTCCGATAGGCTTCTGGCGTCAGCTGGTACTTAGTAATGATAGCGTCTTTTATAGCAGCATAATCATTATCCTTCTCCGCAGGCAATTCTGCGAAGGCATCAAGCGCTTTGTAGCGCAGCAACGGTGTCAGATGTCTGGCCCACTGGTCTTGGGACAGACGATACTGACGGCATGCTTTTTCAAACGACCGCAAAAACAAGTCAATGTCAGTGTCTTTTTCAATATTAGCAAATTTAAATTTTGCACTTATGGGTGCTGCAGCTCCTTCGGCAGGGAGGCTGGGCGGTGAACTCCGGCTAGCCTGTTGCACTTTTGCCATGTTTAGCTCATGCTGTCGTTGGCGCTCCCGTTCTCGCTCAGCGGCATCCCTCTCTGCGTGGCGTTCTGCAGATTGGCGCTCCCGTTCCTCTCGTGCTTCCATGTACTGCATGTACTTGTCCAGGTCAGTGTCCATCAGCTTTTGTAATGCCTGCTGCATTAGCGGATCAGTACAAACGGACAGTCCAGTACTGGCCGGTTCCGGGCGAGTACTTTCAGAACCTCTAAGATTGGGGACCACACTGACAGTCTCTGGCGTAACTGTTGCAACAGGGCCCGCAGGATGCTCAACCTCTGTACGCCTAGGATCTTCAGCCTCTGGTTCCCCTTGCCTTGAGTCAGATGGGGCAGCGTCTACCTCAGCAGACACATCCAGCTCCCGCGGTTGCTGGGTATCCCATTGAAACAAGTCATTTACCATGTCCTGTTTGTTCCTGCGGAGGGTGTCAATGCCCCGCAGCAGACAAAGATTTTCCAGGTCGGATACGGCCATGAGCTTGTAGTTCCCGGACATTTCCATGCCAAATAAAATAAAACTTTTGGGGAGGGGTACTGGCTACACAGTCTCTCTGTATATATAAAAAATATATTGCCTTCCAGCTACACCAACGAATTAGTTCGTTTCTCGATAGCGCTAGCGCTATCGCAGATACTTTCAGCACAACACAGGTCCCAACCGCTGCCTAACACTGTCACAGGAGCCCTCCGTGGCTGACCGCACTTAGCCTTCTAAACGGTGCCAGCGCACAGATCGTGCGAACTCTGGTCGCAGTCAATGCGCAGGAACCGTTAAGAATTAGCCGCAGACAACTCAGAAGGGAGCCTGTGAGACACGGGTAATTACAACGTCACCTACTGGTTCAGAGTAAACTGCCACCACCGCGGTTACTATGGGACCGTGGGGCCCACTAACTGACTGACTAATCCTGCGAATAAAACGGTTAAAAACACGATATTCTGTCTAGCCAACAACAAACAAACAGTAGCGTATCTTCAGAGACCCGGGATCATTTCTGTGTGTGCTGACAAGCAGGGTAGCGAAACAGTGAATGACTTGGGGAAAGTCGTTTATTCACGCAATATAAATAATTAATATATACAGACAATTATGAACATCAACAATTATTAAAACAGTAATAGCCAGTATGAAAAATAAAAGAAGGGAGAAAAATACTTAGTTCCTGGAAAGATGTCCTTATTGTGGGAAGAATCATAAAGTCCTTGGTTTCAAAGTCCAGAGTTCAGACCAGGTGGATACCAGCATATCCTCAAGCTGGCATCTGATGAGTGCAAGATGGTTCAGTGTGGAGGACCCTGAGTTTGGCTCCTCTCCCATTCTTATGCCCCTGATTCAGTAGGAGGAAGTGAGGGCGGGCCCACACACCCCCTTAGAACATGAGATGAGTCCTGCCCTTGTCCTGGAGACCAGAAATCATGCCTTAACCATATATGGGCTCTATCTCACAGAACCGTACAGGTCAGGGCAGATTTACTAATATTTTCAGGTCTGCCTCGATGTACCCAGCAGTCTGATACCAAACATGAGGGGTGGGACCCCTGTGGTACCATTAGGGCACTGTTGAACTGCCTAACGGGCAGTCTTTACCTCAGAAGGTTCTGAAATGTTCTCAGAACCAACGCCAGGCAGGGCCCTACCTGCTCTGTTAGTTTGGAGGGTCTGCCAGCCTGGCAACACAGAAAATATGATACATATAGCAGTTTATGGAATATGAGAGACCCCTGGGATTTATACCAGGTCATTCCCAGGCAAAGGTTCTTTGAAGTTGGCAGCAGCAAGCCACATGTCGGCTCCCTGCTGGGAAAAGGAGTCGGAGTGTCTGAGTTTCCTCACTCTAAATTGGTTCTGTCATGGTGTTTGTCACCTTATACCTGATGGATGGGCCATCAGCACAGCTTGAAGCCAGGGACTCTCTGGGCCCAGGCTCATTAGCATATCAAAAGGGCCAACCAGCATTTAGGCTGGGGCTCTCTCTCTGCTGAGAAAAGACTGCAGCTGCCCCTACACACTCAACCCGGATTGTATCGATTTGAAGCGCAATCGATGCAGGAATCGAGTGCAATCGTTCTTTTCTTCACGGGCGGTTCCAGGACGCGCCTGCGTCCCCGCAATCGTCCGTGACAGTGTCCACACAAGAACAAGGATTCAAGATATTATCTTAATGATATAGGCCCTCCTCAACAAATTTATGCCTGTGGTGATGGACAGTTGGGCTGCATGGGAGATGTTGAAATACCTGTGCATAAGCCGACCCCCAACTTTTACCTAAAAAAATCACGAAAAAGTCATTGGCTTGAGTATAATCCCCCTCCCCATTATACCCCCCCCCCCCTTCCATAGGATAAATAGACAGCTGTGCCTTTTGTATGAAGCACCTCCCCAGGTATCAATAGCCAGATGCTCTCCCTGTTTTAGGCATCCCCCATACCCAGATGTATCCCCAGTATTAGACAGCCCCCTATCGCCAAATGTACCACCTGTTACTGTATTAGGCACCCCCCCTAGATGTGCCTCCTATATTAATCCCACCCATAGCCAGATGTACCCCCTATATTACCTTCCCCATAGCCAGATGTTCCCCCTGTATTAGAAATCCCCCTAAAACCAGATGTGCCCCTCCACCATAACCATATGTACCCACTATATTAGGCATCCCCACTCCGTAGTCAGATATGCCCCATGTATCTCCCATGTTAGGCAGCCAGGTGCACTACATGCTCTCCCCCCACCCCCCATGCTCGCATAGGGGAGAGGAGTGTGCAGCAGCGGCTTACCTATCAGCGACGGGGACCATTGCTGCCTGCATGAAGTATGCTACCGGAAGATACTGCTGTCTGAAAGGAGGTGTCTGTGTCCCAGCCAGGGGGCCCGTGCCTGCAGGAGTGCCCCCGGCCACTTGTTCAGGATCGCAGCGGAGACATCAGCGCCGGGGTTCCAAGACGTCACTAGAGGGCGTCATAAAGATGAGACAGTGTGAGAATCACACAGACTGAATAGGCATCCCCAGCGCCAAAGTCAACGTTGCGATCCTGAACAAATGGCTGGGGGCATTCCTGAAGGCACAAGCATTGATGGTGGTGACGCGGTAGAGTGATGACGAATGGAGAAGTGCGCTGTTTTGAATGGTGGAGCCCTCGTCCTGCACTCTTTCCTCTACGCTCCTCTGATCTGATTCCAGATTCACCCTGGCCACCTACCTGCAGGGAAAGAGGGACCCGCGAGCCCAATCATCTTCAGAAACGTGCCATATCTGATTCTGCAGGTGCTGATCTGAACGCAGGCTGGTTGTTTGGGGGCACAAAACAGGTGAACCTGGACATAAACAGCTACTCAGGGAGGGGGGGGGGATAAAAACAGGGGAGCCTGGACTCAGATATTTTGGTGACTCGCGTATAAGCCAAGGGGGGGGGGGGGGGGACTTTTAAGCACATTTTTTGTGCTATAAAATTTGGCTTATACGTGACTATATACGGTACCCTATTTAGTAGTGGTAGCTAGAGAAACTTCTCTTCTTCCTTTTCTTATCCTATACTATATTACTCCTTTCTCCTTTCTACTTGTTCTTTTCCTTTTCTATTCTATTTTCTTCTGTCCCTTTCTTATCCCCCCTCCCCCCCCATTATGGAATCAGTTGGTTTTCTCTGCTGCTTTAATCGACTAGTACTAGTTTATAAGACTCCATTTTCAGAAACATATTCTAACTTAACTAACATTCTTGCATAACTTTAAATGTAGCGCCTTTTAATACTCAGGTTTCTTTTTGTTTTGTATGTTTGGATCACTTTGCTGTGGTATTTTATATATGCTTTCCATGTCACAACTACTGACTATTTTTTGCATATTGCCACATGCTTGCTGTGATTGATTTTTATTTCTATTGTTCATCCTTTCAATAAAGCTTTGAATGATAAAAAAGTAATCCTATTTTCCAAACTGTAGAGCCTTGTATACATGCAATATGCATGCAATATCGCTCTTGGCAAATAATCTAGAGTGTGTAAAGATGTCCTCCAAATTCTGCCAAAGTTGCTTAATGATCCTTTTTTACCCTGTTCTCAGAAGCCACTATATTGTTTATGGTGCTGTTGCCATTTGGCTGTCTGGCTACATGTCTGTACAGCATTGGGGCCACACAGTGTCACTTACAGGATTGTGTTTGATCCTGACAGGTAAAACAAATTGTGGGCAAATTGTGTGCGTAGTCATCTTAAGTCATTACAAAGCTAGGTAAGTTGTACTGGGACAATTATTTTAAATCTTAATGTTTTCAACCTTTATATGGGGTGGGATGCTTGCACAATCAAAGCCATTTCCGGAATGTGTTGCATGGTACGGAAGGTACATTGATGACCTGTTGCTTATTTGGAAAGGTCCTGTGGACCATGTGTAGATTTTGAATGACAATTCTTTAAATCTGTATTTTACTCACAACCCAAATCCATCTTACATTAATTTTTGAACATTTCTTTGCACAGGAGTCCTATTAGGGACAGGGTTTTCTTATAACGCCATACAATGGGAACACTACGCTCAGGGCACTGTCCTCGTACCATTTTTGGGGTGCCAGGTGGTGAATTGTGAGGTCCTCAGATACTGCTCTGACGATAATGTCCTGCAATCAGAGTGCAGGTGGCATACGAACACCTTAAAAAGCATGGCTATCCTGAGTGGTTTGTTAATAGGAGGAAAAGGGAGTAGTTTGAATGAAAAACAAAAGAGTTGAGCAGAGATGAAAATGTGGACTGACACACCTGACTACTAGGGATGGTCAATAAGATGCAAATAATTTCAAGTTGATGCAGGATTATGCACATTTTATATGCAAATCTAAACTATTCGGTTACTTCCTTAAGGTCCGTACACACGCCGGACTGGAGGCAACGACGGGTGCGTCGTCACCTCCCGCTGGGTGGGCGTTCCAGCGACAGTCCGGCGTGTGTACAGTCTGTCGGCGGCCTGATACGGCTGTTTCTGAGCGATCCACCGGGACCTTTATATACCTGATTTTATATGACTATTACTGTCTCATTGCATTGATGTCTCCTACATAATCATCTATTAGAAGGTTATTGACTTACATGGAAGGGTCACTAATGGTACCCATACACAGTACAATAAAAACATTAGATTTTCCCATTTTTCAACCAAAACGATCGAATCGAATGAAAGTTAAAAAAAAATCCTTTTTTTTCGAGCAAGAAAAACGAACTATTACACAGTTTTTTCTATAAAAATCTGATCAGACATGTTGAAAAAACTGTAATATTCGATCTAACGGAATAATAAAACTAAATTATCTAATCAAAAAAATGAAAAATTGTACCATGTATGGTCACCTTTAGGCTAACCTTAGTTGTGGAATGCAACTTTTTCTCTCTATTGTTAGCTATGTGTTGCAGCCTCTGTTGTTAGCTATGTGTTGCGGGCCAGCTTCTGCTCCCCCCTCCTCCCCAGTAAAACTTCCACATTCAAGGAGTTACTAATCCCACTTCTGCACAAAAAAAAACACCCTTGCCAGCACCTATCCTCCTCAACGCTCAGGTCACATTTCTCCGCTGCAAATTTGAACAGATGGGTCGAACACCGCTGTGATTTTCTATGGTTTACGCTGACCTCTTCCATCTGAGTCAGTTGTGAAAAAAACATAAAACTGCACACATTTTTCTGGGCAGTAGTTTTCATTGGCATTTATGATGTGCCTCGTCTCTGAAGCAGCAGTGGACCCTGCAATGTGGACCCAGTCAGTGATGACAGCACATCTGTCAAAATGGATCAACTATGTTCCAGCATAGCGTGAACTGAGAAAAAAAAGTTTCTACTGAAAAGACACCTACATACTAAATCTAGCTCCAGACATGGTGAGTGGCTTTTATTTCATTGTGTGTATCCTGGCAGTCAATCAAAAGCTACCATTCAGCAAATCACATGCCGAGGAGAAAGACCACTGAAACAAAAGGGACAGGGAAAGAAGGAAAAGCCACACACAAAAACTGGGCTCAGCACTTCAGTAGCTGTGAAAAAGGAATGTTTTTTCATAGTGAAAAGGGGGTAATGTAAATAATGACGATGGATGGTTATAACTAGAGACGGATTAGGATGTAATGGCGCCCTAGGCAAGGTAGTAGATTTGGAGCCCCCCTTGTGGTCCTTTGGTAAGCTGAAGTGTAGAGAGGTCAGAGAAGGCGGCATGGGGGTCCCTTGACACCCTCTAGGCCACAGGCACCTGCCCAGGTTGCCTGATGGATGATCCCAACCCTCTTTTACAGAGCGGATGCAAAACGCCACAGTAAACCGTCCATGGCCATCCATTCGATTTGTTCCGGCATGAAAATACTCGTGTGTTTCTGGCTCTGCCTCTTCAAATGGCTTTAATTGCGTCAGTGCAGCCGGTGTTTTGTGTTCCGATCTGGAAAAATGCATCGGGTTCAGACTCTGCATTCCTGTCAGTCAAATGGATCCCTTTTTTTTACAAGAGGAAGTGGATCCTATTTTTAACAATAGGATCCGCTTCCCGCATTTTCCTGAGGTGCAGAAAACTTACTGAATGAGAACATTATCTGCACAAGTGGGAACCAAGCCTTACTGCTTTCATGGCACCATGAGTATGGATACACAAGTCACACATATGAAAAAGCCCCTCCTTGACTATAATTGTCCAGATATACAGTAAACACTTGCAGAAGCTTCCACACATCCTTGAGTTTACTAATTTATGATAAGAAAGTTCGGGTCCACTTCTGAGATTGCAAGTCTTTAGCACTGGATTGGCATTTTGTTTGAAATGGTGGAAAACCCGTCTTTTCAAATTCCTAAGAAATTTTTACTTCATGAGTAAGCAACTAAATAGTTTGCAAAGTAAATATGAAGCTGTATTGACGAGGCATGCTTGTTTGAAGTGTTGCTATGTTGTTTATGTGAGGAATTCAGGTGTGACAGCCTCACCTCACAGCATGCAGCCGAGTTTTATTACTCAATCACTGCTTTTCCCAAATTTTACACATGGCAGGTCCTTGCAGAAGGTCCCTACTAAAAAACTACTTTGCAGAAAGTGGCATGGGTGAGGTTTTTATCTCCATACTTGTCCAAAATAGCCTTGTTATTGTTCTCTCTTCTCCAAAAAGATAACGGGACTTCCAGACCCTCAGAAAAGCTAAATTCAGTTAAACCAAATGAAAAATGAAGAACCACAGCAACTCATCTGCAGTGTTCCTGGCAGCCTCCAGATTGCTGAGTTTCAAAGCTGTAATGTGACTCAAGTAGTCTGTGACTTGTATGCTTGTGGAGCTGGACACAGTGTGATGATGTCACCACATCTCCACTCCCCAGATGTGTAATAAAATGCACTTTTATACAGATACATTGCACCATAAGAGCATGGGCCGCGCTACACTGGTGCACTGCTCCCCCACCCGGAAATCACTGTGCCCCCCTATGCTCAATAACTAACAGGTAACTGCTTCCAGGCTCCAGCAACGTACAGTGAACAGGATAGGGTCTGTAAAATACTCTCCATGTCAGCCTGAGTCTATGTATGCATGTTGTAAATCAAGTCTTATCTATTTGCCATACATACCTCACAATCCTTGCAAAATTCCTTGTAATTAATGTATCTAGATGACACTTATATTTGCAAATAAATCTCTCTACCGCCTTCTGATTGTATTCTAACATTGTCAGTCAACAGGAATAGAGCCAGAGGAAGGCTTAACCTCCTGGGCTATAATCCCGAGCTCAGCTCGGGCTATACCGCCACGGAGGATTTCTCAGGCCCTGCTGGGCCGATTTGCATACTTTTTTTCGTTACACTCAGCTAGCACTTTGCAAGCTGCATGTAACATCCGATCGCCGCCGATCCGCCGCTACCCACCGCATTATAGGCCCCCCCCCGCAGAGCCCCCGTGCGCAGCCTGGCCAATCAGTGGCAGGCAGGGCTGGGGGGTGGATCGGGACTCCCTTTGACGTCATGACGTCGATGATGTCATTGAGATCGTCGCCATGGAGACGGGGAAGCCAAGCCGGAGGCGATCAGAAGGGGTGAGGGGATGCCGCTGCACAGCGGCTACCATGTAGCTAGCTCTAGGCTAGCTACATGATTAAATAAAAAAAAAATACATTTAAAAAGTGCTGCCCCGCCCCCCTGGCAATGTTATTGTATCGCCCAGGAGGTTAAAAGCTGAAGGCTTACTGTTTTTCTTATAAATTAGCTAATAAACTAGAGCTTGTATTTTAGTCTCCAGTAATGCTTAGCTACTAAGATAATGAATTACACACACAGTGTTTATTTCCCTACTGCCTCTTCCCCCTCCCCTGGCTCGAAGAGGCGTCAGACACAGGCTTGGGGCTGGAATGATTTGTCTGTGATCTGTCCACTCAGGGGCAGCTTGCTAGCAAGTAAGGATTAAAGCATGCCAGCTAAACTAAAGTACATCAGCAGGTAACTTTTCTTCAATAATAGCACATGAACAATTGCTCTGCGAAAAAAATGTTGTTTCTGTTTGTGATGTTTACATTTAGTTCCTATCATTGTTGAACTAGTTAGCTTTAATTTTATCACCAGAGTTAGGTGACAAATATCTAAAGCTCATAATACAAACATCGATTTTGATCACCCAAATGGGCCCCACCGCCACTACATGGGAGGCCCGCTTTTACAGCTACTTTTGAATTATTTATTTTAACCACTTGACACCTGAGGCATTTTTCCTCTTGTGGACCAGAGCAATTTTCACCTGTCAGCGCTCCTCCCTTTCTTTTACCAATAACTTAATCACTACTAATCACAGCGTAATGATCTATATCTTGTTTTTCTTGCCACCAATTAGGCTTTCTTTGGGTATACAGTATGCCAAGAATTATTTTATCCTAAATGCATTTTAAGATGAATAATAAGAAAAAAAAATTATAAAATGCATTATTTTTCCGTTTTTGACCATTATAGTGTTAAAATAAAACATTCTACTGTGGATAAAAGCCACACATTTTATGTGCCCTTTTGTCCCGGTTATTGCAACATTCAAAAAAATTCCCTAGTACAATGTATGGCGCCAATATTTCATTTGGAAATAAAGGTGCATTTTTTCAATTTTGCGTCCATCACTAATTACAAGCCCATAAATTAAAAAATAATAGTAATATACTGCCTTGACATAAATTTTTAAAAAGTTCAGTCCCTAAGGTAACTACTTATATTTTTTTTTTTTGATGAAATTTTTTTCCCCCCTTTTATAAATAAAAAAAAAAGTTTGGGTATTATGGGAGGGTGTGGGAGGGAAATAGTTAATTATATCAGTCAGTGTGGGGATTTTTATTAAATAAAATGCAATTTTGGTGCAATATACTATTTGGCCACAAGATGTCCTCAGTCGTCATTTCCAATTCACGTACGTAAGCACGTGAATCGGAAGTAATCCGTGGCTGTGTAACACAGGAAGATACAATGAATGCCGGCGTCTCGTAGACGCTGGTATTCATTGAATCGGGGACTTAGATTTATGAATGGGACCTGCGGTCCCATTCATTAACTTCCCCTCTAAGCGGCGGTAACGGCGGTGCGCGCGCACGCGCGAACGGGAGCGAGCGGCGGCTGCATGCCGCTGCAGACTTGTTTTCACGGCCCTGCTGCATCCTGTCTTTTTTAAAGGGCCGTGAATATACTGCACGGCATGCAGCAAGTAGTTAACACAGATGTTTTACATACCATCAAATATATATACTGTTCTGTCTAATGAATGAAGAATAAATATAATAAATCAAGTCACCATTTAAGAAAAGAACTAATAACATATTAGATTTATGTGTACATTAGGGTTGGTCAATGAGAGGCAAATATTTTTGAGTTGATGCAGGATTATGCAAATTTTGTGTGCAAATTTATGCAGCTTGGAAACGGACCAATCAAATTTTACCTCAGCAGGAATTGATTTGTTCATATTCAAACTTCATACATATGCATATAAAATTTGCATAATGCCGCATCAACTCACAATTATGTGGATCTCATTGACTATCTCTACTGTACATCTCCATTTAGTGTTTAAATGCATAAGAAAAAATATGCAGTGCAGTACAGTTTGCTCCAAATAAAAAGTTTTCAAAAAATCAGCAAGCTAAGTCCACTGGAGACTAGATTAAAATTAGTCAGTGTCCTGTGTAGAACTAAATAGGTTATTTAGGATTTCCAACCATTTCCTGTTTATACTAAATCCATTTAGAACAGGCTACTGTCTCACTTGTACAAAACAAATGAATGACAGAAAATCCTTCTGTCATAGAGAAGTTGCTAGCAATCACCTGGAATCGTTTCTTCAAACTCAGATCTAGATCCTGCACACTTTTCATGTATACCTTTGAATACATTCAGGCATCACATTTTTGATGTTTAAAACAATTATGTGTGACTGTCATCAATCAGTTTGTCTTCCACTAGTCTTGACATCAAAGTATCCCTATGTTGTTGAGCTGGCTAAAGTCTGTAGAGAAAGAGCTCTATTTGTGACTGCTGTACTGTAAAGGTGTTTGGAACTCACAAAATATCATTTCCACATTATTTTCACCAATTCTTAATTCATTAGTAGATGCAGGGTTTTTTTGTGTGTGCGTGTTTTGGTTTATTTAAGGACATCAGCTTTGTTTGGGCCCGGAATTGCGATAAATGACTTCACAGCCATGCTCCTATACAGCGCAAGTAAGAAAATTAAAAAAGAATAAAGAAGATGAACTCTACAAAGGACGGAAGGAAAAATGAGAAAGGGAAAAATATGAAGAGGGAGAAAAGAGATCAGAAAAATAAGTAGGGCCGGTAAACTAATATATTAACCTTTTGCCGACTGCTCCACGGTCGATTAGAAGGAACGCAGCGGCAGCCCCTGGACCACTCCACGCCAATCAGCGTGAAGTCCTAGGGGCAGAGATTGCAGGGGATTGTGCGTGCCGATGCGCGTGCATCCCCGCTTGAATAAGCTATCACCGCTAGGAGACTGTTAGACGGCGAAACCACAGTCTATTTACATAGTACAGCACTGCGATCTACGGCAGCACTGTACTGGGGACAACCGTGTGACACGGCTGGTCCCCTGGGTGGCTGAGAAGCGATCTGCTGTCATAGGCTGAAGCCTATGACAGCCAATTGCTGTCATTGATGACTGTGGGAGGGAGGGTAGGTTAAAAAAATACTAAAAGAAATAGAACAATTTATTAAAAAAAAATAAACAAAAAAAATATTTGTACAAAAATAAACAAACATTGGGGGAGCAATCATAGCCCACCAACAGAAAGTTCTTTTGGTGAGCAGAAAAGGGGGGGGGGAATCACTTGTATACAGAGTTGTACGGCCGTGCAGCAAGCTCTTAAAGCTGCATGGCCTATTTTCTAAAAAATAGCCTAGTCACTAGGGGGGTTTAAGAAGGGTTCTTAAGTGGTTAATCATAAAAAAAGTAAGGGTTAGCCTCCCCGGGGTTTTACATCCTGTCTGGGGGGACTCCTGACACTGACCAGTGTGGGTGTGGTATACTAATGACAAAGATGTCAAATACAGGTCCCCAACCTCATAAACTCTCCTATAACGCCTCACAAATTTCCTCTATACCTGATTCATGTTCTTTAATTTTTTTTCATTTGGTTCTGAACAAGATTCAATATTGAGGAAAGATGTGAGCCTTCCTTTCAATTTTAACGATCGGTGTCAGCACACAGAGAGAATCTGATCATTGATGATCTGCAGAATCATCAATAATACAGATGTATACTTGATTATGGATGATCTGCAGAATCACCAATAATACAAGTATGACTAACCTCTGGACCCCTAATAAAGTGTAAGTGTTTGGTGTAACTGTAGGCTATCTCCCGTGAGGTGGGAGATACAGGCAGCTTGGCCGAGAACCACCTGAGGGGCAGGTGGCTCTGGGAAGTGCAGGGACTATCTCCTTGAGAGAGGGAATAGTGAGAACCTGGCAACCAGGGATATCTGGATATCAGATATAGACTGTACTGCAGCCAGGGGACTCCGGGGGAGAGGCCACTGGCTGCTAACCGGCCGGACTCTCTGAGGAGCAGGAGTCCTAGTTGCAACTGACACTTGGTGGAATTGTGTCACTGCTAGTACAGATAGACTGAGCACTCAAGGGGTGAGTGACAGCCTGGAAGGTCAGGCAGGCCAGGTCGGCAACACACGAGCAGATAAGGTACAGAGACAGAAGGCTGATTCGGTAACCGGGTACAGGCAGGGTCTGGCAACAGGTAGACAGATATGCAGAGGTACCGAATCCGAAAGCAATAGAGAGGTCGACAGAGCAAATAGTCATAACAGAAATAGAGCAGAGTCCTAGTCTGAGGTTTGAGGTCCGTGGTCTTGACACCCAGGAACTAGTCTAAAGTATAACACAGTAATGACACAGTAATCCTAAGCTTGGGTGTGAGGTCCTTGGTCACAACACCCCGGAACTGGTCTAAAGTATAACACAGCAATGACACAGTAATCCTAAGCTTGGGTGTGAGGTCCTTGGTCACAACACCCCGGAACAGGTTTAACCACTTCCCGACCGCCCACTACACAGGGGCGGCGGGGAAGTGGAGCCCTGTAGGACGGCCTCACCCACAGAGGCGGCAGTCCATTTAAGGGCATGGGCGGAGCGATCGCGTCATCCGTGACGCGATCCTCCGCCCGGGATCGAAGCACGGGCATTTTGTCTCCGCTCGCCGGCCACTTAGCAGAGCCGGCGAGCGGAGGAATCCGCAGGATCAGCCAATCCCTGAGTATAAGGCACTTTGTTAGGTAAACAAAGTGCCTTATACGTGCTTCCTCCTCGCCTCGTGGTCTCATTGTTCCAGAGACCACCAGCGAGGAGGAAGCACTTGTAAGTTTCACTGCACGCAGCTTGATTTTGCCCACAGCCTCCCTGATCACCCACCCCAGGCCTCATACCCCCCCTGATCACCCCAGCAGACCCCTGCCCAGCACCCTTGCACCCCTGCAAAACCCCCACCCCCCCCACCTGCCACTAACTAGCGACGCTGCCCCTTAGTTTAGGTCCCTAACTGCCTCCTAGTCACCCCTGATCCCCCCTCCCTACCTTTAGATCACCCCCACACCCCATCCCAGACTACCCCCCTGTATACTGTATACATTTGTATACAGCTACATTACCCTCTGATCCCCCTCTGATCCCCCTCTGATCACCTGTCTATCACCTGTCCATCAGCCCTCAGCACCCCCACCCATCAGAGCAGACCCTAACTGCCCCGCGGGGGTAACCGATCACCTGCCCAGGCCCTCGATTGCCCTCGTACCCCCCTTCTGATTACATCCCCTGCTGTTTGTTTACATCTGTCCTCCCCAGCAATCACTAACTGATCTTTGATCAGTAACCCCCTGTGTCTGCCTCTCATCAGATCAGGACTCAGTCTGCCCCGTGCAGGCTCCTGATCAACCCCCCATCCCCTCAAATCGCCCTCAGACCCCCCCCCTAATCACCGTCCAAGTGCATTGTATTTGACTGTGCTGCGCTTGTATTCGATTGTGCTGCGCTTGTATTCAATTGTGGTGTAATTGTATTTGATTGTCCCGTGATCGGCTTCGATTGCCCCGTGATTGTTTGATTGCCTGAGACCCCACTTCCCGCCACACCCAACCCCACCCTCCCCCCCACCACACCCAACCCCACCCCACCCCCCCCCCCCCCCACCACCACCTCCAACCACCACCTTCCGAGTGCATCAGATTTGCTTGTGCTGTGATTGGAGTCGATTGTGCTGTAATTGTATTTGATTGTCCTGTGATCGACTTCGATTGCCCCGTGATTGTTTGATTGCCTGAGACCCCACTTCCCGCCACACCCAATCCCACCCTCCCCCATCACCTTCCGAGTGCATCAGATTTGATTGGGCTGTGATTGGAGTCGATTGTGCTGTAATTGTATTTGATTGTCCCGTGATCGACTTCGATTGCCCCGTGATTGTTTGATTGCCTGAGACCCCACTTCCCGCCACACCCAATCCCACCCTCCCCCATCACCTTCCGAGTGCATCAGATTTGATTGGGCTGTGATTGGAGTCGATTGTGCTGTAATTGTATTTGATTGTCCCGTGATCGGCTTCGATTGCCCCGTGATTGTTTGATTGCCTGAGACCCCACTTCCCGCCACACCCAACCCCACCCTCCCCCCCACCACACCCAACCCCACCCCCCCACCACCTCCAACCACCACCTTCCGAGTGCATCAGATTTGCTTGTGCTGTGATTGGAGTCGATTGTGCTGTAATTGTATTTGATTGTCCCGTGATCGGCTTCGATTGCCCCGTGATTGTTTGATTGCCTGAGACCCCACTTCCCGCCACACCCAATCCCACCCTCCCCCCATCACCTTCCGAGTGCATCAGATCTGCTTGTGCTGTGATTGGAGTCGATTGTGCTGTAATTGGATTTGATTGTCCCGTGATTGTTTGATTGCCTCTGAGACCCCACTTCCCACCAACCCCAATACCTCTCAAATACTCCCTTTTTGCTAGGTAGGTGCTCTTTTTTTCTGGGTAGTCTCGGAGGAAAACCCCATAAATTTAGCAATCCAAAATGGCAAGAAGGGGGCTTTCCGATGACGAGGTATACAGGTACATGGACCAGTCGGATGAGTTCTTTTGGGAAGAATCATCCGTCGAATCTTCCGGGTCCGATTTTGAACCTGTAGAAAGCAGTGGTTCCCTGACCGATAGTGATGACGAGGCTATGGTCCCGGCTAGAGCCAGGCGTACCAGACCCCAAGTCGTTAGACCGCAGGTGGCGCAGGATCCGCCTCAAGGGCAGCAGGGTGGTGCTAGCGCTGTTGATAGTTTTCTTGGTGAGGCAGGCACCAGCAGCGCAGCATCTCCTGGACTTAGTGCCAGTGCTTCCGTAGACCCTGACGAAGTGGTGAGCGTCAGCATGGAAGTTGAAACTGGTACGGTGGCAAGTGCAGTAGTACCCCCGTCGCAGCCACCAACAAGAAGACGGGCCCGTAGTACCCATAGACTCCCAGAGGTGCTGGCACAACCAGATTGGCAATCCCCTGATTCCGCCGCACCCGTAGTGCCCCCTTTCACCGCCCAGTCTGGAGTCCAGGTGGCGACAGCTCATCTAGGAACGGCCCTAGACTTTTTGCAGCTGTTCATCACCCAGGTTCTCTTGGACTTAATTGTGGTTGAGACCAACCGTAAAGCCACACAATTCATCACCGAGCACCCGGAGAGCATGTATGCCCAGCCTTTCGGGTGGAAACCAGTCCAAGTTTCCGACATTAAAATCTTTTTGGCCCTTATCCTTCACTTGGGACTAATGAAACAGAATGTACTGCGGTCGTATTGGTCTACGAACCCAGTAAATCATGTTCCCTTGTACCCTGCTGCCATGTCCAGGACACGATTTGAGTCCATCCTGCGCTTCCTGCACTTCAACGACGACAAAACCTGTCATGAAAAGGGCCACCCTGCTTATGACCGGCTCCACAAAATTCGGCCCCTCATAGACCACCTGTCATCAACATTTGCAGATGCTTATATCCCTGAACAGAACATCTGCGTAGACGAGTCCCTCTTACGCTTTACCGGGCGCCTTGGCATCAAACAGTACATCCCAAGCAAGCGCGCCCGGTATGGGGTGAAACTGTATAAGCTCTGTGAAAGGGCCACAGGCTATACATGTCGTTTTAGGGTCTATGAGGGAAAAGACTCAAAATTGGAGCCGGTCGGATGCCCTGACTACCTGGGGAGCAGTGGAAAGGTTGTGTGGGACTTGGTGTCACCCTTGTTCCAGAAGGGGTACCATCTTTTTGTGGACAATTATTACACAAGTGTGGCCCTCTTTCAGCACTTAAAGTTAGAAGGAATCCGATGCTGTGGCACTGCGCGGCCTAGTCGCCAGGGCTTCCCCCAACGGCTCGTTACCACCAGACTTTTACGGGGGCAGAGGGTCGCCTTGCGTACTGAAGACCTGCTCGCGGTGAAATGGAGGGACAAGAGGGACGTTTACTTTCTGTCCACCATTCACACAGACACGACAGTCCAAATTCAACGGGCAACTGCGGTCATTGAAAAGCCCCTTGTCGTCCACGAATATAATGTCAACATGGGAGGGGTGGACTTCAATGACCAGAGGTTAGCGCCCTATTTAGTTACCCGGAAAACAAGACGCTGGTATAAGAAAGTGTCTTTTTATCTGATTCAATTGGCAGTTTACAACAGCTTTGTTCTCTACAGTAAGGCTGGGAGAACTGGATCTTTCCTCCAATTTCAGGAAGAGATCATTATGGACATCCTGTATCCAGGAGGTGCCAGGCCCCCCCCCCCAGATGCAACTAGCCGACTGCATGGAAGGCATTACGCCTATCAGCTTCCGTGTGCCCCAGGTCAACGCATCCGAAGAAAACGTTGCCGTGTCTGCAGCAGGGCTGGAACAAGGAGTGACACCGTTTATTATTGTCCCCGCTGTCCTGACCAGCCTGGTCTATGCGTAGGGCCGTGTTTTGAGAGGTACCACGAGCAGGTACACTATTAGAACCTAGGGAACTCCAGACACAGGAGTAGGCACACACTCAGTGGTCTTTCGCACATTGTCGCAGGGAGAGGAGAGGTAAGCTTGAAGACCAAACGGGTAAGCATAAAAATGGGAAGAAGGATCGGTTTCCATGCTTGATATTGCTGATCTGTCCTGGGTTGGCGATATAAGACGGCATGTTTGAATTTCCCTTGAGTGTGGACACCCCCGGTTTATATGTGATTTGGGCCTATGATGATGCTTTAATGCCACACAGAGTCATCTCTATTGGCAGGCATATTGCTGTATCCTACAGGCATAATGCTGTATACTAAAGTTCTGAGGCCCAGTCACATAAGTTGGTGGCTCACCCTGAGTGCAGGGTGGCACGGGGTGTCTCTCTCCTGAGGTTATCACTGCCATTGATGTGGAGGAAGATCTGCCATTGATGTGGAGCAAGGTATGTTTGCCGTTCATTTTTCCTTTCAGCCCAGAGTGCATTACTTGTATACCCAATATAAGGAGTATAGCAGAAACTCCTAATACTGGCCATACATGTAATGATTGCAGAGACCCTAAAATGCCAGGACAGACTCCACAAATGACCCCATTTTGGAAAGAGGACACCCTAAAGTATTATGTGAGGTGCACGGTGAGTTCATAAAAGATTTTAGTTTTTGTCACAAGTTAGCAGATTTTTTTTTTTTATTTTTTTTTAACAGTGTCATTTTCCGTTAACTTGTGACAAAAAATAAAATTTTCAATGACCTCACCATTCCCCTCATGGAATACCTTGTTGTGTATTCTTTCCAAAATGGAGTCATTTGTGGGGTTTGTTAACTGTCCTGGCAAGTGGGCGGGGTGCTAAATTTTGAGCACCCCTGTAAAGCCTAAAGGTACTTATTGGACTCTGGACCCCTTAGCGCAGTTAGGGTGCAAAAAGGTGCCACACATGTGGTATCGCCGTACTCGGGAGAAGTAGTACAATGTGTTTTGGGGTGTATTTTTACACATACCCATGCTGGGTGGGAGAAATACCTCTGCAAATGACAATCTTTTGATTTTTTTACACACAATTGTCCATTTACAGAGTTATTTCTCCCACCCAGCATGGGTATGTGTAAAAATACACCCCAAAACACATTGTACTACTTCTCCCGAGTACGGCGATACCACATGTGTGGCACTTTTTTGCACCCTAACTGCGCTAAAGGGCCCAAAGTCCAATGAGTACCTTTAGGATTTCACAGGTCATTTTGCGGAATTTGATTTCCAGACTCCTCCTCACGGTTTAGGGCCCCTAAAATGCTAGGGCAGTATAGGAACCCCACAAATGACCCCATTTTAGAAAGAAGACACCCCAAGGTATTCCGTTAGGAGTATGGTGAGTTCATAGAAGATTTTATTTTTTGTCACAAGTTAGCGGAAAATGACACTTTGTGAAAAAAACAATACAAATCAATTTTCCGCTAACTTTTGACAAAAAATAAAATCTTCTATGAACTCACCATACTCCTAACGGAATACCTTGGGGTGTCTTCTTTCTAAAATGGGGTCATTTGTGGGGTTCCTATACTGCCCTGGCATTTTAGGGGCCCTAAACCGTGAGGAGTAGTCTGGAAATCAAATTCCGCAAAATGACCTGTGAAAGCCTAAAGGTGCTCATTGGACTTTGGGCCCTTTAGCGCAGTTAGGGTGCAAAAAAGTGCCACACATGTGGTATTGCCGTACTCGGGAGAAGTAGTACAATGTGTTTTGGGGTGTATTTTTACACATACCCATGCTGGGTGGGAGAAATACCTCTGCAAATGACAATCTTTTGATTTTTTTACACACAATTGTCCATTTACAGAGTTATTTCTCCCACCCAGCATGGGTATGTGTAAAAATACACCCCAAAACACATTGTACTACTTCTCCCGAGTACGGCGATACCACATGTGTGGCACTTTTTTGCACCCTAACTGCGCTAAAGGGCCCAAAGTCCAATGAGTACCTTTAGGATTTCACAGGTCATTTTGCGGAATTTGATTTCCAGACTCCTCCTCACGGTTTAGGGCCCCTAAAATGCCAGGGCAGTATAGGAACCCCACAAATGACCCCATTTTAGAAAGAAGACACCCCAAGGTATTCCGTTAGGAGTATGGTGAGTTCATAGAAGATTTTATTTTTTGTCAAAAGTTAGCGGAAAATTGATTTGTATTGTTTTTTTCACAAAGTGTCATTTTCCGCTAACTTGTGACAAAAAATAAAATCTTCTATGAACTCACCATACTCCTAACGGAATACCTTGGGGTGTCTTCTTTCTAAAATGGGGTCATTTGTGGGGTTCCTATACTGCCCTGGCATTTTAGGGGCCCTAAACCGTGAGGAGTAGTCTGGAAATCAAATTCCGCAAAATGACCTGTGAAAGCCTAAAGGTGCTCATTGGACTTTGGGCCCTTTAGCGCAGTTAGGGTGCAAAAAAGTGCCACACATGTGGTATTGCCGTACTCGGGAGAAGTAGTACAATGTGTTTTGGGGTGTATTTTTACACATACCCATGCTGGGTGGGAGAAATACCTCTGCAAATGACAATCTTTTGATTTTTTTACACACAATTGTCCATTTACAGAGATATTTCTCCCACCCAGCATGGGTATGTGTAAAAATACACCCCAAAACACATTGTACTACTTCTCCTGAGTACGGCGATACCACATGTGTGGCACTTTTTTGCACCCTAACTGCGCTAAAGGGCCCAAAGTCCAATGAGCACCTTTAGGCTTTCACAGGTCATTTTGCGGAATTTGATTTCCAGACTACTCCTCACGGTTTAGGGCCCCTAAAATGCCAGGGCAGTATAGGAACCCCACAAATGACCCCATTTTAGAAAGAAGACACCCCAAGGTATTCCGTTAGGAGTATGGTGAGTTCATAGAAGATTTTATTTTTTGTCACAAGTTAGCGGAAAATGACACTTTGTGAAAAAAACAATACAAATCAATTTTCCGCTAACTTTTGACAAAAAATAAAATCTTCTATGAACTCACCATACTCCTAACGGAATACCTTGGGGTGTCTTCTTTCTAAAATGGGGTCATTTGTGGGGTTCCTATACTGCCCTGGCATTTTAGGGGCCCTAAACCGTGAGGAGTAGTCTGGAAATCAAATTCCGCAAAATGACCTGTGAAATCCTAAAGGTACTCATTGGACTTTGGGCCCTTTAGCGCAGTTAGGGTGCAAAAAAGTGCCACACATGTGGTATCGCCGTACTCAGGAGAAGTAGTACAATGTGTTTTGGGGTGTATTTTTACACATACCCATGCTGGGTGGGAGAAATAACTCTGTAAATGGACAATTGTGTGTAAAAAAAAATTAACAAATTGTCATTTACAGAGATATTTCTCCCACCCAGCATGGGTATGTGTAAAAATACACCCCAAAACACATTATACTACTTCTCCTGAGTACGGCAATACCACATATGTGGCACTTTTTTGCAGCCTAACTGCGCTAAGGGGTCCAAAGTCCAATGAGCACCTTTAGGCTTTACAGGGGTGCTTACAATTTAGCACCCCCCAAAATGTCAGGACAGTAAACACACCCCACAAATGACCCCATTTTGGAAAGTAGACCCTTCAAGGTATTCAGAGAGGGGCATGGTGAGTCCGTGGCAGATTTCATTTTTTTTTGGTGCAAGTTAGAAGAAATGGAAACTTTTTTTTTTTTTTTTTTCGTGTCACAAAGTGTCATTTTCCGCTTACTTGTGACAAAAATTAATATCTTCTATGAACTCACTATGCCTCTCAGTGAATACTTTGGGATGTCTTCTTTCCAAAATGGGGTAATTTGGGGGGTATTTATACTATCCTGGAATTCTAGCCCCTCATGAAACATGACAGGGGGTCAGAAAAGTCAGAGATGCTTGAAAATGGGAAAATTCACTTTTTGCACCATAGTTTGTAAACGCTATAACTTTTACCCCAACCAATAAATATACGCTGAATGGGTTTTTTTTAATCAAAAACATGTTTGTCCACATTTTTCGCGCTGCATGTATACAGAAATTTTACTTTATTTGAAAACTGTCAGCACAGAAAGTTAAAAAAATCATTTTTTTGCCAAAATTCATGTCTTTTTTGCTGAATATAATAAAAAGTAAAAATCGCAGGAGCAATTAAATAGCACCAAAAGAAAGCTTTATTAGTGACAAGAAAAGGAGCCAAAATTCATTTAGGTGGTAGGTTGTATGAGCGAGCAATAAACCGTGAAAGCTGCAGTGGTCTGAATGGAAAAAAAGTGGCCGGTCCTTAAGGGGTAGAAAGCCCTAGGTCCTCAAGTGGTTAAAGTATAACACAGCAATGACACAGTAATCCTAAGCTTGGGTGTGAGGTCTTTGGTCACAACACCCCGGAATGGGTCTAAAGTATAACACAAGCGTAATCTGGCTAAGTGTGAATTCCCAGGTCCACCTGGTTCTAACACACTGCGGGATCTGACTGAGGTCTGAGTGCTCACACGTAAATATTCGCAACGGCAGACAACCTGAGACTGACCAGCGAGATCTATATATAGTGCAGCGCTCCTCAGCGCCGCCCAGCACCACTCAGCCAATCAACAGCTGCGCTGGGATCAGCTGATCGACCTGAATTTTAAGCAGTCTTTGAATTTCAAGCAGTCTTCTTCATCAAGTGCTGGTACCGGGGCATCAGCCAAAAAGGAACACCCATCCCTTTCTGGGGTGTTCAAATTATAACGTTTTTCACAGAAGCTTGAGAAAACATCCCCAATCTCTTTAGTACAGGAAACTAAGTTTCCATGATGAATGATTGTATATAGAGTTGATGAATTTCCACGGCTTTTCTTTCTGGAGGATACTGGCCATGATTTTACCGTAACAATTCGTATTTATCAGCAGATATGTAATGTTTTTCTGGAGAAGGATTTTACACTTTATTTAGTACATTATTCAATTTCTCTTGTGCCAGTCGAAAGTTCTGAGTAATTTGTAGGAGTTGACTCCTTTTTATGATTATCCTGTGCTGTCTGTAGCATTAGTATCATATTATTAAACTCCCATTTCTTCTCTCTGTAATCTGAAACTGTGTTTAATTAGTATTCCCCTTAGGGAATTTCAATGTTTCCCAGAGGAGAGATTCAGAGAAGCCACCCAATCCGTTCTCTTTGTAAAAATCCTTAATACTTTGTTTAAGCCCATGATTTCCAGATGCATCTTTTAGGACCTCTGTGTCTAGTCTCCACACCTTTTCTTTCGTGCCTCTATCATTACAGCTCAAAGTCAGTATCAGTGGGGCATGATTGGAGAAAGAACTATGGGTGATCTTAATATCTTGAACTGTCTCAAGCTCATCCTGAGGAAGCAAGAAATAATCAATCCTGGAGTATTCTGGGATGGAGAGTAAAAGGTGTAATCCCTAACCTCCGGGTAAAATATAAGAAGAAAGATACAGAGAGCCCAATATGGTGTAGTACGTACTGGTAAATGGAAATGTAGAAGAGCATAAAGGTAGTATACTCACAAAACAGGTGCACCAACAGGTGCAAGGCAACCACTGTGTAGGCAGGTGAGGAGATTATACTGTCCTCACTCAGGATTAAGAATTTGCTCTCTGTAGAACGGAAGATAGGGGGGATCCCCCTCCACCAAAGGTGGATACAAGGCTATATAGTGAATAGAGGCACTTGGCGTATACCGCACCTGCTACTGTTGTATGCGCCCCTATTTTTATTGCCTAAGGAAGCGGGGTTATGCCTGCGAAACACATTGCACTTTATCATGGAGTATGCCAATAAATTATATGCTTAAATAATTGACAGTTTCTAGTGTCTACCTACACTGGGGCCCCTGGCTACCTATGATAAGGGGGCTGCCTATATGGGGGGTCCCTCTACCTACCTACACTGGGGCCCTATGGCTACCTATACTGAGAAGGCTACCTATATGGGGGTTCTAATGCCTATCTACACAGGGGATCCCCTGACTACCTATATTGAGGGGGCCACCTATATTGCGTCCATGTTCCAGGAGCATCTTGTAGATGTTCTTGCCCAATTGGTGTCCTCCTGTGTCCCCCATGTGTCCCCAGTGTGTCACCTTCAGCCCCCAGGTGTCCCCTTCTGTCTCCCCGTGTGTCTGTAATCCCCAATGTGGTGTCAGGACGGCGATTCGTATCAGCAGGTGTTCATAAGTCGGGGATTTCCTGCATTCGCCGTCTAAGATGCAGGGACCTTTTCTCCCCATTTTTTAGGATAAAAAGTGTGTCTTATATGGCCGCAAATACGGTACTTACCTCATCTTTTTACACCTCACCATTTCAGCAAGGGGTCCCTGTAAACTTATTAGAATAGAGCCAGTGGAATAAGTATCTTCCAGCCACGTTCCCGGCTGTAGACGAGCATATCCTGACTGGGGCACTAAGGTCTACACATCACTAATAGAATGAAGCATTCATTCTCCTGATTAAACGTTTACATGCTCTCTTTTGTTTTTCTTTGCATATGTATTCATACAAATCAATTTAAAATAATTGAAAGAGCGGTAGTTGAGAGGGAAAGAATGACACAGGGATTTTTGCGCTGAAATGGGAACTGTTGCTCTGTAGGAGGGACATTTGGAATGTGGTCACTTGCAATCAGGTCTTGTTCTGCTTACTTACTCTGCTAACACTCTTAGTTAGCCTGGCACATATTTGTGCCCAGGGAATACCAGGTGTGTCCTCTCTGGCACTCCACAGACTACAGCTGAGTCTGGATGGGCAGCTAAAATGATACGTTTTTAAGCATTTGCCCTGTTTACAATGCATCCACTAAAGCAAACACGTTGCAAAAGAGTCAATATAATGGACAAGAGCAGCACACAGCAAAACTGTTTGGCATTCCATTTACAGTGAGTCTAGCTACTACAACCTGAGTAGCGAAGGGAGTGGAGGTAAGAAAATAGATAAAAAATAAACAAGTGTCAGCGCCAAGGCAGAAGGCGACCGCAGCCGAGAAGGACAATGTCCAAAAGTCCACACAAGCAATGAATATATAAAGTCAGCGCAGGTCTATAGTAATACAGCTTTCGTCATTTTCTGGTATACAGTATCTTCGAACAAAAAGGTAAAGAAGCAAGGCTTACCAGATTCCAACAACCCACCTTATAAGGTTGTAAACGAGTTTGATAGATGGTCCGCAGAACTTTCAAATGGTGTCGTTTCACCAGCGATGTTGCACACCACAGATTCCTCTGGAATATATTAGATATCCTGAGGTTGCAGAAAATGACGAAAGCTGTATTACTATAGACCTGAGCTGACTTTATATATTCAAGAAAATAGATCAGTTACTCCATTCCTTACATACTGACATAAAACCAACAAATGTTGATTCTGGTAATACCTTTAATGACTAACTGTACATGGTCTATTGCAAGCTTCCAAAACGGCTCAGTATGGTTCTCATCCAGTTCTGTATAATGCCTGAAGAAGAAACTTAAAATATACACAAGATGACATGTGACATGATGAGAAAGACACAAGTATGTACAGTGCCAAGCACACAAACAACTAGCCAATGTTCCTTTTTGTATTTATCTGCCCGAAAGAGTTAATCAGATATGCAAGTGACAGTTTCTGTCTGGATCGGGACTGGGTTGGAACCTGGATCGAGTATAGTGTAACCCTCACTGATAAGGAATTACAATCATAAAACACTTTCTAGGCAGAAAATGGCTTTTGAGAGCAGAAAGGAGCTGAAAGGGGTTAATAGTTCATAGATTTTTGCTCTGGCATACTTTAATGAATGTGTCAAAGAGCAGAGACAATTAAATAGTAAAAACTTCAAAAGTAGATGTAAATATAGTATAAAACTGTGGGATATAAAAACAGTCATTTTAGGAACGGGAGGATAGATACAATTGTTTATCTCATCAGTTTATTTTCATTTGTTTCCTTTAGTTTTCAAAAGCTTGCAATATACCATGCACAGTTAGTCATTAGAAGTTTTAGCCAAATCAAAGTTTGCAGGTTTGATGTGAGGATATCTGCTCCACATCTAACACCGGACCATACTTCACTTGCTTTATCCCTCACAATGCACCACCTTGGTAAAACGTCACACACTCACAGACTACAGCAAGGTACATTATTAGTCTTGGCAAGCAAGCAAAAAAGGCAGGAAAGCTGGCACTGCTGCAAGTGTTCAATTTATTGTAGCAAAGATAAAGTGCAATCGTGCAACAACTTGCAAAAAATTATGGCATGAAGAAACACATACTCTGGTGAGAAGAGGCGTGGATGACGGTGGGTGCTGGGCACAGGATGCCTGACGGCCGTTTCACGCTAAACAGTGCTTCTACGGAGGCTGCAACCATGTTGGGCAATGGCTACTGATTAAATACTGTTCAGAGCCGGCGTTTAGCGTCACTTCCGGTGGCAGCACCGCCTGTCACGGACGGTTGCGGGGCCGCAGGCGCGTCCTGTAACCGCCCGTGAAGAAAAAGCGATCGCACTCGATTCTCGGCATCGATTGCGCTTCAAATCGATACAATCGGGATTGAGTGTGTAGGAGCAGCTAAGTCTTTTCTCAGCAGAGAGATAGCACCAGCCTAACTGCAGGATGGCTCTTTTGATATGCTAATGAGCCTGGGCCCAGAGAGTCCCGGGCTTCAAGCTGTGCTGATGGCCCATCCATCAGGTACAGGTGACAAGCACCATGACAGAAGCAATCTAGTTGGGGGAAAAGCCAGACCCTCTGGCTCCCTCCCAGCAGGGGAGCTGACACCTAGCTGGCTGCCCCAAACTTCAAAGATCCTTTGCCTGGGAATGACCTGCTATAAATCCCAGAGGTATCTCATATTCCATAAACTGCTATATGTATCATATTTTCTGTGTTGCCAGGCTGGCAGACCCTCCAAACTAACAGAGCATGTAGGGCCCTGTCTGGCGTTGGTTCTGAGAACATCTCAGAACATTCTGAGGTAAAGACTGCCAGTTAGGCAGTTCGAAAGTGCCCTGATGATACCACAGGGGTCCCACCCCTCATGTTTGGTATCAGGCTGCTGGGTACATCGAGGCAGACCTGAAAATATTAGTAAATCTGCCCTGACCTGTACGGTTCGGTGAGATAGAGCCCATATATGGTTAAGGTATGATTTCTGGTCCCCCAGGACAAGAGGAGGACTCATCTCATGTTCTAAGGGGGTGTGTGGCCCCGCCCTCACTCCCTCCTACGGAATCAGGGGCATAAGAGTGGCAGAGGACCCAAACTCAGTGTCCTCCACCCTGAAAACATCTTGAACTCATCGGTGCCAGCTTGAGGATATGCTGGCATCCACCTGGTCTGAACTCTGAACTTTGATTTAAACCCAGAACTCTGATTTTTCCCACAAAAAGGACATCTTTCCAGGAACTAAGTATTTTTCTCCCTTCTTTTATTTTTTATACTGGCTATTACTGTTTTAATAATTGTTGATTTTAATAATTGTCTGTATATATTAATTATTTATATTGCTGTGAATAAACGACTTTATCCAAGTCATTCACTGTCCGCTACCCTGCTTATCAGCACACACAGAACTGATCCCGGGTCTCTGAAGAGACGCTACTGTTTGTTTGTTTGTTGTTGGCTAGACAGAATACCGTGTGTTTAACCGTTTTATTCGCAGGACTAGTCAGTCAGTAAATCGGGTCCACTGGCCCATACCAGTGGTGGTGGCAGAT
Source organism: Hyperolius riggenbachi (assembly GCF_040937935.1). Lineage (NCBI taxonomy): Eukaryota > Metazoa > Chordata > Amphibia > Anura > Hyperoliidae > Hyperolius > Hyperolius riggenbachi. The sequence goes on along the minus strand of NC_090646.1, from coordinate 253,520,213 downwards.
ACCCTGGAATCGTGTGTACGTTGTAATTACCCGTATCTCACAGGCTGCCTTCTGGTTTGTCTGCGGCTAATTCTTAGCGGTTCCTGTGCATTGACTGCGACCAGAGTTCGCACGATCTGTGCGCTGGCACCGCTTAGAAGGCCAATTGCGGTCAGCCACTAGGGCTCCTGTGACAGTGTTAGGCAGCGGTTAGGACCTGTGTTGTGCTGAAAGTATCTACGATAGCGCTAGCGCTATCGAGAAACGAACTAATTCGTTGGTGTAGCTGGAAGGCAATATATTTTTTATATATACAGAGAGACTGTGTAGCCAGTACCACTCCCCAAAAGTTTTATTTTATTTGGCATGGAAATGTCCGGGAACTACCAGAACATGTGCCTGTCGGACCTGCAAAATCTTTGCCAAGCGAGAGGCATTGACGTCGGCCACAGGAAACAACAGGACCTGATAGCAGACTTGGCCAGATGGGATACCCAGCAACTGCGGGAGCCGGGAGTGTCCACTGAAGTGGATACCAGCCCATCTGACAATCGAGGGGAACCAGAGACTGAGAATCCTGACCGTACAGAGGTTGTGCATCCTGAGGGCCCTGCACTAACGGCTACGCCAGAGACTGTCAGTATGGACCCCAATCCCAGAGTTTCTGACAGTACTCGCCCGGAACTGGCCAGTACTGGACTGTCCATGGGTGCTGACCCGGTAATGCAGCAGGCATTACAAAAGCTGATGGAGACTGACCTGGAAAAGTACATGCAGTACATGGAAGCACGAGAGGAACGGGAGCGCCAATCTGCAGAACGCAAGGCTGCTGCTGCTGAACGCCACGCGGAGAGGGATGCCGCTGAGCGAGAACGGGAGCGCCAATCTGCAGAGGCACGGGAGAGACGACAGCATGAGCTCAACATGGCAAAGGTTCAACAGGCCAGCCGGAGTTCACCGCCCAGCCTCCCTGCTGAAGGAGCTGCAGCACCCGTAAGTGCAAAATTTAAATTTGCTAATATTGAGAAAGACACAGACATTGACTTGTTTTTGCGGTCTTTTGAAAAAGCATGCCGTCAGTATCGTCTGTCCCAAGACCAGTGGGCCAGACATCTGACACCTTTGCTGCGCTACAAAGCGCTTGATGCCTTCGCAGAATTGCCTGCGGAGAAGGATAATGATTATGCTGCTATAAAAGACGCTATCATTACTAAGTACCAGCTGACGCCAGAAGCCTATCGGAAAAAGTTCAGGGCCTGGCAGAAAAAGTCTTCTGATTCGTACCGAGATGTGGTCAGCAGCTTGTTCACCACACTCCGCCAGTGGACTCTAGGCCTTACCAAAGGGTCTTATGATGTCCTGGAGGACTTGATAGTCCTGGAACAATTTCTGAACATTTGCCCTGCTGATGTACAACAGTTTGTGCTAGAACGCAAGCCGGCTTCAGCAACTGTCGCTGCAGACCTTGCTGAGACTTTTGCAACTACCCGGGTGGCTGATACACGCAGAACTGTCCCATCCAGCTGGAGAGGAGGTCAGCCCAATACCTCCGCAGACTCTCCTGCCCCTGTGAACCATCCGCCACAGAGGCCACCCAGCACAGCTTCTGCACCCAGGTCTGCAGCCCCTGGAGAGGTCACCTGTCACTACTGCCGCCAGCCCGGACACATGAAATTCGACTGTCCGGAGTGGAGACAGACACCACAAGCACCTGGATCATCTGTATCCCCTGTACCTCACCCACAGCAGAGGCAACCCGCCAGCGAACCACAGCCTGGATCATCAGATTTTGTCCTGTTTGCCCGCGGAAAGGAAATCCGCGACCGAACCGACCAGCAGCAACTTGTTAGAGTGAACGACAAAGTTGTCACCGGATTCCGGGACACCGGAGCTGACATCACGTTAGTTCACTCACACCTTGTGCCAAAGGAGAGCATCAGCTCCAGCCGATCCCTTGCCCTTACTGGAGTAGAGGGCACCCTTTTTCACATAGCCCACGCGAGAGTGAAGCTGGATTGGGGAGGAGGGGTCCAAGAAAGGGTTGTTGGGGTTATGAAGGATCTCCCAGTCCCTGTGTTGCTAGGGACTGATTTGGGCAAGCTTGTGTCCTACTATGAACCTGCCCCGACCGCCTTGTCGCTCACGGAAGGAGACGGACTCTCCACCCACCACCAGGTACTTTATACACTTGGGGGAGCACCAGGGGGAGGTGGGTTGAATGTGCCCAGTTCAAGGGTACCAGGTTCAATAGTGCCTGCTTCAAAGGCACCTGAGTTTGATGTACAGACTGTCTGTTGTGATGATGCTGTAACTGTACCTGAGTTTACTGTACAACCTGTCTGTGATGAAAAAATGTCTATACCTGTCAATGTCATTACTGCATGCAACGATGATTTGAGTAATGCCCATCTGTGCCATTCTGACAGTGTACCTGTGCTAGCCATACCGCGCAGCTGCACTGCTCAGAACCCGAGCTCAGAACAGGTGGAGGGGGTTCCGGCCTCCTCCCTCTCCTCTGACCGCGGGGATGAGACCTTTCAGCCGCTGGCCTGGTGTGACATGAGCCAGTTGGCTGAAACTGACCGCGCCGTATTCTCAGCCGCACTACAAAGTGACCCAAGCCTGAAAGGGTGCTTAGGCAGCAAGCCGCTGAGCCCCTCGCAGACGGGGCCGCTTTCAAGGTGTACTGGGAAGGTGGGAGACTGTACAGTGAGACTGTATAGCCCCCTACAGGTAGATCCCACGCGAATACCAAATGGCTTGTGGTCCCGAGTGCGTTCAGGGGACATGTGCTGAAATCTGCACATGGTAATCCTCTGACAGGGCACTCAGGTGTCCGCAAGACACTTGCCGGTATTCGGAAACAGTTTTATTGGCCCCGGATGAACAGGGATGTAGCGAACTACTGCAGGGCATGTGCCGTCTGTCAGGAGCTGGGAAGGTCCAGGGATTCCCGCGGGGTTCCCTTAGGTCCACAGCCACTTAGCAGGGGAACCCTGCGTGGGCTGGCTGTTGACCTAACCAACCCACTGCCCGTTGTCAGCAGTCCCGGCAGACACCACGTCCGACTGCAGTGGCGCAAACGCCCTGTCCAGAACGGTCCATGTCGGGTCAAACCTGAGGGTAGCAGACCGCGACCGGTCCAGGGGAACCGAGCCACAGGCTCCAATAGGTTTTCCCGCCGCACCGGCAATCCGAGACCCGTCAGCCAGGTTGGCCGACACGCAGCGGGCAGCCGACACCAGAACGCCGACGGGCTATCCCGTTGCCACGGGGAACTAGATCAGATATCGCAGGTTAGCGGCAACGACACACTGCTGATGCATGTCTATCTGCCTTCTCCCCAGGGGGGGGCTGTCACGGACGGTTGCGGGGCCGCAGGCGCGTCCTGTAACCGCCCGTGAAGAAAAAGCGATCGCACTCGATTCTCGGCATCGATTGCGCTTCAAATCGATACAATCGGGATTGAGTGTGTAGGAGCAGCTAAGTCTTTTCTCAGCAGAGAGATAGCACCAGCCTAACTGCAGGATGGCTCTTTTGATATGCTAATGAGCCTGGGCCCAGAGAGTCCCGGGCTTCAAGCTGTGCTGATGGCCCATCCATCAGGTACAGGTGACAAGCACCATGACAGAAGCAATCTAGTTGGGGGAAAAGCCAGACCCTCTGGCTCCCTCCCAGCAGGGGAGCTGACACCTAGCTGGCTGCCCCAAACTTCAAAGATCCTTTGCCTGGGAATGACCTGCTATAAATCCCAGAGGTATCTCATATTCCATAAACTGCTATATGTATCATATTTTCTGTGTTGCCAGGCTGGCAGACCCTCCAAACTAACAGAGCATGTAGGGCCCTGTCTGGCATTGGTTCTGAGAACATCTCAGAACATTCTGAGGTAAAGACTGCCAGTTAGGCAGTTCAAAAGTGCCCTGATGATACCACAGGGGTCCCACCCCTCATGTTTGGTATCAGGCTGCTGGGTACATCGAGGCAGACCTGAAAATATTAGTAAATCTGCCCTGACCTGTACGGTTCGGTGAGATAGAGCCCATATATGGTTAAGGTATGATTTCTGGTCCCCCAGGACAAGGGGAGGACTCATCTCATGTTCTAAGGGGGTGTGTGGCCCCGTCCTCACTCCCTCCTACGGAATCCGATGCATAAGAGTGGCAGAGGACCCAAACTCAGTGTCCTCCACCCTGAAAACATCTTGAACTCATCGGTGCCAGCTTGAGGATATGCTGGCATCCACCTAGTCTGAACTCTGAACTTTGATTTAAACCCAGAACTCTGATTTTTCCCACAAAAAGGACATCTTTCCAGGAACTAAGTATTTTTCTCCCTTCTTTTATTTTTTATACTGGCTGTTACTGTTTTAATAATTGTTGATTTTAATAATTGTCTGTATATATTAATTATTTATATTGCTGTGAATAAACGACTTTATCCAAGTCATTCACTGTCCGCTACCCTGCTTATCAGCACACACAGAACTGATCCCGGGTCTCTGAAGAAACGCTACTGTTTGTTTGTTTGTTGTTGGCTAGACAGAATACCGTGTGTTTAACCGTTTTATTCGCAGGACTAGTCAGTCAGTAAATCGGGTCCACTGGCCCATACCAGTGGTGGTGGCAGATACCCTGGAATCGTGTGTACGTTGTAATTACCCGTATCTCACAGGCTCCCTTCTGGTTTGTCTGCGGCTAATTCTTAGCGGTTCCTGCGCATTGACTGCGACCAGAGTTCGCACGATCTGTCCGCTTAGAAGGCTAATTGCGGTCAGCCACTAGGGCTCCTGTGACACCGCCCCTACTTCCGCGTCACGTGTGCGTACATATTGACATATTACGTCAACGTACGCCACATGCGTACGCTAATCCGCGTGGCGCCTACATTGTACGCATGTCAATTGGATACATGCTTAGTGCATAATATACAGGTGGCGTAAGCGTCAGTATGGTCGCATAGGGTTTAGTGAAGACACTGCCCCCAGCGACCAAACTTGGGTAGGGCCCGACTAGGCCAGACCCACACCTTGAGCATAAGAAAAAGGATGAAAGTGGAGGGAAGGAGGAAAAGGGGAAGACTAGGTGGGGAAAGGAAGGTACTGAAGATCAGGAAGTCCTGAATGGAAAAGGTGAAGTAGAACCCTTGGTGTTAGTGTGGCCAAATCGTGCTCCATCAAAGTAACAAATCCTAAATACAAAGCACAAAATGCTGTGATAAGCTTTGCATTGGTGCTGATTGTAGGAAATGGGAAGGGAGGAAAAGTAAGGGGGCAAATAGTAAGGAAGTAAAATAGCCCATATCCCGTGGTGAAATGTCACCAACTGGGATAGACCAAACATGGAAGATAAAAGGGAGAGGTGGGCGAGTGGCTGGTATGTGTTTCCACCATCCTCCAAAATTGTAACAGTACAAAAAGATGATTAATTGCATACACAGCATGAAACATCAGCACCGACATGACAAATCGCAACTTGCCAATTTTAGGGGAATCAAGGGGACAGGAAACAGGAATGGGAAGACAATAGACACACACAAAGGGAAAGGAGACTCAAGGGTCAAGGAAGCATGATAAATCTGTATGGTCATTAAGACCTAAAGGTCCCATCGCTCCTGACTGTAAGATTAGCATTGCTTCTTCCCTTTTCAAATGCTTCTCCCTGTCCCCGCCTCTAGACGGGGGTGGGACATGAATGATTCCTGCAACTCTCAATTTATTGGGGTCATTGCCATGACTTTCTCGCATATGCTGGATTATTCTTGGAGAACCCTTTACAGATTTCAAAGAATTGTAATGTTCTCTGAATCGTTCATTGATTGATCTCATCGTCTCTCCTACATAAAACCTCCCACAGGGGCACCATATTGTGTAGACCACAAATCGTGTTTGGCATGTAAAAAACGACCGCACATTTCGTCGAAGTGGGCCAATATGAAATTGGCAACCCACTCTTATCTGGCTACACGACTTGCAATGCCCACATCTATGGTTGCCCCAAGGGCCACCTTGTCGTAGCCAATCACTCCGACTTGCCGTTTTAAACTCGCTTCTGCTCACTAACGAGCCTATTGTGGGTGACTTCCTGAAAGAGAATAATGGTCCTTCCGTCACCAGGGGTTTCAAAATAGGGTCCCTGGTCAGAATGTCCCAATTTCTTCTAATTACTCTCTTGACATGGTCCGCCATGTTAGTGTAGCCAAAGGAAAAGGGAATCTTCCGTTGCATAGTAGAGTTTGTTGTTTTCCTTCTGAGGAGGTCTGACCTCTTAATACAATTGCTTTTGTTGAAGGCCTCTTGGATGTCCTGTTCCCTATACCCTCTGGCCAAAAGCCTCACTCCCAACTCCTCGGATTGTTTGCGAAATCCGCATCGTTAACGGCGTAGCCTGAGGAACTGGGAGTAAGGCAAAGTGCGAGTGACATGGGTGGGGTGAAAGCTCGACTTGTGCAGTAAGGCATTGCTGGCTGTGGGTTTGCGGTACCCCCTTGAAATCAAGCTATTCTCATGAACTCTCAACTCAAGGTCAAGGAAAGCGATCCTCTCTGTATGGATATCAGACGTAAAGGCCATATTAACATCGTTACAATTAATGTAAGATAAAAAATTAAAAAAGGAGTCACGAGTCCCGGACCAAAATATCAAGATGTCGTCCACATACCTGGACCACATCCTGAGACTCGCCCTGTGTGGATTGTCCTCTGAATGTATAAAAAGTTCCTCCCACCAAGCTAGGAATATATTGGCATATGTACAAGAGACAGCCGTCCCCAGCCAATACCATCTCCTATCAAAAAGGAAAGCATTGTGGGTTAATATAAACAGAAGGCAATCACAAATAAAGTCTTTACATACCGTAGTTTTGTCAGTTTTGTCCAAAAAATGCCTAACGGCTATAATGCCCAAGGTATGGGGTATACGGCTGTAAAGACTTTCAACATCAATGGTAGCCAAAAAATCGCCAGCATGCCATCTTAGACCCTCAAGGCCCCTAAGCACATCCATGGTGTCCCAGAGGTGAGAAGGTATCTCCTCCAAGAGCGGCCTCAGGACGTGGTCCAGATACCTGGACAACCTCTCCGTGGTCGAACCCATGCCAGAGACAATGGGGCGACCCGGGGGATTGGTCCGGGACTTGTGAACCTTGGGTATGTGATACCAAATGGGCTTGGTGGGGTGGGAGGGGATAAGGCCACTTGCCAATGATGGGGACAGAGCACCTACCTCTACTCCTTTCCTTAGGAGAGATCTTAATTGGTCTAGAAAATGGCTAGTAGGATCTTTTGATAATGGCCTGTATGTGATTGTATCCTGCAACTGCCTCAGGGCTTCCTCTTGATATTGTTTCGTGGACATGACTACGATTATTCCGCCTTTATCAGCTCTTTTAATTTGTAAATCTGGTCTGGATCGTAACCACTTCAAGGCATGTTTCTCTTTTGTTGTTACGTTGTCTGCCACTTTTGGGTATATTTCTGCCTTCAGTTCACGTTCAACTACTTTTTGAAATATGTCCAGGCTAGATCCTGGTTGCACCGGGAATGGTGCCACAGACCTACAGGGTATGAACTTGGGAGGTGGGGCCTCATTTTGATTAACTCCACTCATCGTGCTGTCCTCCAGTTCGGACAGCAGCTCAAGATTCCTGAGGTCCTGTTCATCCCAAACAAACTGAGGGCTAAAACCCAAGGGACCTACTTGTGAGTTGCCCCAACCCATATTTGTTGGCTTAGTGTCCATTTGGTCTTGTTTGGCAAAATGTAACTGTATATTCAGGCGTCTGATGTTTTTGTACATGTCTACCTTGAATTTCGGGAAATCAAAATTGGTGCTCAGAGAATAGTTCAATCCTTTTTGAAGTAAAGATACCGTGCCTTCAGGGAGGTCCTCTCCAGAGAGATTAAGGATCTCCAATGGTTCAGGGGTTCCTCCTGTTAGGTTTAATGCCTCTTCCGTTTCGGTTCCCTCGGGGGCTTTCTGTCCTCCCAGGATAAGCGCTTTCCTTTCCTTGTCTGTTTTGGTTTTACTCCTCCCCCTCCTTGTGCGCCGCCTAAAGGGCGATTTGGTTTATTCGTGTCTGGGTTGGAAGGATCAGTTGGTCTAGCTTCCTCGTCACTGGACTCAGTGTCCGTTGTCCAGTGCCCCTTACCCTTTTTGGGAACTCCCCGTCTAACTCCCTTTTGCCAGGAGAAGAATCTTTTGAGGGTGTAATCCTCCTTGTCTCTTTGAAATTTTCTTAGTTTACGTTCCTTTATGTTGTCTTGTACTCCAGAGCACTTCTTATCAATTTTCCTCAATGTTTTCATAAACTGCGATCTCTCCACTAGATTCTCATACTGCCTTTTGACTGTCTCAATCTCTTTGAGAGTTTTAGTATGCTCTTCCTTTGTACGTTCCAGAACAATGTCTTGTAAGTTTGTTGCATGTAACAGGTATGCATCTTGCCATTTCCTTACAAACTTATCGTCATCTTGATATTCTGAGGGCTCTACATATCTGCGGAAGCCACGTGCTGTCATCTGGTCATCTTTGTACTGTTGGAGGGTAGTTACAGTCCAGAACAGCTTCACCTCCTTCTCACTTAATCTTTCCAAGTTAGATACAATAACCCTAGCACCCACCGTTTTATTGGACTTAGTAGTGTTGGCAGACGCTTTGAAAAAATTCTTGACGTCATTTCTGCCGTCCTCCACTATTGTGCATTATTAGTCTTGTAAAACAAACATGCAGCCCCTCTCCATGTTAAAGGAAAACTGCAGTTCAAGTGGTATGAACTCAGCATTTCTTCCTTGCTCTAAAAGATTCTTTACAAAAGAAAAAAAAAACTACTACCAGAAAAAAAAATGGAAGCAGAACAGCATTCAAACAGTTAAACACAGCACTTTCTTCTTCAGTGGGTAGCTTAAATCTGAATACGAAGTTGAGGAAGTGATTATATTCTCCTTGTTTCCTTATTAGCCACTATTAGTAAACATTCCTAGCAGTGTTTCAACTGAACACAAGTAGAAAGTGTATACAGAAGACAAATTCTCACTTGATCCATTATAATATATAAATACAGCAGCTTTGCAATAAATTACAATGGAAGCTTTCAGAGCAGATAAACTGCACTTTGGGAACTTTTTATATGTGTAAATGGACGATAATCCCTGTGCACAAAATCAAATATGATAACTATGGGTAATAAAAAGTAAAGAAAATATTTTTACTGAATGTTATGTCAGAGTCAACGTCTGGAAATAGATAAAATGGCCTGAATTTTTGAGACACAAAACTTTAAAAAGTAATCATATTCACAGTCTGAGTGGAGATATAACAGCCCATAAAACACTTAAGGGCTAGTTTCCACTAGTGCGGCGTGCGTCTCGCAGACGCGTGCCGGCACTGAGCGGGTGGGCGGGATCGCAGGTGAATCCCATGGATTCGCAGCCTCTGGTGCGAATTCTGCGGGGGGTTCCGGCCAAATCGCTCCTGCAAGCGATTCGGCCGCGGCGCCGTTATCCCCTATGGCAGAGTTTCCCAGTGCGATTCATGTGCGGGGAAACTCTGCGGAATCGCGGCGGAAACCGCGATAGTGGAAACAGGCCCTGAAATGTTATTTACAGTAGACTCTTAGTTATCCAGATCTCAGTTAACCCCTCAAGCAACCAAAAAAAACAATCTTGGCCATACATCACGTAAAGCTGTAAAACAACTTTTTAATTATGGATTTCAACATTAATATAGAGTTCATTTTCCTGGCATAACTGCATAGTATAGTATTAGTTGGGCCTATTTTTATTAGTAAGTCTCAAGCAACCAAAAGCTCCATTTATCCGTCATCTACCAATCCCTGTAGATGCCGAATAACTGAGATTCTACTGTAATTGTGAAGACTGTGAGAAGGACTATTCCCACTCTCCCCTCCATGCATGCCATCATAAGCCACTCAGCCACATGATAAACACATCATGCCAATTACCCACTATAAGACTGATTTGTTAAAAACCTGCACAGTGCACTCCCTGCTTCACATAACTTGGGATTGTTCATGTCTGTTCCTACAATGATTTTCGGAAAGTAGACTTTTGTTTGTTTGTTTTAGTCTTCATAGTATACCATGCAGGTGTGCAATAAACAGATGACTGTTATGGTTAGTGTTCAGCTATCCCAGCAATCATAATAAAACATGCAATTGAAAAGAGAATTTATTAAATACTATGTTCTTTTATATTAACTACTGGCACCATCTAGTGGCTGCAAATATACATTCAGCTATGAAATTCATACCCATGTCTAGAAATAGCACAAGGAATCACTTGTTCCTGCAGTTTGAATGGGAGCTAACAGGTTGGACACAAACTGCTCAACCTAACAGGACTTTTCCCTCCCACATAAATTCATCAAATACAGTGAAACTTTGGATTGAGAGTAACTTGGTTTAAGGCCCGGTTCACATTAGCGGTGGCTATCCGGAATAGCCGTGCCGGAGCCGCACCGCATGCTGGCCGGACGAAACGGACGCACGGCATAGCAATGTTAAGTCTATGCCAGGGTTCACATGTGTCCGTTTCGTCCGGACCGGAGCCGGACCGGATCCGGACTCCGGTGTCCGTTCCAACATGCGCTATTTTTTGGTCCGGCTCCTCCGGCAGCCGTATCCGGGGCGGAGCCGGACTGCACCATCCGGCCAATGGAAACCAATGAGAACCGGAGAGCGCACAACACACTGGCAAAAAATCCGGATGTTCTACCCCACTTCCTATGCGGATTTTTGCGGCGATATTGGCTGGGGACACATGGGCAAGCATTTTGGAGTGGAGCAGCACAGCTGGATCCGGATCCGGAGATGTTGGCAGCATGTCGGAGGTGGAGGTGAGTGCTAAACAGCAGAGGGCCTGATTCCACAGGTCCCCCTTCTGCTGACCTCCCAGACCCCAAAATTTTTTTTTTTTTTTTTATACAGGTTGTACTCTTTAAGAATCCGGATCCGGACCGCAACCGTGTTCATACCGCACGGAAACCGTATGCAACCGGACCGGATCCGGACAGGAACCGTACGGTTCAGGTCCGATCCGGCTCCGGTGCGGTCCGGACATCCGGTGCGGTTTTTGCAAAACCGCAAGTGTGAACCGGCCCTTAGAGCGCTTTGCAATACAATCAAACATTTTTGTGACGTTTTGACTTGATATACAGGAACATCTTGATATACAAGCTAAGATGACAAAAAAATGTATGTCAGAGAAGATTCAGAGTTTAGAAAGTTTATGGCAGATGGGGAAAAGCTGTTTTTTAGTCTGTTTCTGCATATGCCGTTGATCTCAAATGTCTACCTGATGGTAGGAGCTCAAAGTTTCCAGGGTGAGGGTTATGCTTTATAAGGTTTTAGGTCCTTCTTATGCAGCAAGTCTTACATAAGAGTTTGAGCGATGGTAGTTTAGTGTCGATAATGACCTCTACTGTTTTCACAGCCCAATGCAGAGATTCTTTACCAGTGTTGGTGCAGCTATTGTACTGGCCCATCATGCAGTTGGTGAAGACAGGGACAACAAAGAGACAATTTACATTTATTTATTATTATTGATTTATGATGCATTGAGGGAGACTTCTTATTCTTATTCGAACCTAAATAATCGCAAATACCTTCTATTTCAAGGCAAGTTTCTGTTCTGCAAGGAACTGCTAAGATACTACACGAGACTGTGAAGGTGCCAGACATTTGGCAGAGAACTTGAAGTTGGGTGAGACATATACCACTATCAGATGAGAAGGGAATTGTAGTTCATTCTATTATGTCAAACACTGAGGGTCTTACTAGTAGTAATGCACAACGATCAATACTGTCCAGGCAGCAGCGATTTTATGTACTGGACACACGCCCCCATTCATGTATACTAAATAGGGCTTTGTTGCACCGCACATTACTGTTTGCAGTGTGCTGGTGCTAAGCTGTACGAAGTGCTTTTAGCGTAACTGAACACTGACCCTGACTCATGCAGCAAAATGTTATTCTGTCTCTCCACCTGTAGGCCATTATTCTTAAAAGGAGCAGCGCACAATATGCAAAAATGAAGCATGAACTAGAAAAACTTGAATACTGTAGCATGAACTGATGAAGTGTACTGTGGTGTATTAGGTGAAATTATAAATTGCTTACCTGGTAATGGCAATTGTACTAGCACACCACTAATACTGGAGTCGCGGTTTAATTTGCTTATGACATCCAGTAATTCTTCCTGAGTAATATTGCTCGGCCTAAGCAGCACTTCACTGGAAATCCCTGCAACAGAAAAATCCTCGTAATTACAATCTTGTAGAGGGATTGTTTTTTCTTTTAGATTTATAACAGGAAAAATTATTTAAAAACATTTAAATATTCAGATGCAATTACCATAACCCATATGTGGACTTGGTACTACAGAAGCATCTACAAAACCACTAGTGAGAATTTTGACACTTTGTGACCTCTGTAGTTATTTGTGTAGTACCAAAACACAATCTGTAAAGATTACCCTTTTTGATGCATACTTCAAATAAATGTGTTACTATTTGCATCTTACTGTAACAAACAGGCTTACTGAAGTGAGTTTCCACTGTTAATTCTTCCCAAAGCTGATTTGTGTTCACTTCTGTCTTTTTTGTTAGTCAGTTAGTAGTGTAAACTAGTGTAAATAGGCGTTTATGTGCCTGTACACTTCCTGACTAAAGAGAAAGCCATGGTTCCTTATTTCTAATGTAAGGAAGGGTTCCAATCTACTACTATGACTTCTCCTCCTACAGAATACAACTCCTCTCACTTCCTGTCCTAAAACACAGGATATTAAAGGACATCTCCCCAAACAGAAGGGATATTGAACTTTCAATAAAAATCAATGAAATAGATGATCTATTTGGACACCTATTTTAAACTCCTATTCCAGTGAAAGTTTATGAATTGTAGAACTTGTCTCACATTATTATGTCCTGATGCCGTTTCTCATGGGCAGGATGTGAGGGGACACAGCCTGTAGCCTTATTCAAATGTTGAGATTATGCGATTAAAGTTGTTGTACTTACCTTGGCTTTGCTGGTGAGTGTCCCATCAACAACCCACATCAAGAGATCAATCACCACTAGTGGTGCAGCTACAGTTATTAGCTATGGGCCCCAGTACAGGTTTTACACTGAACCCCTCAAGCACTCTGTACACTGCAATTAATATACAGTATATGGAGCAGTTCTCTACCATCAATTCTGCACTGGATTATCTAAATTAATTAAGCGGAGCTGATGTCCTAAATGACAAGCTAACGCATTGGATCACGTTGCAGTCCATATTTCAAAAAAACGGTATGAGTTTGAGAGTTGATTCCTTCTATAAAATTGAGCTAGATGCATAAAATGTGTGTTCCCTTTGTAAAAGGTTTAGAACGCAATAGGAGCTCAAATTGGTATGATGCATGAAATGTATGTTTGCTGTGCATAGTGTGTAATAATGAGGCCAAGGGGGTTTCAAGGGTGCAAGTTTTGCTGACAATGATGTGCTAATAAAACTTGAGAAATGCCACTTATTCAATAAGAAGAGGAAAGAAACCCTGGAACAAGCACCACTCAACTGTATTGCTTAATAAAATGTATAGCTGATCTTTATTAACACATTATCAATCAAAGGTAATTAACGTAGCACTATTGATAATCCAAACAAATTCAAAACAATTAAGACAAAGATCCCATATAAAACCTTGCATGAATAATTAGTTGCATCATTTTATAAGCATACTCAATATTATGCTAGTATCAGTGCCAGGGGCTCAGAAAAGTGCCCCTGGAGCTGTATTGAACCCGGGTTCAGCAATGAAAGTGCTTATTAACCTCAGTTAACCACAAATAAATAAATATAGGTAAATTTCATATGAGAACATACTGTGCATATGTCAATAGATAAAGTGCTTCTTTGTGCACTATACATACAAACATAATAAATCCATCTATCTATTTCACGTGTCGAACTCCAGGCCTGAAGGGCCAGTTCCATGCCAGTGTTTAGGATGGACTGAGAAAGAAAGGAATGTGTTCTACCTGATGGACCGCACCTGATTCAGACCCATCAGTTCATTTGAGCTGTATCAAAAATGTGTGAGGATCTCGGCCCTCGTAGGACCAGTTTGACATACCTAATCTAAATGCTCCAACCCTAACCTATAAAGATCCACAGTAGACAGTTAAGCAGCCCACAATGAGTGAAAAGAGTAAAGATACTTAGCCCAGGTAGAAGATATTCAATGGCAACAGCAGCAAGGAAGGACGGAGAATCCCCTCTGACACCCCCACTAGTATTGCGGGCGTCACCCTGCTTTTTCAAAGGAGTGGAGAGATTGATGATGTGTTAATAAGGATCAGCTATACATTTTATTAAGCAATACAGTTGAGTGGTGCTTGTTCCAGGGTTTCTTTCCTCTTCTTTTTGAATATATGCTAATTGACCCTAGCACACTCAAATTTACTGGTTGTGCAGATGCTTGCATGAGAAATGCCACTTATTGCTACATGTCCGATGCATGCATGTCCTTGTCCTGGTCCCTGGGCAATGGTAAGTCCAGCTTAGTCATATAGGTCATATAAAGGTGGAAAAGAAAGTTTCTGGCACTTAAATTAGGACCGGTCAGCTAAGGGAGATAACCCTGACAGAAAACATCGGCCTCCGGGATAGCTGGGAGTTGGGCCCAAAGCTAGGAACCTTTCCCCATGAAAGGAAAAACTTTATGAAACTAATACAAAAGCCTCAGAATTTAAATAGTACCAGACAAACTACTAAGAAGAAAGTAAGGACTAGAGATTTGGTTTAGTAAACTAGCCTAAAGAGCCTGTGTTTTAAAAACATTAGTGGTTTTTACTACCGTCTGTGTGACAGTCTGTTGCACGTACGTATGTCAGAGTTCAAGGAGTCAGTGGTATAGCAATAGGGGGTGCAGAGGTTGTGACCGCATCAGGGCCCTTGGGCCAAAAGGGGCCCTCCCTCAACCACAGTATTAGCTTTCTATTGGTCCTGTGCTGGTAATAATCACTTCTATGGATGCTCTAAGTAGTGGTAATCATGACCAAACTGCTCCCCATTCCCTTCTTGCACCTCTGACACTGTGGTTGTCCTTGGCAGGTTTTGGAGCACCTTATCAATTGTTATGTACAGAGTGTTTGGGGGGCCCCAATGTAAAACTTGCACCGCGGCCCCTAGCTCCTTAGCTACGCCACTGCAAGGAGTTAAAACAAGTACAGTGTGTGCTGTCTATAAGAGCGGCTACTCTGTTGTCTACTGTATTTGCCTAGAATGTAAAAGATCAAGGTGAAGGCTATGTTTCGGAATATGAGCAGGACATACTGTAAATCTGATCTGCCTCAGTTATACCGAAGGACCTTTTTAGCTGAAAGCAGCAGGGAAGTTGTCTAATGTATTCCCACTTCTGACCACGTGTCTAAAGCAAATGAGGGATCATCTGTCCTCTTTGCCTAAACTGGAGCTAGATTTAGCCAACAGTCTGCTGCTTACTTTAGAACTGTAATTAGGGGTAATTCAGATGGAAATCGTATTAAAGTGGTAAAATTTTATATCTGCCTAGAGTTACGCTTTTAAAAAAGCCCAACTAATTCCAAAGTTGAACAAAGTAAATTTAATGGAAATAAAATGACAGCAGCAATATGGTAAAACCAAAATTTGTTTCTTGCGCCAAATGTATCTATAAAATGTCATGATAGCTTGCTTCCTTTCTTTTCTAGATTAACTGTAGATAGTGGGGTGGGTCAGTCAGGTGGGACTATGTGTTATCCAAAATAGGAAGAACAAAAGATGCCATACTACATAGCCCAAGCACCTCTGCATTGCTGTATAAATCATGTGTCTACATAAGGGATGGACGTCTTATGCTGGGCATAGACGGTAAGATAGATGCGCCAGATCGAGCATTGGCTCGATCCCGGTGCATCCCTGCCGGCCCCTGGATCGATCCCCGCTCGTCCCCGCGGGCGCTCTTTATCTTCCGCTCGATTCCCCGCTATTGTCCGCCCACGGGGATCGAGCGGGGAATCGATCCGGCGAGTCATCGGACCTGTCGGATATTATCAATCGAGCCATCAGTGGCTCGATTGATAAGGAGGTGTCGACCCGTCTATGCCCAGCATAAGTAACTGGAGAGAAGCTTTAAGACCTTAATCTATTAACAGAAAATGAGTCTCTCTCTGCATTGACAGCTGCACAGCTTCAGGCAAGCAAAGCTACAAAATGGTTTTCTCAATCTGAAAAGTCCAGAGACAAAATAAAATCTAATCTAATCAAAATAAAATGTAATAGGACCACCTAGTTTTGCCATGGAGAACAAGTACCACTTAGATTTTTTTTAGTATGCCACAAGACACAAAAAGCCTCATACTAAATTAGGAAAAAACAACAACATTTTTTAGCAATGGCAGCATTTACAATTTACATTTTGTGTTTAGTGGGACTTTTATTTTGTTGTTTTAGTAAAGGTTATCACCAGCAAGCTTGGCGTAACAGCCAACAGCGTTGCTGTTTTAATTCATTACCTACAGTGTTTGCTGCTTTAATCTTATTCTTGACATAGGTATGGCTTGCTGGATTCTCCCCCACAAGTACCACGCTGAGATGAGGTCTTCTGTTGCCAAGACACAACCAGGATTCGACGTCTTTCTGGACCTCTTTCTTAATTTCTTTGGCAAGATTAGTTCCTGAGATGATTTGTGCTATGGACCTCCAACATATTCTGAAACTATAACAAATAGCAAAGAAACCGTGAAAATATTTATTTCTGTTAAAGTCTACAGTTACTTATACTTCGCAAGCAACCTGCAATAAATATACATGATTATAGGAAATCTTTTTTTTTTTTTTTTTTACTGCATAGTTGCTAAAGAGATACAGTGGCACAATAACGTATAAACAGTATAAGCGTAGTGTTTAGAAATAGTTTCTTAAAGAAGAACCATAACAACACATAACAGACTTACAGATTGCCAGCAAGCTCATGGTAAACCAGAACTCCTAGGAGTGTGTAAGGTGCTAAAAGAGATCAAACACACACACATAAAATCTAATATGTTTTTCAGGATACCCATTTTTATGTTAGTTAACCAAGTTTCAGCATCAGAAACACTTCCTAAATCTATAGATTGCTGTATATTGGTATGTAACCCGTCCCTACCAGCGATGCTTAGCCTAGTCTATGATGTATCCTGAAAAACATATCTGATCTGGCCCCTGTCCTCACCCATCTGTTCAACCTCTCCTTCTCCACCGGCATCTTCCCCTCCATATTCAAACAGGCCACTGTGCTTCCCCTGTTAAAGAAATCCTCACTTGACCCTGCTCTGCCATCCAACTACCGCCCAATCTCTCTCCTCCCTTTTGCCTCAAAAATTCTTGAACGACTGGCCCACCAACGCCTGACCAACTTCCTTAACTCCAACTCCCTTCTCGATCCCCTGCAGTCTGGTTTTCGCACAGCCCATTCTACAGAAACAGCCCTCACCAAAGTGGTAAACGACCTTGCCCTTGCCAAAGCCGAAGGTAAATACTCAATCCTGCTCCTCCTTGACCTCTCCTCGGCATTTGACACTGTCGACCACTCCCTCCTCCTCCACTCCCTGCAGCTAATGGGCATTCAGGACCTAGCCTTAGCCTGGATCTCCTCCTACCTCTCCAACCGCTCTTTCACAGTATTTTTCAATGGCTCCTCATCCACTCCTACACCCCTCTCAGTTGGTGTTCCTCAAGGTTCCGTCCTAGGACCACTACTGTTCTCACTCTATACTGCCTCAATTGGCAAAATCATCTCCTCCATGGGTTTCAATTATCACCTGTATGCCGACGACACCCAGATATATCTCTACACCCCAGATCTCTCCTCCTCTACCATGGACAAAGTCTCTGCCTGCCTCACATCCATTTCCTCCTGGATGGCTGCCAGGTACCTGAAGCTTAATTTGGACAAGATTGAGCTTCTAATATTCCCACCTCGCACAGCTGCACCCCTCCCAGATCTGCACGTCACTATTGAAAATACTACTATCCACCCTACCTCCCAAGCCCGCTGTCTAGGCGTTACTCTGGACTCCGAACTTTCCTTTACAGCCCACATCCAAGGTATTGCCAGATCCTGCAACTTCCACCTCCGCAACATCTCCAAGATCCGCTCCTACCTGTCCCCTGACACCACTAAACTCCTTATCCATGCCCTTGTCATCTCCCGCCTAGACTACTGCAATTCTCTTTTATCTGGCCTCCCCTCTAACCGTACTGACCCACTTAAATTGGTAATGAATGCGGCAGCCAGACTGATACATTCTTCTCACCGCAGCGCCTCTACAACTCCGCTCTGTAAAGCACTACACTGGCTCCCCATCAGCTTTAGGATCAATTTCAAAATCCTGTGCTTGGCCTACAAATCAGTGCACAAGACCTGTCCAACCTACATCTCTGATCTGGTCCACAGGCACATACCAGCCCGCCCCCTCCGATCCTCCAATGACCTGCGCCTAGTCGCACCTCGCATAACTCAGTCACACGCACGATTGCAGGACTTCCCCAGGGCTGCCCCTACTCTCTGGAACTCTCTCCCACCAGCCGTCAGACTCACCCCCACCTTTAATACCTTCAAACAAGCTCTCAAGACTCACCTCTTCACGCTCGCATACCCTCCTACACCAGCATCATAATATGTTCTGTTAGACCCCCTCTCCACCCCACCCTTTAGATTGTAAGCCTCTGGCAGGGCCCTCCTCCCTAGTGTTTCCAGCTTGATTATGCAATCTTACTCACAACCACCCTTTTTGTAGACTCGAACAGTCTCTATCTTGACCTATGACACTGTATTGTTATCAAATCATTTGCATGATCTTGTTTTGTTGTGAGTTTCTGTATGTTCTACCTGTATGTTAACCCATTTATCTATTGTGCAGCGCTGCGTAATATGTTGGCGCCTTATAAATACAATAAATAATAATAATAATGTCACACGGCCTTCTGACCCATAGTATTCTGGGAGACCAGGTGCTATTTCTGCTCACTTTAGAACCAGGGTTCTAATTTTTCATGGACAAAATGTCCCAAAAAATCTGGCCTCCAAAAATTTTAGACAGACGGGGGTGGAGTCAGCAGTGCACTTTTAGGGCTGATTGACATTAAAAGAGCTTTTTAAGTGCTAGAGATTTTAAAAGGTCTTGCTAATGCAATGCTATGGGGGATTTTTACAAAATCACATAGCTCCAATGTGAACACACATATAGGATAGCATTAGCAAGAGCTTTTAAAATTAAAACTTGCTTAGAAAAGCTCTTGTAGTGTGAACAAACTCTTTAGGAGAGTTATGGGTAAAGCTAAGCTGGCATTATTATTATTATTATTATTTTAGTGTTTATATAACACTGACATCTTCCAAATCACTTTACAGAGTACATAGTCATGTCACTGACTGTCCTCAGAGGAGCTCACAGTCTAATCCTACCATAGTCATGGTCTAATGTTCTACCATATCTGTATGTATTTATATAGCATTGACATCTTCTGCAGCACTTTACAGAGAACAAAGCAATGGCACTGACTTTAGAGGAGCTCACAATCTAGACCTGCTTCTCCATGTGCCACAGAACTGTGGTTCAAATCAGCTGCAATGATGTCGAACATCCATAGCCACTGCAATTCATGCCTTGAGATGTAGTCAATTACTGTAATTGCATCTTCCAGCCAGAACATGTACTCACATTTATGGACTACATCTCCCAGCATGCATTATTGTGGTAACTGGTCATGGTGCATAATATCAGCTTTGTTTGAGCTACGGCTCTGTGATACATGTAGAAGCAAGGTGGAGGCACCTACGTAGACCGGGGGGCGGGGAGTAGGGGGTGCTAGAGATATACAAAGGCATGTGGCTGCCTTCCAAAAACACACACTGTATACACCTTAGGGAGAGGTTCATTTCATACCTGTCATACAGTACCTTGTTAAATTATGGTGCTTAGGTCCCTTAAAGTTCCAGCAGTGTGCCTGTGATTGTAGAAGGGGGGGAAGAGGGAGCACTATATTGTGACTGTTGGATAGGATACAGGCAGCATAGTGACACAGACCCCAGCTCCTTTAGCAAATAGAAAGGGAAAACAAGCTGCCTGCCTGATCCATCTGGAGAGAGCAGACAGAGCAGAAGAGGTGATTTGACTTCAGAGCACTGCACTTCTTTTACTTTCAGTTCGGAAGCAGAGCAGACAAGCAGTGCATGCAGCTTGTCACTGAGGCAGCCTGCTGTGCACTGCTCGTCTGCTCTGCTTCTGAACTGAAAGTTAAATAAGTGCAGTGCTCTGGAGTCAAATCACCTCTCCTGCTCTGTCTTCTCTCTCCAGCTGGATCAGGCAGGCAGCTTATGTTCCTATTCTATTTCTAATGTTACATTTACGGTTCCGACGGTTACCTGCTGCCTATGGGGGAAACAGCAATAAGGAGGACCGAGGATGTATGAACCGGTTTATGACCATCCCTGACTCCTGGAACCACTTGCACTTACTTTCCTGTAGACTGCTGGCGTCTGGACAAGGTTGTGGGGTCAGGCTTGCTTGGCTGCCTCTCTCTCTTTCATTAGCAGGAGAGGCACCACCATGAAAAAGAGACTAACTGATTTGGGGAGGGCAGGAAGGAGGGAGGGACAGAGGGGGAGGGCTGATAATTCTTCCAGCTCAGCCGCCTGGGGACAAGCCTGCCTATACGCATGTGCATTAATAATCACCGCAAACCATTTGAATATTTAATTACTTCAAAAGATAAACTAATTAAATTTAAAATACTACACAGAGCCTATGTGACACCTGACAGACTTGCAAAGTGTCATCCCTCCAATTCTGCCAGCTGCTGGAGATGTGGTGAGGAATGTGCAAACTTTGATCAAAGTTTTGGATCTGTTCTAAGATAGCTTCACAATGGGAAGAAATATGTAAATACATTACACAAATAACTAAAATACAAGTCCCTCCTGGGCCACTCCATTGCCTTGACGGGAATGTGACGGCCCTAGCCCCAAACAGAGCTCAAAGAGCGCTACAGGGACTTCTGTTATTCTACTATAGAAAATGCATTCTATTACAATGGAAACAACCTGAACCTCCATCAATTTCATTCTGGAAAAACCTAATTAATTCATCCTTACACTTATACAAGGCAGCATACATTGCCAGGGGTTGCACCGCCAAATTCCAAAAAGTATGAGGCATGTGGACAAAAACCGTGACGCTGTCTTCAGATTAAAATATCAATTTTAATTAAGGATAAGGAATCACAGGATTGTCTCCCTCTATGAGAATACCAATTCTAAGTATAACTCTAGATAAGGTC
Organism: Hyperolius riggenbachi; assembly: GCF_040937935.1. NCBI lineage: Eukaryota > Metazoa > Chordata > Amphibia > Anura > Hyperoliidae > Hyperolius > Hyperolius riggenbachi. Next base: position 253,498,893 of record NC_090646.1, on the reverse strand, counting down.
AACCTATCTTAAACAATAGATAAATATGGCTACTTATGTTAGATACAGTTACTTCCGAAGGGGTGGGGTGATGGGGGAGGGGGGGTGCTCTAACTTTGGAGAGTATAATGTATGTAATATGAGAAGTAATGTGGAGATGTATTCTACGATATTGCACATAGCAGGCTACAGAAATTAATACCTTGATGTTTGATTTGCCACATGTACAGCATGTCATTGACACAATGTTCCTGTTGTAAGCTTCTTAGTGTTTGCATGTTGTAATCCCTGTCTGTTATGGGGACTGTTGGATTTTGTTGTATGTTTCTTAAAACTACAAATAAAAAGAAACTTTAAAAAAAAAAAGAATCACCGCAATGAGCATGGGCATTACAGACAGTGACTTCTTATTGTCATTCAAATGGACTGCCCATCCTAATATGCATGGTTGGCAACCCTGTTCAGAACGCACACAACCATTCTGCAGTGATGCACCTTGCCAGCAGTAAAGATGCCACCATCTGTGATAAATTCAAGATGTAAATCAGGTTGAGAGAAGTTTTTACAATGGACAAACACAGACTAAATCATTTATATAGTAATATTGTAAAAAAAATATATATATTTCATTTATTATCAAATTATATTCAGTAAAGTTCCTTTTCATTTAACTAATCCAGCATGCAGGAGGGGATTTTATACCAGGGGCTTGAATCAATTAAAAGACTTGCATCATACGAGTAAACTATTGGATCAATTATTATGTTAACGATATGATGCCAGGTCAAAATGTAATACTCCTCTTACGTTAAAACAATTAGCTACAACATTATAATGTTGATTCTAATTTTAGGTTGTGATTTCTATTGCCTTTGGCAAGCTTTCTGGAACAAAACACATTACTTGTTGCCCATTACTTCACTAACTCCAATAAAGTTATAGTTGGTATTTTTAATATAATTTTAATTTTAACGTATGTAAATACATATATTTTTATATATCTTCAGTAAGCAAAGTCAATAATGCATGGTCATTGCATTAATAATCAGGGAGCAATTTGAGAGTTATGTAATATAATAAAGATGAACTTTACTGTATATTACAATTAATACAATTGTTTAATCTGTACAATATTCATTTATACAATTATTTAGACATGGATTGCCCATTCAAAATTCTTATGTTACCCTTACTTACCCTGACTTATAAGAAACTTAGAATATTTTTATATTTATCAGAGAAACCGGCATCTTCACTTCTGGCAAGGTGAGTCAGTGTGGAATGTGTCCCCCTCCTCCCCCCATATGAAATGAGCAGGAACATCACATGATGTGGTTGAAAAGAAAACACATCTGTCCAAGTTCTACCAGAGTGCTCTGGGCAGAAGGCTGCATATAATCATAACCTAGGCTAAACATCACAGAAACTGAATTACATACCGTTGAAACCAGGATAATTATGGGTATCTGGAATAATTTGTTACTTTACACTATGTGTCATTGTGGTTCCTCTTTAATAGCATAAGTTCACTTATCCTTTAAAGAAGTTGTTGTCCAGAAATGATTCAGGTATGCAGAATAGTTAAAGAGACACTGAAGCAAAACAAATATGGTATAATGAATTGGTTGTGTACTACGGATAATTACTAGAAGATTGGCAGCAAAGAAAATATTCTCATATTTTTATTTTCAAGTATATAGTGTTTTTTCTAACATTGCATCATTCTCTAATAACACTCAACATTCTAAATTATTTTTTCAGAGCAGTCTTGCGAACTATTGACCTCTCCTCTTGCAGAGAAAAAGAAAATTCTTCACTGACAGTTGAGATAATAAATGTCAGAAGACAGACCTCTCTGCGACTTTGAAAGTCGTAGAGCTTAATGGCTTTTTTGCATAGAGATAACTGGAGTTTCTTAACTCTTCCTGTACTGGAAACAATTAGACATGTCTCTGATCTTAGTGTTTTATTTCTTAACTGTACTACACATACAAATCATAATATCATAATTTTTTTTCGCTTCAGTGTCTCTTTAAGTTCTACTGTTTGTCATTGGGATTTCTATTTGGTATAAGATCAGCTATGTACACAGTAGAGAGGAATGGCAGCGCATTTAAAACCAAGCTGCACCTGATCAACTATACTCTTCTCCTAAGGATCCTCTATCTCACCTATTAAAGTATCATCCAAATCAAAAAAGTGATTATACTGAGAAAATTGCCAGTGCCAATCGAGTGGTAACATCATCCAATGCCTTCTGGCCAGAGTGCATTTTGGGAGAGAATACCTTGCATACTGCTAGCCACTTATTCTACCTTCCACTGTTGTATGAGAGGGTAAATGGTTACAGGAGTTACTCATTCAGTCTCTCTTATGTTAATATAAACTATTTTGAGTAGTGAAGAACACATCAGGAATGAAGAGGATGAGTCATGTGACAACCGAAGCTGAAGCCTGTGTAGGTGAGTATGAAGGGGGAAGTGGGCAAAAATATTGGGAATGGTTTAATGGTCTCCTACTTACCCCTCTGTGCTGGTAGAAATAATAATTATCTGGCTTTTACATCTATAGCTGTGTCCAAGCTTAGTTTTAAACTGTACAAACCATTCACAAACCTGGATATGCTTTAGTAGCCTTTAACCCTTTATCAGCTGCAATAGCATTATCTCGTTTGAGATAAGTGCACTGCTTTGACTTCATTGGGCAGAACTCGTACTGTAAATTCTTGGAATGCTTTGATCTCTCTCTCTCTAGCAGAAAATATAGAAACTGAATACAGAACTTCTCTGTAATAGTCTCATGCTGCCCCCTAGTGACAAGTGGCCATAAAATACACATTACAGCAGTCCTAATTAGAAGCAAGAAAATGTAACAAAGAAATAAAAAAAAAGTGCTAAAATATATGGGTCTGGAGCACTTGCAAGCCTCTAAATAAATTGGCTGCTAAAGGGTTAAAGGTTGGATAAGAGAGGGTGAGGCCATATTCTGGATAATACAATTTTAACAAATTTGTGTATGAACCAGCAATAATGGAAAAAGAGAAACACAGCAAGTACTTGGAATATATCCTACACCTTTCTTTGTACTGAATCTTATATATTCTCTGGGGATACAAGTGTAAACACTAGTGAAGTAAAACAATATATCTCACTGAACCTTGTTTTCTGTAGCCTAGTAGAGAAACAACCCTTAGAGCTTCTGTTTGACCAAAACAGCATTCTGCAATAAGAAAGAAAAAGATACAATCAGACAGTGATCACTGGGAAGTTCATAAATTAAAGGAAACATTTAGTTTTTTCCATTAAGGTAAATATAAAAATATGTATTATGTGGATTTCATGTGTATTATCTGCTATCACAAGGATGAGCACCACTCAAATATTGAATAAAATGTTTACCTTCATGTATGACTTGTAGCGAGATCAAACTGCCTTGCATTAAAATGCAATGTCCTATCATGTGGCCAATCAACAGATTTGTCTAATGCAGTTAGACAGTTAGATTACCATCAAGGAAATATTTCTGAGTGTCTCACAATGTAATGCCCCTATCATAGTCACAGTCCAAAGGTGTGTACACACCCTTAACAGGTGTCACCCATCACGACCAAGCTTGATTCTGTGAGCAACGCCAGAGAGAACGAGTGTTCTACAAATGCATTGCTCGGGTATAACCCGAGCAGCCTGTACTACCTCAGTGGACATGTGAGGAGGGACCAGGGAGCACTACAAAACTGCTTACAGGGGGCAGTCTGAGGAAGGGAGCATGCTGGACCTTAAAGAGACGTTGGGATTTACTGTATACACACTAGATTCTTGGCCCAGCTGGCCTCAAATAACAGCCTTGACCAAGTTCACTCAGGTGTGTGTACAAGGTTTAACTTTTATACCGTAGCCTAGGATCAAAATGGAGGGAAGTCTTTTAACTTACCAGTATATTTTTAGGATGTGGGAGGAAACTTTAGTGCTTGGAAAATACAAGTCCTGAACAAATTTAAACCTAAGATTGCAAGACAAGAGTGCTAATCAATAACCACTATAGCTTTGTAGTAAATTAGAAAGTCATTACCTTTTCAAGCAGTCCACACACCATACAATAAAAAGATGCAATTTGATAAAAATGATCAGTTGTACAGAATAATTGAACGTTTTTCTCTTTATTCGAGCAAGACGTTTGATCAAATTTAGCTTTAGCTTTTTTTTATTGGTGTAAGTCAGTCGGGAGTGGCTGATTTTTCTGATCAGTTCTTATGAAAATTAAATGGTGTATGATAGATTGTCAATTTCTTGATATAAATACACCCAAGCAATTTTTTTTCACAGTTTTCAATAATTATTTTTCATAATCGGGGAAAAATTTAACACATGTGTGATACATTGGTCAGAGTTTTCAAATGTTACAATCAATAAGGGAAATGTATTGTAATTCTAAAATTCTGAAAAATAAATATAAAACATTGTATCATGTGTGTGGCCACTTTTAGATAGAGATTGGTTAGATTGAATGTTTTTATTAAATCTAACATCTTATGCTGGGTACACACGATACGGTTTTCCGCTCAATTTCCCACCCGATCGTTTTTTTTCTGCTCGATTCTCTTATCTTCCGCTCTTTTTCTAATCTTTTTCCATTCACTTCCATGAGTAATTGAATCAAAAAACGATCGGAAGGAATATCGGATATGTTGGAAATTATCCATCGAACGTAAAAACGTATGGCGTATTCCCAGCATAAGGCTGTGTACACCACATCCAATTTTGTTTGGCAAATGTTACCACTTCAAATAGTATTCAAATAGCTTACCTACAAAATATGTTCATAGTATTCAAAATCTGTTAACCCTCATTCTACATGGAAGCCAGTAATTAAAATTATATAGTAAAAAAAGTAACAATAAAACAAAAAAAAAGTTTATTTACTATACATTCCTTTTCTTGGGTCCTGTTAAAATGTTATAATGTAACAGTGAGTGTAAGAGAACTATTGATGCGTTTTCCATTGTTTGCAGGCAGTTATTAAGCCGCTTATACAGTATATGACACAACGGAGTGTGATTGTGGAGCACTGTAATGTTATATTTTGCATATATTCTCGGTGAGCTTTAGTATTTAGACAAGACATTATCACCCGCTCTTCAGAAGTGCTGGCTTTACAGATTCTTTTCAATTTAATATGCTGACAACATCTATTCCATTACTATAGCGTCCTTGCAGAAAACGTACGAGACTGGATTTATCATTTCTATTTCCGTGGACGTCAGAATGATGTACACATTCCTGTTTATCTGCTGGCCCAGTCTTTGTTTCAGTAATGACTGTACTCATGGACTAGAACCAGCACCATAAATCAAGAGGCCCCAGAGAAGACAAGGGGGTGAGGGAGACCATGTGTAGCTTGGATTGCCAAGCAGATAAAACATTAGCTTTATACATATTTCTTCATAGCCACAAATCATTCATGTATTATCTAAAGGTTTACTTGCCAGTGCCACAAGCGCACATACTGTACAGTTACTTTACAGAATACCAGACTATACAATAGATGTAATAAAGTACAGTTGTGTTCATCCGTTTACATACCCTGGCAGAATTTATGATTATTATTTTTTACCATTTTTCATAGACTATGAATGATAAGACTAAATTATTTTCTATCACTCATGGTTAGTGGTTGGCTGAAGCCATTTATTGTCAAACAACTGTGTTTAGGCTTCTTAAATCAAGAAGTTTTAAATCAGGAAGATACCATTTAAATCATATTCTTAAATCATAATCACTACACTAACTACCTAAATGATTCTGATCAAAAGTCTACATACCCCACTACTTAATATCATGTATTGCCCCCTTTAACACTAATAAAGGCTTGATGTATTTTGTGGTAGTTGTGGATGAGGCTCTTTATCTTCTCAAACAGTAAAACTACCCATCTTGCTGGCAAAAAGCCTCCAGTTCCAGTAAATTCTTGGGCTGTTTTGCATGAACTGCACGTTTTCGGTCTCCCCACAGTGGCTCAATGATATTGAGGTGAGGAGACTGAGAGAACCACTCCAGAATCTTCACTTTATTTTCCTCTAGCCAATGACCGGTTTTATTGGCCTTGTATTTTGGATCATTGTCAAGTTAGAATGTCCAAATATGCACCATAGCTGATGAGTGCAATTTTTCCTGCAGTATTTTTTGATAACTTACTGAATTCATATTGCCAGCTTTCCTGTGCATTTGCAGCTCACACATACCCAAAACATCAGCGATACACCAACATATTTAACAAAAGGCATGATGTGCCTTTCATTATAGGCCGTGACCGTGTTGACTCCTCTCCAGTGGTGCTCGGATACCCCTTTTTATTATTCGAGTTTGGTCGAATTCGAATAGTAAATTATTCGAGTTCGGTCGAATATTCGAGTCGAATATTTTTTACTATTCGATTCGACCTCGGACTTCAAGCTCACTATTCGAGTCGGTATTCAAGCTCATTATTCGAGCTGACTATTCGAATTGGCCTTAAATAGCTTCCAACACTTGTTTTGAGGGTGAATGATGCAAGAAACATCTTTTTTTCCAAGTAACAACAGCAAGTGATTATGTGGGGATGTTCCTTTAAAAAAAAAAAAGGTGGAAAGAGAAGTTGTGTCCAAAATTCTGTTCAGTAGTGTATATACTTCTTTTTCTTCTTTTGTATCTTTTATATCTTCTTCTTCTTCTTCTATATCTTCTTCTTCTTCTATATCTTCGTCTTCTATATCTTCTTCTTCTATATCGTCTTCTTCTACTTCTTCTTCTTCTTCTTCTTCTTCTTCATCTTCTTCATCTTCTTCTTCTTCATCTTCTTCTTCATCTTCTTCTTCTTCTTCTTCATCTTCTTCTTCATCATCTTCTTCTTCTTCATCTTCTTCATCTTCTTCATCTTCTTCTTCTTCATCTTCTTCTTCCTCATCTTCTTCTTCTATATCTTTTTCTATATCTTCTTTTTCTATATCTTCTTCTTATTATTATTTTTCTATTTCGTCTTCTTCTTTTTCTATATCTTCTTCTCCTTCTTCTTCTTCTTTTTCTATATCTTCTTCTTCTTCTATATCATCTTCTTCTTCTTCACTTATTTCTCTTTTATTTTTTTTAAAGAAATGCAGCTATTTTTGAGCGTAATAAATAGCTGGTGGCGCACGCATGTTGGAAGCGCCATTGTATGTGCTCCCTGGCAGTGGAAACACACAGACAGCAGGAGGTAAATTCAGCAGCAGCAGCAGGAGGAGGAGGATGATTGTGTGGCAGCAGGCAGTCAATGAGGAAGGCAGCGAGACATAATAGGCTGTGGTACCTAGCGGTGGTACCAGGCCGTAAATACACAGCATGAGGTTCCAGACAGCGGTCGTGAAGCCCACATCATGTCCAATACACAACTGGGACAACACAGTTTTCAACCCGGACACCTCTAAAAATAATATCACAAAGTATTAATAAAAAGTATATATATTTTTATCTTTCTCTTAAAGAAATGCAGCTATTTTTGAGCGTAACAAATAGCTGGTGGCGCATGTTGGAAGCGCCATTGTATGTGCTCCCTGGCAGTGGAAACACAAAGACAGCAGGAGGTAAATTCAGCAGCAGGAGGAGGAGGATGAGTGTGTGGCAGCAGGCAGTCAATGAGGCAGGCAGCGTGAAATAATAGCCCTGGTACCTAGCGGTGATACCAGGGCATAAATAAACACAACAGGAGGTCCCAGACAGCGGTCGTGCAGCCCACATCGTGTCCAATACACAACTGGGACAACACAGTTTTCAACCCGGGCACCTCAGAAAAATTAAACCTTTTTTTTTTTTAATGTTTTTTTTGTTTTGTTTTTATAGCAAATTACACAGATATAGCTATTGTTTGACGTAATAGCTGGTGGCAGAGTGGCAGCAGAAGGTAAAATCTGTGTACCCTGGCAGTGGGAAACACAGACAGACAGCAGCAGCAGCAGGAGGAATGGAGGAGTAGTGTGAGTGTGGCAGCAGGTAGGTAGGCAGCGTGACATAATAGCCCTGGTACCTAGCGTTGATACCAGGGCTTTAAATAAATACAACAGGAGGTCCCAGACAGCGGTCGTGCAGCCCACTTCGTGTCCAATACACAACTGGGACAACACAGTTTTCAACCCGGGCACCTCAGAAAAATTAAACCTTTTTTTTTAATGTTTTTTTGTTTTGTTTTTATAGCAAATTACACAGATATAGCTATTGTTTGATGTAATAGCTGGTGGCAGAGTGGCAGCAGAAGGTAAAATCTGTGTACCCTGGCAGTGGGAAACACAGGCAGACAGCTGCAGCAGCAGGAGGAATGGAGGAGTAGTGTGAGTGTGGCAGCAGGTAGGTAGGCAGCGTGACATAATAGCCCTGGTACCTAGCGTTGATACCAGGGCTTTAAATAAATACAACAGGAGGTTCCAGACAGCGGTCGTGCAGCCCACATCGTGTCTAATACACAACTGGGACAACACAGTTTTCAACCCGGGCACCTCAAAAAAATTAAAAATTGTCCTTTTTTTTAATGGTTTACTTTTTTTTTTTACAGCAAATTACACAGATATAGCTATTGTTTGACGTAATAGCTGGTGGCAGAGTGGCAGCAGAAGGTAAAATCTGTGTACCCTGGCAGTGGGAAACACAGACAGACAGCAGCAGCAGCAGGAGGAATGGAGGAGTAGTGTGAGTGTGGCAGCAGGTAGGTAGGCAGCGTGACATAATAGCCCTGGTACCTAGCGGTGATACCAGGGCTTTAAATAAATACAACAGGAGGTCCCAGACAGCGGTCGTGCAGCCCACATCGTGTCCAATACACAACTGGGACAACACAGTTTTCAACCCGGCACCTCAAAAAAATTAAAAATTGTTTTTTTTTTTAATGGTTTACTTTTTTTTTTTTACAGCAAATTACACAGATATAGCTATTGTTGGACGTAATAGCTGGTGGCAGAGCGGCAGCAGAAGGTAAATCTGTGTACCCTGGCAGTGGGAAACACAGACAGACAGACAGCAGAAGGGCAGTACACAGCAGCCCACTGTAGATGTAAAATGTGTGGCTGCAGGCGACGTAATAGTCAAAGTGAACCAGGCTGGCTTAGTGAGCAGGAGCCAGGAGGTGGTAAAGGGTGGTAAGGCACATTAACGATGGTTCTACCGGCAGCCAGTTCATGTCCCCCTCTCGCCGACAACAGGGGCCAGGAACTCGCCTTCCACCCACGCCTGGTTCATCTTGAGAAACGTCAGTCTGTCCACAGACTTGTGAGACAGACGTGAGCGTTTCTCGGTGACCACGCCACCAGCTGCACTGAAGCAGCGCTCGGACAGCACGCTGGAAGGGGGGCAGGACAGCACTTCCAGGGCGTACTGCGCCAGCTCGCTCCAGATCTCCAGGCGCTTGACCCAATACTCCATGGGATCAACAGGGGCATCGCTGTCAAGCCCGCTGTAGGACCCCATGTAGTCAGCCACCATGCGGGTCAGGCGCTGGCTGTGACCGGAGGAGGATGCTGCTGCATGCACCTTCTCTCTAGTCACTGCTGCCGGAGCCTCTACAGTCCTGTAGAGCTCGTTGCTGAGAGTCAGCAGGTCTGTGGGGCGCTTGCTGCTGGATGCAGGCACCTGCTGCTGCCTCTGTGCTGGCTGGACAGTGGGGGTGGAAGGCTGGGGGAAGGCTTCCTCCAAGCGCTCAACAAGGGCCTGCTGCAAGCTCCTTATTTGTTGCGCTGGCTCTTCTCCTGCAGGCGGCAGGAACTGGCTCAACTTCCCCTTGAGGCGCGGGTCTAACATCCAGATGTCCTCCAGATCCAGATGTCCTCCCTCTGCTTCATCTGGATCACCCTGGGGTCCTTGCGCAGGCACGTCAGCATGTGCGCTGCCATTGGGAAGAGGCAGGCCACGTGTGCTGGCACATCGACGGCAGTGCTGTCCTCATCTTCCTGCTCTGCCTCCTCAGCCTCATCCTCTCTCCACCCCCGCACCAACTCAGCTGCGCTGTGCTGATCCCCCTCATCAGCAGCAAGGTCAGGGACCTCCACCAAGTCCTCCTCCTCCTCCCCCTCAGAGGTGGACTGTGCAGCTGCATGCCGCTCCTGCTGGGCCAAGGCTGCCGCTCCCTGTTCCAGCAAAGCATCGAGGGCCCTGTTCAGCAGACAAACCAGGGGCACCCACTCGCAGATCATAGCATGGTCCCTGCTCACCATGTTAGTGGCCTGCAGAAAGGGAGCCAGCACTAAGCACACCTGCTGCATGTGCCTCCAGTCGTCATCGGGGATGATGGACGGGATGTTGCTGGTCTTGTCCCTTTTCTGAGCGGCGGAAACAGTGGCCAGGGCAAGGTACTGGTTAACAGCGTGCTTCTGTTCAACCAGACACTCCAACATCGCCAGGGTGGAGTTCCAGCGAGTTGGAATGTCAAGGATCAGCCGATGGCATGGCAGCTCCAGCTCCTTTTGGACGTCTTCCAGGCTCGCACAGGCTGCAGCCAAGCGCCGGAAGTGACGCACAACATTCCTTGCCGTTTCCAGCAGTTCGCCCATCCCCTGGTAGGTGCGCAAGAACTTCTGCACCACCAGGTTCAGCACGTGGGCAAGACAGGGGATGTGGGTCAGGTTTCAACTGTCAATTGCGGCAACCAGATTGGCCCCATTGTCGGCCACCACCTCTCCGACTCTGAGGCCTCTGGGGGTCAGCCAAATCCTCTCCTGCTCCTGGAGTTTGGCCAACACATGGGTTGCCGTCAGTTTGGTCTTCCCAAGGCTGACCAACTGCAGCAGCGCTTGGCAGTGGCGGGCCTTCACGCTGCTGCTGAGGCGGGGGGTTTGGCCAGGTGTGCCGGAGGATGGCAGAGGATCGGAGGAACCTGCTGCAGTTCCCCTGACCCTGCGGGGTGGCACCACCCACTGTGTTGCTGCTGCTGCTGTGCCCGCTGCTGCTCTCCCATCCTCACCCCCTTCCACCAAGCTGACCCAGTGGACAGTGAAGGACAGGTAGCGGCCTGTCCCGAAGCGGCTGCTCCAGGAGTCCATGGTGACGTGGACCCTTTCACCAACCGCGTGCTCCAGCCCTCACTCCACATTGGCCATCACAAAGCGGTGCAGTGCAGGAATGGCCTTGCGGGCAAAGTAGTGTCTGCTGGGGAGCTGCCAGTCTGGGGCTGCACAAGCAAGCAGCGCACGCATGTCGCTCCCCTCCTGCACGAGCGTGTACGGCAGGAGTTGGGAGCACATGGCCCGTGCCAGCAAGCCGTTCAGCTGACGCACGCGACGGCTGCTGGGAGGCAGAGCCCTAACCACCCCCTGGAAGGACTCGCTCAAAAGGCTCTGGCGTGGCCTTTTGCTAGCACGGGAATCAGCGGACACAGCAGAGGAGGCCACTGAGGACTGGCTGCCAGAACAGGCCTCAGTGTCGGCAGCAGGAGTTGCAGAGGGGGGAGGAGCAGTGCGTTTCCGCACTCCTGCTGGTGCTGCTGGAGGAGCAGGAGGGCGGGTGGCTGCTGTTGCTGCTGCTGCTGCTGAAGGCTGTGCAGTGATGGGTGTGGTGCCACTGCCTGCACCAGACGCCTTCAGCCTCTGGAACTCCTCATGCTGGTGGAAATGTTTAGCAGCAAGGTGGTTGATGAGCGAGCTGGTGCTGAACTTTAAGGGGTCTGCACCTCTGCTCAACTTCCGCTGACAGTGGTTGCAAGTGGCGTACTTGCTGAAAACTGTGGGCATTGTGAAAAATCGCCAGATTGGTGACAATAACAACCCCCTACGGCCTGGAGCCGCTGCTGCCTGTCTCCCTGGGGTGGTTGGGGGGGGGGGGGGGGCTTGGGTGCGGCTGCTGGTGGTACTGGCAGATGCTGCTGCTGCTGCTGCTGAGCCTGAGACACCAGCAGGCTGTGGGACCTGCCTACTGCTGCCAATGCTTGCAATGATGCGCCTCCTTGCAAGGCCCACAAGCGCATCCTCCTCCTCCTCCTCAGAGCTGCTGATGATGTCATCCCCAGGTGCTGGTGGTGGTGGCACCCAGTCTTTGTCTGTCACCACGTCATCATCATCATCATCATCCTCCCCCTCCTGAAACATGTCCTGCTGGGATGATGACCCCCCAAACTCCTCTCCTGATGCATGGATGGGCTGCTTGACTGTCGCCACAGTCTTGCTGTCCAATCCCTCATCCCCCAAAGTGCCCATCAGCATCTCCTCCTCCAAATCGCCAACAACAGCAGACAATACCCTGATGGTGCCTGGGGTAAAAATACTGCTGAGTGACAGGTCGCCAACTTGTGACGGTGAACTGGCCTCCTCCCCAGGCCCTGCTGGGCGGCTGCTGCGAACAGGGGTGGTAGTGGAGGTGAGGGTGGAGGCCTCGGATGCAGAGCTGATGGCGGGCTGCTCATCCTCCGTCATCAGTTGCACCACAGTGGCTGCATCCTTTTCCTCAATGGGACGTTTCCGACCCGGCTGGAGGAAAATAGGAGCAGGTACTACACGCTGCTGCTGCTGTGTCTCTGCAGCGTGAGTTGCTCCTGCTGGGCGGCGCCCAAGGTGTCCACGGCCAGTGGCTATAGGAGGAATGTTAGCCACTGACGCAGCTGCTGCTGCTGCGGAACTGTGCATGGTGGCGCGGCCGCGGCTTGCCACAATGCTGCTCCCTCTCCTCTTGATTCCCTTGCTGCCCTTCCCCTTGCCCAAACCGCGCTGGCTGCCACTTCCAGACATCTTAGATGTTTTGGGCGTAAACAAAAAAGTTTTTTAAAAGGGCGGGTGAAAAAGTGGGGTACTTTAATGGAGTGGGTTGGTGGGTGAGGTGACACTAATCACTAAGTGATTAGATCGCTAAGTGATTACTAGTACAGTACTAATACAAAATACAATAATTCAGTAATCAGTAAGTGTGAACAGTGAACAGTGAGTGTGTCCCCTAGTACACTAACTAGAAAATACAATAATCAGTAGTAATCAGATTAAGTAGAAGGAAATAGAGTGTGTGTACTGAGTGCACGCACACACACACACGCAGGAGCTAGCCTATGAACAGTGACTGAGTGTCCCTAGTACAGTAAGTACTAGTAACAGTAAGTAGTACAACTAGAAATTACAATAAGTAATCAGAAGGAAATAGAGTGTGTGTACTACTGTACAGACAGTGCACACACACACACACGCAGGAGCTAGCCTATGAACAGTGACTGAGTGTCCCTAGTAGTAAGTAGTAAGTAAGTACAACTAGGAAATTACAATAATCAGTAGTAATCAGAAGGAAATAGAGTGTGTGTACTACTGTACAGACAGTGCACGCACACACACACGCAGGAGCTAGCCTATGAACAGTGACTGAGTGTCCCTCCCTAGTAGTAAGGAGTAAGTAAGTGTACAACTAGAAATTACAATAATCAGTAGTAATCAGAAGGAAATAGAGTGTGTGTACTGTACAGACAGTGCACGCACACACACACGCAGGAGCTAGCCTATGGACAGTGACTGGGTGTCCCTAGTAGTAAGTAGTAAGTAAGTACAACTAGGAAATTACAATAATCAGTAGTAATCAGAAGGAAATAGAGTGTGTGTACTACTGTACAGACAGTGCACGCACACACACACGCAGGAGCTAGCCTATGGACAGTGACTGGGTATCCCTAGTAGTAAGTAGTAAGTAAGTACAACTAGGAAATTACAATAATCAGTAGTAATCAGAAGGAAATAGAGTGTGTGTACTACTGTACAGACAGTGCACGCACACACACACGCAGGAGCTAGCCTATGAACAGTGACTGAGTATCCCTAGTAGTAAGTAGTAAGTAAGTACAACTAGGAAATTACAATAATCAGTAGTAATCAGAAGGAAATAGAGTGTGTGTACTACTGTACAGACAGTGCACGCACACACACACGCAGGAGCTAGCCTATGAACAGTGACTGAGTGTCCCTCCCTAGTAGTAAGTAGTAAGTAAGTGTACAACTAGAAATTACAATAATCAGTAGTAATCAAAAGGAAATAGAGTGTGTGTACTGTACAGACAGTGCACGCACACACACACGCAGGAGCTAGCCTATGAACAGTGACTGAGTGTCCCTAGTAGTAAGTAGTAAGTAAGTACAACTAGGAAATTACAATAATCAGTAGTAATCAGAAGGAAATAGAGTGTGTGTACTGCACGCACACACGCAGGAGCTATGAACAAACAGTGACAGTGAGTGTCCTAGTACAGTTACTACAAAATACAATCACTCAGTAGTAAAGGACAGCAGAAACACTGGTATAATAAACTAACAGAGGACAGGAGGACAGCTGCCCACACAGGCAAGGCCCTGAGGCCTAAAGCTGTGAGCTTGCCTGCAGCAGCTGCCTGTCTCTATGTAACACACAAGCTACTAACTAAAATACAATGTCTATCTAACTAACAACAATATAGGTGTGTATAGGAGCAGTGGTGCTCAGCAGAGCTCGAATATTCGAGTAGCTCGAATATTCGAGCTCTTTTTCAGCTATTCGAGCTCGGTATTCGAGCTCCGAATAGCTGGAGCTATTCGAATGGGCTATCCGAGTACACTCGAATAGCCCATTCACTATTCGAGCTATTCGAGCAACTCGCCGCTATTCGAGCTCGGTACCGAGCTCGAATAGCGTCATAGCCCAGATTGATGTCCTTAGAGCCAATCAGAGGGCTCCCAGGCCCTCTGACGGCAGCCAATCACAGAGGGGGACCCTGGCCAGCCCCTACCCTATAAATAGCGGCCGCCATGTTCCGTTTCTCCATGCTTGCCTGAGACTTGTACAGAGAGAGAGTTGCTCCTTTGTGCTTTGGCTTAGCAAGTGCTCTATTGTGATCATTTACCTAGCGTTTTTGCTCACCTACACCTCCTATACACACCTATATTGTTGTTAGTTAGATAGACATTGTATTTTAGTTAGTAGCTTGTGTGTTACATTAGAGACAGGCAGCTGTTGCAAGCTTACAGGTTTAGGCCTCAGGGGGGCCTTGCCTCTGTGGGCAGCTGTCCTCTGTTTATTTCTCTCATCTATACCAGTATTTCTGCTGTCCTTTACTAATAGTATTGTAGTTATACTGTACTAGGAGTAGGACACTCACTGACTGTCACTGTTTATAGGCTACTAGCTAGCTCCTGCGTGTGTGCACTCACTCACTGTCTGTGTGTACACACACTCTATTTCCTTCTGATTACTGATAGATTATTGTTAGTTAGTTGTACTTACTTACTACTTACTCTTACTGTACCCGTAGGGACACTCACTGTCACTGTTCATATAGGCTACTAGCTCCTGCGTGTGCGCACTGCACTCACTGTCTGAGTGTACACACACAACACACACTCTATTTCCTTCTGATCGCTGATTGATTATCGTAATTAGTTAGTTCTACTTACTGTTACTACTTACTCTTACTGTACTAGGAGTCTAGGACACTCAGTCACTGTCCATAGGCTACTAGCTCCTGCGTGCGTGCACTCACTGTCTGAGTGTACACACACCCACACTCCATTTCCTTCTGATCGCTGATTGATTATTGTAATTAGTTAGTTCTACTTACTGTTACTACTTACTCTTACTGTACTAGGAGTCTAGGACACTCAGTCACTGTGTTCATAGGCTACTAGCTCCTGCGTGCGTGCACTCACTGTCTGAGTGTACACACACCCACACTCCATTTCCTTCTGATCGCTGATTGATTATTGTAATTAGTTAGTTCTACTTACTGTTACTACTTACTCTTACTGTACTAGGAGTCTAGGACACTCAGTCACTGTGTTCATAGGCTACTAGCTCCTGCGTGCGTGCACTCACTGTCTGAGTGTACACACACCCACACTCCATTTCCTTCTGATCGCTGATTGATTATTGTAATTAGTTAGTTCTACTTACTGTTACTACTTACTCTTACTGTACTAGGAGTCTAGGACACTCAGTCACTGTGTTCATAGGCTACTAGCTCCTGCGTGCGTGCACTCACTGTCTGAGTGTACACACACCCACACTCCATTTCCTTCTGATCGCTGATTGATTATTGTAATTAGTTAGTTCTACTTACTGTTACTACTTACTCTTACTGTACTAGGAGTCTAGGACACTCAGTCACTGTGTTCATAGGCTACTAGCTCCTGCGTGCGTGCACTCACTGTCTGAGTGTACACACACTAAATTTACTTGTGATTACTACTGATTATTGTAACTGCTAGTTGTACTTCCTGACTGTTACTACTTACTTACTGTACTAGGGGACACTCACTCAGTCACCTCACCAACCAACCCACTCCATTAAAGTACCCCACTTTTCACCCGCCCTTTTACAAAACTTTTGTCTATACGCCCAAAACATTTAAGATGTCTGGAAGTGGCAGCCAGCGCGGTTTGGGCAAGGGGAAGGGCAGCAAGGGAATCAGGAGGAGAGGGAGCAGCATTGTGGCAAGCCGCGGCCGCGGGCGCGCCACCATGCACAGTTCCGCAGCAGCAGCAGCAGCGTCAGTAGCTAACATTCCTCCCATAGCCACTGGCCGTGGACGCCTTGGGCGCCACCCAGCAGGAGCATCTGCAACTCACGCTGCAGAGACACAGCAGCAGCAGCGTGTAGCACCTGCTCCCATTTTCCTCCAGCCGGGTCGGAAACGTCCCATTGAGGAAAAGGATGCAGACACTGTGGTGCAACTCATGACGGAGGATGAGCAGCCCGCCATCAGCTCTGCATCCGAGGCCTCCACCCTCACCACCACCACCACCCCTGTTCGCAGCAGCCGCCCAGCAGGGTCTGGGGAGGAGGCCAGTTCACCGTCACTCGCCGACCTGTCATTCAGCAGTCTTTTGACCCCAGGCATCATGAGTAAATTGTCTGCTGTTGTTGGCGATCTTGAGGAGGAGATGCTGATGGGCACTTTGGGGGATGAGGGATTGAACAGCAAGACTGTGGCGACAGTCAAGCAGCCCATCCATGCATCAGGAGAGGAGTTTGGGGGGTCCTCATCCCAGCAGGACATGTTTCAGGAGGGGCAGGATGATGATGACCCGGTGACAGACAGAGACTGGGTGCCACCACCTCCAGGGGATGTCGTCCTCAGCAGCTCTGAGGAGGAGGAGGAGGATGCGCTTGTGGGCCTTGCAAGGAGGCGCATCATTGCAAGCATTGGCAGCGTCCCACAGCCTGCTGGTGTCTCAGGCTCAGCAGCAGCAGCAGCAGCATCAGCCAGTACCACCCCCAGCCGCACCCAAGCCCCCCCCCAAACCACCACAGGGAGACAGGCAGCAGCGCTTCCATGCCGTAGGGGGAAGTTTCTGTCACCAATCTGGCGGTTTTTCACCATGCCCACTGTGTACAGCAAGTACGCCACTTGCAACCACTGTCAGCGGAAGTTGAGCAGAGGTGCAGACCCCTTAAAGTTCAGCACCAGCTCGCTCATCAACCACCTTGCGGCTAAACATTTCCACCAGCATGAGGAGTTCCAGAGGCTGAAGGCATCTGCTGCTGGCAGTGGCACCACACCCATCACTGCACAGCCTTCAGCAGCAGCAGCAGCAACAGCAGCCACCCGCCCTCCTGCTCCTCCAGCAGCACCAGCAGGAGTGCGGAAACGCACTGCTCCTCCCCCCTCTGCAACTCCTGCCGCCGACACTGAGGCCTGTTCTGGCAGCCAGTCCTCAGTGGCCTCCTCTGCTGTGTCTGCTGATTCCCGTGTCAGCAAAAGGCCACGCCAGAGCCTTTTGAGCGAGTCCTTCCAGGGGGTGGTTAAGGCTCTGCCTCCCAGCAGCCGTCGCGTGCGGCAGCTGAACGGCTTGCTGGCACGGGCCATGTGCTCCCAACTCCTGCCGTACACGCTCGTGCAGGAGGGGAGCGACATTCGTGCGCTGCTTGCTTGCGCAGCCCCAGACTGGCAGCTCCCCAGCAGACACTTCTTTGCCCGCAAGGCCATTCCTGCACTGCACCGCTTTGTGATGGCCAATGTGGAGCGAGGGCTGGAGCACGCGGTTGGTGAAAGGGTCCACGTCACCATGGACTCCTGGAGCAGCCGCTTCGGGACAGGCCGCTACCTGTCCTTCACTGTCCACTGGGTCAGCTTGGTGGAAGGGGGTGAGGATGGGAGAGCAGCAGCGGGCACAGCAGCAGCAGCAACACAGTGGGTGGTGCCACCCCGCAGGCTCAGGGGAACTGCAGCAGGTTCCTCCGATCCTCTGCCATCCTCCGGCACACCTGGCCAAACCCCCCGCCTCAGCAGCAGCGTGAAGGCCCGCCACTGCCAAGCGCTGCTGCACTTGGTCAGCCTTGGGAAGACCAAGCTGACGGCAACCCATGTGTTGGCCAAACTCCAGGAGCAGGAGAGGATTTGGCTGACCCCCAGAGGCCTCAGAGTCGGAGAGGTGGTGGCCGACAATGGGGCCAATCTGGTTGCCGCAATAGACAGGGGAAACCTGACCCACATCCCCTGTCTTGCCCACGTGCTGAACCTGGTGGTGCAGAAGTTCCTGCGCACCTACCAGGGGATGGGCGAACTGCTGGAAACGGCAAGGAATGTTGTGCGTCACTTCCGGCGCTCGGCTGCAGCCTGTGCGAGCCTGGAAGACGTGCAAAAGGAGCTGGATCTGCCACGCCATCGGCTGATCCTTGACGTTCCGACTCGCTGGAACTCCACCCTGGCGATGTTGGAGCGTCTGGTTGAACAGAGGCGCGCTGTCAAACAGTACCTTGCCCTGGCCACTGTTTCCGCAGCTCAGAGAAGGGACAAGACCAGCAACTTCCCGTCCATCGTCCCCGATGATGACTGGAGGCACATGCAGCAGGTGTGCTTAGTGCTGGCTCCCTTCCTGCAGGCCACAAACATGGTGAGCAGGGACCATGCTATGGTCTGCGAGTGGGTGCCCCTGGTTTCTCTGCTGAACAGGGCCCTCGATGCTTTGCTGGAACAGGGAGCGGCAGCCTTGGACCAGCAGGAGCGGCAACCAGCTGCACAGTCCACCTCTGAGGGGGAGGAGGAGGAGGACTTGGTGGAGGTCCCTGACCTGGCTGCTGATGAGGGGGATCAGCACAGCGCAGCTGAGTTGGTGCGGGGGTGGAGAGAGGATGAGGCGGCAGAGGAGGAGGATGAGGACAGCACTGACGTCGATGTGCCAGCAGACGTGGCCCGCCTCTTCCCAATGGCAGCGCACATGCTGACGTGCCTGCGCAGGGACCCCAGGGTGATCCAGATGAAGCAGAGGGAGGACATCTGGATCAGCATGATGTTGGACCCACGCCTCAAGGGGAAGTTGAGCCAGTTCCTGCCGCCTGCAGGAGGAGACCCAGCGCAACAAATAAGGAGCTTGCAGCAGGCCCTTGTTGAGCGCTTGGAGGAAGCCTTCCCCCAGCCTTCCACCCCCACTGTCCAGCAGCCAGCACAGAGGCAGCAGCAGGTGCCTGCATCCAGCAGCAGCAAGCGCCCCACAGACCTGCTGTCTCTCAGCCACGAGCTCTACAGGACTGTAGAGGCTCTGGCAGCAGTGACTAGAGAGGAGATGCATGCAGCAGCATCCTCCTCCGGTCACAGCCAGCGCCTGACCCGCATGGTGGCTGACTACATGGGGTCGTACAGCGGGCTTGACAGCGATGCCCCTGTTGATCCCATGGAGTATTGGGTCAAGCGCATGGAGATCTGGAGCGAGCTGGCGCAGTACGCCCTGGAAGTGCTGTCCTGCCCCCCTTCCAGCGTGCTGTCCGAGCGCTGCTTCAGTGCAGCTGGTGGCGTGGTCACCGAGAAACGCTCACGTCTGTCTCACAAGTCTGTGGACAGACTGACGTTTCTCAAGATGAACCAGGCGTGGGTGGAAGGCGAGTTCCTGGCCCCTGTTGTCGGCGAGAGGGGGACATGAACTGGCTGCCGGAACCATCGTTAATGTGCCTTACCACCCTTTACCACCTCCTGGCTCCTGCTCACTAAGCCAGCCTGGTTCACTTTGACTATTACGTCGCCTGCAGCCACACATTTTACACCTACAGTGGGCTGCTGTGTACTGCCCTTCTGCTGTCTGTCTGTGTTTCCCACTGCCAGGGTACACAGAATTACCTTCTTCTGCTGCCACTCTGCCACCAGCTATTACGTCAAACAATAGCTATATTGGTTGCAAAACCAAAAACCAAAAAACCATAAAAAAAAAAAAAAAGGTTTAATTTTTCTGAGGTGCCCGGGTTGAAAACTGTGTTGTCCCAGTTGTGTATTGGACACAATGTGGGCTGCACGACCGCTGTCTGGGACCTCCTGTTGTGTTTATTTACAGCCCTGGTATCACCGCTAGGTACCAGGGCTATTATGTCACGCTGCCTACCTGCTGCCACACTCACACTGCTCCTCCATACCTCCTCCTGCTGCTGCTGCTGCTGTCTGTCTGTGTTTCCCACTGCCAGGGTACACAGATGATTTACCTTCTGCTGCCACTCTGCCACCAGCTATTACGTCAAACAATAGCTGCTCGCCTACTCCTCCATTCCTCCTCCTGCTGCTGCTGTCTGTCTGTGTTTCCCACTGCCAGGGTACACAGATGATTTACCTTCTGCTGCCACTCTGCCACCAGCTATTACGTCAAACAATAGCTGCTCGCCTACTCCTCCATTCCTCCTCCTGCTGCTGCTGTCTGTCTGTGTTTCCCACTGCCAGGGTACACAGAATTACCTTCTGCTGCCACTCTGCCACCAGCTATTACGTCAAACAATAGCTATATTGGTTGCAAAACCAAAACCAAACAAACCATTAAAAAAAAAAAAAAAAGGTTTAATTTTTCTGAGGTGCCCGGGTTGAAAACTGTGTTGTCCCAGTTGTGTATTGGACACAATGTGGGCTGCACGACCGCTGTCTGGGACCTCCTGTTGTGTTTATTTACAGCCCTGGTATCACCGCTAGGTACCAGGGCTATTATGTCACGCTGCCTACCTGCTGCCACACTCACACTGCTCCTCCATACCTCCTCCTGCTGCTGCTGCTGCTGTCTGTCTGTGTTTCCCACTGCCAGGGTACACAGATGATTTACCTTCTGCTGCCACTCTGCCACCAGCTATTACGTCAAACAATAGCTGCTCGCCTACTCCTCCATTCCTCCTCCTGCTGCTGCTGTCTGTCTGTGTTTCCCACTGCCAGGGTACACAGATGATTTACCTTCTGCTGCCACTCTGCCACCAGCTATTACGTCAAACAATAGCTGCTCGCCTACTCCTCCATTCCTCCTCCTGCTGCTGCTGTCTGTCTGTGTTTCCCACTGCCAGGGTACACAGAATTACCTTCTGCTGCCACTCTGCCACCAGCTATTACGTCAAACAATAGCTATATTGGTTGCAAAACCAAAACCAAACAAACCATTAAAAAAAAAAAAAAGGTTTAATTTTTCTGAGGTGCCCGGGTTGAAAACTGTGTTGTCCCAGTTGTGTATTGGACACAATGTGGGCTGCACGACCGCTGTCTGGGACCTCCTGTTGTGTTTATTTACAGCCCTGGTATCACCGCTAGGTACCAGGGCTATTATGTCACGGCGAGCTGCCTGCCTCATTGACTGCCTGCTGCCACACACTCATCCTCCTCCTCCTGCTGCTGAATTTACCTCCTGCTGTCTTTGTGTTTCCACTGCCAGGGAGCACATACAATGGCGCTTCCAACATGCGTGCGCCCACCAGCTATTTGTTACGCTCAAAAATAGCTGCATTTCTTTAAAAAAAAATTGAAAAGAGAAATACGTGAAGAAGAAGAAGACGATATTGAAAAGGAAGGAGAAGATGAAGATGAAGAAGAAGATGAAAAAGAAGAAGAAGATGAAAAAGAAGAAGAAGATGAAAAAGAAGAAGATGAAAAAGAAGAAGATGAAAAAGAAGAAGATGAAGATGAAGATGAAGATGAAGATGAAGATGAAGATGAAGAAGAAGAAGAAGAAGAAGAAGAAGAAGAAGAAGAAGAAGAAGAAGAAGAAGAAGAAGATGAAGATGAAGATGAAGATGAAGAAGAAGATGAAGAAGAAGAAGAAGAAGAAGAAGAAGAAGAAGAAGAAGAAGAAGAAGAAGAAGAAGAAGAAGAAGAAGAAGAAGAAGAAGAAGAAGAAGAAGAAGAAGTATATACAGTAACACTACTGAACAAAATTAAGGACACAACTTCTCTTTCCACATTTTTTTTTAAAGAGACACTGAAGCGAAAAAAAAATTATGATATTATGATTTGTATGTGTAGTACAGCTAAGAAATAAAACATTAAGATCAGATACATCAGTCTAATTGTTTTCAGTACAGGAAGAGTTAAGAAACTCCAGTTGTTATCTCTATGCAGAAAAGCAATTAAGCTCTGCGACTTTCAAAGTCGTGGAGAGGGCTGTTATCTGACTTTTATTATCTCAACTGTAAGTAAACAAATGTCTTTTTATCTGCTAGAGGAGAGGTCATTAGTTCACAGACTGCTCTGAAAGAATCATTTTGAATGCTGAGTGTTGTGTAATCTGCACATATTATAGAATGATGCAATGTTAGAAAAAACACTATACACCTGAAAATAAAAATATGAGAATATTTTCTTTGCTGCTAAACTTCTAGTAATTATTCATAGTACACAACCAATTCATTATATCATATTTTTTTTTTCGCTTCAGTGTCTCTTTAAAGGAACATCCCCACATAATCACTTGCTGTTGTTACTTGGAAAAAAAGAGGTTTCTTGCATCATTCACCCTCAAAACAAGTGTTGGAAGCTATTTAAGGCCAATTCGAATAGTCAGCTCGAATAGTTAGCTCGAATACCGACTCGAATAGTGAGCTCGAAGTCCGAGGTCGAATCGAATAGTAAAAATTATTCGACTCGAATATTCGACTGACCTCGAATAATTTACTATTCGAATTCGACCAAACTCGAATTTTAAAAAGGGGTATTTGAGCATCACTATATAGGAGGTGTATGTGAGCAAAAACGCTAGCTAATTGACCACAATAGAGCACTTGCTAAGCCAAAGCACAAAGGAGCAGATCTCTCTCTGTACAAAGTCAGGCAAGGACGGAAAAACCTAACATGGCGGCCGCTATTTATAGGGTAGGGGCTGGCCAGGGTCCCCCTCTGTGATTGGCTGCCGTCAGAGGGCCTGGGAGCCCTCTGATTGGCTCTAAGGACATCAATCTGGGCTATGACGCTATTCGAGCTCGGTATTCGAGCTCGAATAGCGCTGGTTTGCTCAAATAGCTCGAATAGTGAATGGGCTATTCGAGTTCACTCGAATAGCCCATTTGAATAGCTGCAGCTATTCGAGCTCTGTATTCGAGCTCGAATAGCTGAAAAAGAGCTCGAATATTCGAGCTACTCGAATATTCGAGCTCTGCTGAGCACCCCTGCTCCTCTCCAAATATAACATGTAATGGTTGTGGCCAAAAAGTTTAATTTTAATCTCATCACTCCAAATGACTGTGCCAACAGGTTTGAGGCTTGTATCTGTGCTGTTTGGCAGGATACAGGATACTTTGTGGCATTTGCAAAGTAATGGCTTTCATCTGCTTCTGGCAACTTGACCATGCATCCCATCTTTCTTCAAGCGCCTCCTTATTGTGCATCTTGAAACTGCCACACCATATTTTTTCAGGGAGTCCTGTATTTCACCTGAAGTGATTTATGGGTTTTTCCTTGTATCCGGTTTACTTTCAACAGAATCCATAATTTTCCACATCTTAATTAGAGCTTGAACACAACTAATTGGTATTCTCAATTCCTTGGACATTTTATTATATTCCTTTCCTGTTTTATAGAGTTCAGCTACCTTTTCCCGAAGATCCTTACACGTCTTATGCCTTCCCCAATGACTTAGGCCAGGGCACACTTACCAGAATCGCATGAGTTTTCCACTATGTGCTTTTCAGAAAACTCATGCGATTCTGCTAAGTGTGACCCTGGCCTCAGCAAAAAACATCAGTGCAGCACTGGATGAAAGATGCAAAGATCTGTCAGGAGTCCAGAAACTCATTGACCTTATATACACACCCACCAATTACAAACAAACATATCACAGGTGAATACGGTTACCTTTAATAGCCATTAACCAATATTTGACCGCCTCACGCCGATGGGCGGTCGCAGAATGGCTCCCCTAGGAACGCTTTGCGCAAATTGGTGTCAAGAATGGTGGGCATCTTATCGGGCCAAATCACCAGGGTATGTAAACTTTTGATAAGGGTCATTTGTGTAGTTTGTCTAGTGATTACGATTTAAAAATGAGTAAACAGTTGTTTGACAGTAAATGGCTTCAGCCAACCACTAATCATGAGTGAAAGAAAAGTGTTTGTGTTATCATTCAAGGGGCCTTATTCAATTCACTTTTTCTCCAAAGTTTTCTCCTAGGAGATCATTTGCATAGTTTGTTTAAAATAACTTTTCAGCACTCTAACTGAAAAAGTATGAAAAAGTAGAAGAACAAGTACTGTAAAAAATATTCAGAGTGTTTTCTTGTTTGCTACTTCCTAGTGGCTTCAACAGTATTATTTGTTAAAGCGGAATGAAACCCAGCAATTCTTCTTTGCTCTAAAACATTATTTACAGCATATTATATACCAGGGGCGTCGCTAGCCCTATTTTGGGGGGGCACGTGCCCCCAATCTGTCCTGGGGTGCCACGGATCTCTGCCCGGCCGCCCCCTCTGTCAGCGGCTCCCTCCAGCCGCCGCCGCCGCGTCCTCAGACCTCAGGATCAGGCGGCGAGCCGGCGACCAATCGTGCGGGCGCTAGGACCCAGCGCCCACACTGATATGCGGAAGTGACATCACTTCCGCATATCGAGCGGGTGCGTCCGGCGCCCGCTGGTACTGGTCGGGTCGCCGCTGATCATGAGGTCTGACTCTGCTGCGAGGTAAGGGGGGGGGGAGCGGCGGCGGCTGGAGGGGGGGCCTCCCTGTCACTCACTCACTCCCTAGGGGGCCACCCTGTCACTAGAGATGCTCATTCGGATTCCGCGGAAATGCAATTTCCGAAATTCCGATCGGAATTTGCATTTCCGCATCGGAATGCGGAAATCGGTAATGCAAGTGTGTTAGGCGGATTTCCGCCGGAAATTGCGGAAATTTCCGCCGGAAATCGCGGAAATTCTGCCTGACTTTGACATCGATTTTCTCAAAAACTATAAGGTCTTTTTGAAAACTTTTTTTTGCATATTGTTCACAAGATTGAGTTTAATAAACCCTGAAAATTTGGTGTTTCTAGGACTTACGGGGGCTTTGCTATTAACCACTAAATTCGGCAGATTTTTTACTGTAAAGTAAAATGCAGAAAATCTGCATCTGCCTATTTTCTGCATTTATATTACAGTAAAAATCAGCCGACTTTAGTGGTTAATAGCAAAGCCCCCGTAAGTCCTAGAAACACCAAATTTTCAGGGTTTATTAAACAGAATCTTCTGAATAAGATGCAAAAAAAAGGTTTCAAAAAGACCTTATAGTTTTTGAGAAAATCTATGTTAAAATCGGGCAGAAATTCCGCATCCCAATGCGGAAATTGGTACCGGAAAGCGGAATCGGTAATTGGCAATGGCGGAATGCGGAATTACCGCGGAATCGGAAATTGGCATTTCCGAACATCCCTACCTGTCACTCACTCACTCACTCCCTAAAGGGCCTCCCTGTCACTCACTCACTCACTCACTCCCTAAAGGGCCTCCCTGTCACTCACTCACTCCCTAAAGGGGCTCCCTGGCACTCACTCACTCCCTAAAGGGGCTCCCTGTCACTCACTCACTGCCTAAAGGGCCTCCCTGTCACTCACTCACTTCCTAAAGGGGCTCCCTGGCACTCACTCACTCCCTAAAGGGGCTCCCTGGCACTCACTCACTCACTCCCTAAAGGGGCTCCCTGTCACTCACTCACTCCCTAAAGGGGCTCCCTGGCACTCACTCACTACCTAAAGGGCCTCCCTGTCACTCACTCACTTCCTAAAGGGGCTCCCTAGCACTCACTCACTGCCTAAAGGGGCTCCCTGGCACTCACTCACTCACTCACTCCCTAAAGGGGCTCCCTGGCACTCACTCACTGCCTAAAGGGGCTCCCTGGCACTCACTGCCTAAAGGGGCTCCCTGGCACTCACTCACTGCCTAAAGGGGCTCCCTGGCACTCACTCACTCCCTAAAGGGGCTCCCTGGCACTCACTCACTACCTAAAGGGGCTCCCTGGCACTCACTCACTGCCTAAAGGGGCTCCCTGGCACTCACTCACTGCCTAAAGGGGCTCCCTGTCACTCACTCACTGCCTAAAGGGGCTCCCTGGCACTCACTCACTTCCTAAAGGGGCTCCCTGGCACTCACTCACTCCCTAAAGGGGCTCCCTGGCACTCACTCACTGCCTAAAGGGGCTTCCTGGCACTCACTCCCTAAAGGGGCTCCCTGGCACTCACTCACTACCTAAAGGGGCTCCCTGGCACTCACTCACTGCCTAAAGGGGCTCCCTGTCACTCACTCACTGCCTAAAGGGGCTCCCTGGCACTCACTCACTGCCTGAAGGGGCTCCCTGGCACTCACTCACTGCCTGAAGGGGCTCCCTGGCACTCACTCACTGCCTGAAGGGGCTCCCTGGCACTCACTCACTGCCTGAAGGGGCTCCCTGGCACTCACTCACTATCTACAAGATACAAGATGGATTTATTCGCCAAGTACGGTGGTGCCGTACTCAGAATTGCTTGTGGTACACATGGCTTGGCAAGTACGTAAAGACAGTTGTACATTTTACATATATATATATACGGCTACAAGTTACACAAACTGACAGCATTTACATACATTGGCGGCTACAGTACCGCATACCAGCAACATAACAGTACGATACATCTTTTGTATTGTGTGTTAGATATGCAGAAAAGGAACAGAAGTTTGTGTGTGTTAACAACTTTTTGTGAGAGATCGCGGAAAAGCCGCCGCGTGTGCTACTGAGGATGCGGCTGATTCCGCGTCCAGAGCGGCGGTTTGCACGCGGAAGCATGTGTCTAGTGGCAGGGCGGAACGCGGAAAAGCCACCGCATGCAACAACAGTCAGGCGGCTGGTTCCGCGTCCAGCGCGGCGGTTGCTCGCGGCAGCGTGTGTCTGGTGTGGCTGGATCTGTTAGTGCACACAGGCTTAGGAATACACGCGCACGCTGAGAGGCAGAATTCTTATACTAGGCAGGGAGAGTCAGCTGACCACGCTGATCAGCTGACTCCTGAGCAGGATACTATTGGTTGAGCAATTAGGGGTGGTGCTGGAGAGCACTACTCCATATATAGTTTCTGCTGGCCAGTTGCAAGTTGTCTGCCTTTGCAATCACTACGTGGAAGCACTCAGACCTCAGTCAGATCCTACAGTGTGCTTGAACCAGGTGGACCTGGGAATTCACACTCAGCCAGATTACTTGAACTGTTATTCTGTTTATGCTCAGACTAGTTCCAGGGTGTAGAGACCAAGGACCTCACACCCAGCTTAGTGAACTGTACTATCATTTGTGTTATATTCCAGACTAGTTCCAGGGTGTAGAGACCAAGGACCTCACACCCAGATTAGGGAACTGTATTACCATCTGTGTTATTCTTTAGACTAGTTCCAGGGTGCTGAGACCACGGACCTCGTCCACCAGACTAGGCATTGTTTGATATCTGTTATGACTTATTGCTTTTCTGACTACTCCTCTGTCTTCTGATTCGGTACCTCGCATATCTGATATTCCGTTGCCAGATCCTGCTTTGCCTTGGATACCGAATCAGCCTTCTGTACTTTTGTACTTATCAGTGTGTTGCCGACCTGGCGAGCCTGACCTCAAGAGCTATCTCTCCTATTAAGAGATAGTCTCCAGACCAGATAGTGACATCCACCTTCAGGTGTCACTCACTCTCTGGTCTTCCAAATCTTCAGCCTGACTCCACCCCTTGAGGAGTCTCAGGCTGCTGGAAGGTTCCTGTGCTCTCAGAGCAGTGTCTCTTTACTGTCTATTATCACCTGCTCAGCAGGTGCATTACTCAAAGTACTACTGTTGCACCTAACACTCACATACCAAAAGGTGTCCAGAGGTTAGCAATATATCTGTATTATCGGCGATTCTGCAGATCATCAATAATCAGGTATATATCTGCATTCTTGGTGATACTGCAGATCACCAATAATCAGATTCTCTCTGCGTGCTGACACCAATTGTTACACTTTTAGGTATTTTTTCAAATGTAAAATGCTTAAAGGCTATTTTAACCACCTCCCGACCACCTCACATTGATGGGCGGAGGGAGAGTGGCGCCTCCAGGACCGCCTAACACCAATTGGTGTCGAGTCCTGGAGGCGGGGATTATTGGCTGCACGCTCGTTAACAGAGCGGGAGCCATTAATTAAAAAAAAAAAAGCAAATAAACATTTGTACAGCGCTGCGATCTAGTGTAGCGCAGTGCTGTATAGCAGACAGCCCTGTCACTTAGCTGTCCCTCTGATTGGCTCACAATGTAATCACTCTCATAGGCTGATGCCTATGAGAGGGTACTGCAGTTTACGGAGTGCAGTTTGGGGCCAATTTAAGGGGACAGGGGGAGGAGTAAAAGAAATAGTACTTTTTTTCTTCATTTCTTTTTCCTTTTCTTCATTTATTAAATAGAAAACAAAAAAAAGGATTGCAGCAGCAGAGACCACCATAAGAAAGCTCTGTTGGTGGTAAGAAAAGGAGGTAAGATTCATTTGGCTGCTAAGTTGTAAAGCCGAGCAATAAACTGTTAAAGCCGCAGAGTGCTGAATTTCAAAACATCGCCGTGTCACTAGGGGGTATAAACCTGTGGTTCTCAAGTGGATATGAAAATTATCTTCTAGGAGATAACTCAGGAGAAAAAATGTAATTGCTTATGGGCCAATTGCATATGGGCCCAGGTGTCCTTTAAAATAGACATTTATAGTATCTAAAGTAATTATTGGCTGATAATCTAGTACTAGTGACCCAAACTTGTCATGTCGGGGGAAGCAGAAGAGTTGGAGGGACAGTTGGTGGG
The DNA here is from genome assembly GCF_040937935.1 of Hyperolius riggenbachi. NCBI lineage: Eukaryota > Metazoa > Chordata > Amphibia > Anura > Hyperoliidae > Hyperolius > Hyperolius riggenbachi. The sequence goes on along the minus strand of NC_090646.1, from coordinate 253,469,975 downwards.
TCTGTTCTGACCTGGGGGAGAGCTGCTGAGCTTAGGGGAGGGTCAGGGGGAATCTGGGTACTTGTATGTTCTGGAGTGCCAGCCATTGTACTAGACCCAAAGGAGTGCTTTAATTTATGCAACAATCCCTTTCCCTCAAATATTATATTTCTCTGTCTGCTAGAACTCTGTGGATTGTCCTTTTCAGCTCCACTCCTGTCCCTAATCTTGGCTTCCCATCTGATGCCCAATGTTCACTACACTGAAGTAATGTGTCAAATGATGAACAGTCACATGAAAATAGGGTGGACGAAGAAGAGAACACTGAAAATGTAAATATTGTATAATATTTTCCCAAGCAAGCTCCATGTCATCTCCCAGTGGACATGGATAATGGAACATGCATAATGGAAGGTGGAGGCTACGTCGTGGGTATAATGTTACAAATTCTACCCATCTAATGTTTTATAGTTCTAGCAATAAAACATAAAGAACAATAATATTAACATTTGCATTAAAGAGGTTCCACAGCCAAATAACATAATGAATATTTTTTTCACTATTAATTTATAAATGATTTAGTCAATGTTTGCCCATTGTAAAATCTTTTACATTTTGAAAGTTAGCACAGACGGCAACATGTTTAGTGCTGACTGAATTCTGCGGAATGCTCATTTACTGAGATTTCTTAAGTTTGTAGAAAGTATAGCTGGTCTCCCAGAATGCTCGGGGCAAGGAGGAGGGGGGGGGGGGATTCTGCATAGTAAACAGCTTAGGTTAACCCCACTGGCGGTAAGCCCGACCTGTGTTCAGGCTCCGCTTTGTGTGCTGAAAGCGGTAGGCCCGAACACAGGTCGGGCTGGCTAGCAACACCGGGTCCCACACGCGATCAGCGCTGCACAGCTTCTCCCTCACAGGGAGGGGCACAGGGGCTTCTCCCTCCCGGCTGCCGTAGTCCCCATTACCTGTTTGATCTTCCGGGGGCCCGGCGGCCAATCTGTTACATGGTGCGGTGTGACATCGGGGGGCGGCGTGGGGTCATGGGGGAAGGAGGGAGGGAGTCAGGAAGTAAGAAAAATGAAAAAAAAACGTTCTGATTGGCCACATGAGGTAGGGAGGGAGGGAGAGAGGTAGAATAATATATAAAAACAGTACCAATTATCTGATTGGCCACATGGGGTAGGGAGGGAGGGGGAAAAAAAAGTACAAATGATCTGATTGGCCACAAGTAGCATTGCATTGAATACAAGTTAGTTTGTATTCAATTCAATGTTGCCATTTGCTCTCTGGAGACCGTGGCTGCGGGGGGCGTGGCTTGGCGTCCAACTAACATGGCTGCTTGAACTCAGAGCTCCGCGACTCCCCAGATATAGCTAAAAGTGCCTTCCTAGCATAGCATGAGAAGAGGGAGCCAGCCCCGTATGTCAACTAGATCCACGGGATATCCTCCAGTCAAACCGGGAAGGAACATAACAGACTTTTTCAAAGCACAGACCTCTAAGACGGCAGCAAACACCCTATCCAAGATGGCGCCAGAGAAAAAGTCTGGAGACCCACACACGTCCGACTCTGCGGGAAGCTCTCCAGAACAAGCGACTAAAGGTACAGACCGCCTAAACTCCCCTACCTTGAAAGACATGCGGGATATGGCTGAAGACATCAAATCAGCCTTCTCCAGCTCTATCACCGAAATCAGATCTGATATGGCTACTAAAATACATGCGCGAGACCGTGGCTGCTGGCTGTTTGATCTGTGAGTTTACTGCTGATTATTGTAAACCTGTTACTGATTTTTGCCTGGATTTTTGACTATTCTCTCTGCCTTCTCCCTGCACTGATTTTGACTGGACTTTGATTGATTTACTGTGTACCGATTTTTGCCTGGATTTTTGACTATTCACTCTGCCTTCTCCCTGCATGGATTTTGCCTGGACTTTGATTGATTTACTATGTACCGATTTTTGCCTGGATTTTGACTACTCTTCCTGCTGCCTGTACCGACCTCTGCGTGGATTTGACAACTCTCTGCCTGCCGTTTTCACCGACCTCTGTCTGCTTGTAGTTTGCTATGGCATCAGCTTCCAGAAGGCGTCTTGCTGTGGAATCGCTGGTGGAGTTGGAGGACAGTGATTTGCAGTCACCGGCGGAATCAAGGGATGTCCAGGCCTAGTGTCCCATTGACCTTTCTCAGGCACCGCCACCGCCCCCCCTGGCTCTGCGCTGGCAGGATAAAAAAAAAGATGTTTGTCTCCTTTCCACAGTACACGACACCTCCACTGTCCCCACCAGAACAAGAGGAGGAAAAGAAATTCAGAAGCCGCAGGTTGTGGTGGACTACAACCTAACAATGGGTGGAGGGGACAAAGCGGACAAAGCAGCGACCTTTTATCCCGCAGTCCGCAAGCAGCAGAAGAAGTACTACAAAAAGATATTCCGGCATCTTCTGGAGCAAAGTCTGTGGAATTCTTATGTACTTTACAAGCAGAGCAGTGAAAGGCCAATTACACACGCGGATTACATATGGAGGATGTGCGAGTGTATCTGCTTGAGGTACCAGACTGCAGCAGATGCCAGAACGTTGTGCGACTCACTGGCTGTCACTTCCCAGAGCACATACTTCCCACTGCCAAAAAAAAACCCCACACCAACCAGGACATGCGTGGTTTGCTGCTCCTGACAGACTGATAAGAGGGGCAAAAAAGTCAGAAAGGAGTCATGCATCTACTGCCCTGACTGCAATGTTGGACTCTGTGCTGCTCCCTGCTTTAAAACTTATCATACAAGGGAGCGGTACTAAGTATACGTGTATGTACATAGTGTATAATTATCTGCTTGCTGCCTTATTTGTACAGTTTTCCTTTTTTTTCAGTTTATTGATAAATTTAATTATTTCAGCAAATTTGTGTTCCAGTCTTTTATTTATATGCAGAATGTCTACCAGGCCTTTATTCTGATATATTTTGGTGAGTTAAGACTTAAGAATTGGAGGACTAAAATTCTTGAAAAAAAAAGTACCGGTTTTGACTCCTAATTCCAGACAGAAATGCACCACCAGGGAGGTTAAGCTTCTTTCGGAGGGCGGGGCTACATACCAATATAAACAATATATAGCTATAGGATGTATTTCTTAACGAAAACCTGAACTGAAAATTAAAATTAAAAATAAGCATACACAAATCATACTTACCTCCCGCGTAGTCTACTCCTCAATCTTTTTCTCCTCTCCTGTGTCCTGTCTGTCCACTGTGATCAAGGAAATTCTCCGTCCTCCATTTTGAAAATGGCCATTACCCCATAACAGCTTTCTGGTCAGCATGCTGTTAAACTGTAACAACGCCCACTTGAGCCATAGGGAAACATGGACATTACCTGGTACATCAGTTTCCTCTGAGCTATAACCGACAGCAACTGATATTTTACTGACAGCAACTGATATATTTCAGATCTGACAAAATGTTGTCAGAACTGGAAGGGATTATTGTCAGAAGAAAATGGTGAGCTTCTGAGAGGAACTGATGGCAAGGTAACTATGTAATGTTCATTTGAACCTCATGTGTTTATTTTAAATTATTTTACTCAGTACAGGTTCCCTTTAAGCTTAAACCAGAATATATAACATAAAGGTGGGTATCCTCTATAATAAAACCCCTGTGTCTCTGCGTCCTGTCCCTGTGTGTGTGTGTGTCCGTGCTTCCAGACTTGACAGTTTGTTGTCCAAGAACCTCATTGCATTGTGGGAAATAACAGCTTTTTCTTCAACTGCCAAGCAAGCAACATCTCCCTTTGTGCTTATACTGCAGACAGCGGTGGGAGACGAGTGAGCAGAACACATCGGTATGCGCGTTGCTGGGGTTTAGCAGCAATGTCCTAGCGCCTGTTTTTTAAAAACTTGCCGTGTGTGTGAACCTGTAGTCAGAATTCATCAAAATGTTGTGAGCACTATACAATGTATACAGTGGAGGAAATAATTATTTGACCCCTCACTGATTTTGTAAGTTTGTCCAATGACAAAGAAATGAAAAGTCTCAGAACAGTATCATTTCAATGGTAGGTTTATTTTAACAGTGGCAGATAGCACATCAAAAGGAAAATCGAAAAAATAACCTTAAATAAAAGATAGCAACTGATTTGCATTTCATTGAGTGAAATAAGTTTTTGAACCCCTACCAACCATTAAGAGTTCTGGCTCCCACAGAGTGGTTAGACACTTCTACTCAATTAGTCACCCTCATTAAGGACACCTGTCTTAACTAGTCACCTGTATAAAAGACACCTGTCCACAGAATCAATCAATCAAGCAGACTCAAAACTCTCCAACATGGGAAAGACCAAAGAGCTGTCCAAGGATGTCAGAGACAAAATTGTAGACCTGCACAAGGCTGGAATGGGCTACAAAACCATTAGCAAGAAGCTGGGAGAGAAGGTGACAACTGTTGGTGCGATTGTTCGAAAATGGAAGGAGCACAAAATGACCATCAATCGACCTCGCTCTGGGGCTCCACGCAAGATCTCACCTCGTGGGGTGTCAATGGTTCTGAGAAAGGTGAAAAAGCATCCTAGAACTACACGGGAGGAGTTAGTGAATGACCTCAAATTAGCAGGGACCACAGTCACCAAGAAAACCATTGGAAACACATTACACCGCAATGGATTAAAATCCTGCAGGGCTCGCAAGGTCCCCCTGCTCAAGAAGGCACATGTGCAGGCCCGTCTGAAGTTTGCCAATGAACACCTGAATGATTCTGCGAGTGACTGGGAGAAGGTGCTGTGGTCTGATGAGACCAAAATAGAGCTCTTTGGCATTAACTCAACTCACTGTGTTTGGAGGAAGAAAAATGCTGCCTATAACCCCCAAAAAACACCGTCCCCACCGTCAAGCATGGGGGTGGAAACATTTTGCTTTGGGGGTGTTTTTCTGCTAAGGGCACAGGACAACTTAATCGCATTAACGGGAAAATGGACGGAGCCATGTATCATGAAATCCTGAACGACAACCTCCTTCCCTCTGCCAGGAAACTGAAAATGGGTTGTGGATGGGTGTTCCAGCACGACAATGACCCAAAACATACAGCAAAGGCAACAAAGGAATGGTTTAAGAAGAAGCACATTAAGGTCATGGAGTGGCCTAGTCAGTCTCCGGACCTTAATCCAATATAAAACCTATGGAGGGAGCTCAAGCTCAGAGTTGCACAGAGAAAGCCTCGAAACCTTAGGGATTTAGAGATGATCTGCAAAGAGGAGTGGACCAACATTCCTCCTAAAATGTGTGCAAACTTGGTCATCAATTACAAGAAACGTTTGACCTCTGTGCTTGCAAACAAGGGTTTTTCCACTAAGTATTAAGTCTTTTATTGTTAGAGGGTTCAAAAACTTATTTCACTCAATGAAATGCAAATCAGTTGCTATCTTTTATTTAAGGTTATTTTTTCGATTTTCCTTTTGATGTGCTATCTGCCACTGTTAAAATAAACCTACCATTGAAATGATACTGTTCTGAGACTTTTCATTTCTTTGTCATTGGACAAACTTACAAAATCAGTGAGGGGTCAAATAATTATTTCCTCCACTGTACTTTAGGGCCTTCCTTGGGACCCCATGCAAGGTAAAATGGTACTACCTGCCTCTTCCCCTGATGGTGGTGGCCCTGCATTCACATTGTACTATGAGTCATTGCAATGCCTCTTTAAAGAGGAACTCCAGTGAAAATAATGTAGTAAAAAAAAAGTGCTTCATTTTTTACCATAATTATGTATAAATGATTTAGTCAGTGTTTGCCCATTGTAAAATCTTTCCTCTCTCCGATTTACATTCTGACATTTATTACATGGTGACATTTTTACTGTGGGCAGGTTATATAGCTGCTCCTAGCTGTTTTGGCTGTTAGAGACAGCTGTAAACAGCCATTTCCTGTCTGTGAACATTGTTACATTGTGGCAGTTTGCCCAGAGTACCGCGGTACTCAGAGCTTCTTGTGGGAGGGGTTTCAACACAAAATCAGTCATACAGCGCCCCCTGATGGTCTGTTTGTGAAAATCATTATATTTCTCATGTAAAAGTGGGTATCAGCTACTGATTGGGATAAAGTTCAATTAGGTTGGAGTATCTCTTTAAGAAATGTGCAGCATAAATAGCATCAGGTATACAATAGGAGTGTTCTTAAGGCCTGGAACCCACTAGGTGTGCTTTTCTGAGGGCTTGTGATTTGAAAAGCTCTTGCTAATGTAATGCTATGGGTGCGATCCCACTTGAGCGATGTGATTTTATAAACAATCTCCCATAGCATTGCATTAGCAAGAGCCTTTTCAATTCACTACCGCTTGGAAAAGGTTTCTATAGTAGTACTATCATATATAGTACTATCATGGCGGTCATTCAAAGCAAACGATCTTAATGGCTAGTCTGCCATCGTCGCACATTGTATAACAAATTTGCATTAAACAATGTTATGCAATATCGTGAAAACGATCGTTTGATGCAAAAAAATTATTGGAAAAAACTTGCCGTGTGTAAACCTGTAGTCAGAATTCATCAAAATGTTATGAGCACTATACAATGTATACTTTAGGGCCTTCCTTGGGACCACATGCAAGGTAAAATGGTACTGCCTGCCTCTCCCCCTGATGGTGGTGAACCTGCATAGCTATATCACTCACTTAGGATTCTTCTCCCTAAAAAGACAACTATCAAGTGAAACACTGTCCTTTCTGGCCTAACTGTGTGCATTGTTTAAAGTTACTTTTCCAATGACAGGACATTTGACAGGGAGATAGAACCGATAACCGATAAGCATGAACCGATAACAGCCCAAAGGCTACTGCCAAGAAATCGTCCTTTAGAAACAGGTGATATAGTACTATAACTAGAAGTTTTAAATCAGGATGATACCATTTATTGGCTAACTACAAATGAATAAGAATAAACAAGCTTTCGGCCTTGCAGCCTTCGTCAGGTTTACATCCTGTTAGTTTGCAAGCTGGTGGTACAGACAACTTATATACATGCAACATCAAAAGGGAAAACAGATATTTTTTTCAAGCATAAATACGTCATTAAGATGCCTTAATACAAACAGACCATCTAAATGGGGTAAGATAAGGATCCTTGTTTACTTCATTGCTCACAGACCTGGTATTAGGATTGACCCAGAGGTATCGTAAATTCTTAGTTCACAAGTTCAGCTAGAGTGGCTGAGACAGTTCATATATCATCAATCAAATACCAGGTCTGTGAGCAATGAAGTAAACAAGGATCCTTATCTTACCCCATTCAGATGGTCTGTTTGTATTAAGGCATCTTAATGACGTATTTATGCTTGAAAAAAATATCTGTTTTCCCTTTTGATGTTGCATGTATATAAGCTGTCTGTACCACCAGCTTGCAAACTAACAGGATGTAAACCTGACGAAGGCTGCAAGGCCGAAAGCTTGTTTATTCTTATTGATTTGTAGTTAGCCAATAAATGGTATCATCCTGATTTAAAACTTCTTGCTTTTACTGATGGCTAACACAGTACAATACCCTACTGCTACTACTGTACTATAACTAATGACACAGCACAATTGGTCTTCATACTTCATTGCCCACCAAATAATGTAGAAACCCGGATACCCGGACCCAAATTATTATTAGGTCATACTGTGTACAGTACTAAATCCCACTCAGAACCAGGTTACTTTCATCAAAGGGTCTATAGAATGTCCACAGCATTCAGTCCAATATTTAAAACCAGCGGTGAGTGACTCAGAAAGCACAAAAATGCATAAAACATTTCGAAGTGTGAACCAAAATAAATCTGTTTCATTATAAAACAAAGGGGACAAAACAAACAGTGAAACTGGTCAGCAAAGAGGAAGTAGCACATCTATTCCCCCTACCCGATAGACTAGAGCTTTATGCTAATTTAGGGTCTAGGGGCTGTGCCCTTAACGTAACGTAACATTGTATAATAGATACTCTTTCTTATGGGTATTTTATGCATTTTTTGTGCCTTCTGGGACACCAATATTGATTACTGCTCTGACATTCTATATAGATCTTTTGATGATGATCTGATTCAGTTGGCTGCCTGCTTGTTCAGATTGCGTGATTCAAGAACTAGTGGAGCCAAAAAATGTATTACAGCCTCATACTATGTGCGTAAAAAAGGAAATAAAGATGGCGGCAAGATTATTAACACTTTTTAAACCTAAAGTGATGGCCTCAGGGTGCAAAACCCACAACCTTGTATATTGAATTTGATTTTGATCTTAGGAGCACATTAGTACATTTGTATAGCTTGTGTGTAAATACGTCATATAGCACGTTTCTTTTATCACACTTACTGAAAGCCTGAGTCTCTACTAAAAATGCTATAAAAGGAAACAAAACACTGAGCTGGATGAAAGCAAAAGGACGTAAGTAAAGAGGTTGCCATATGGAGAGGCTGTACCTCCTCTATGTCTCGGCTCTGCAGTCATCAGTTTAAACTAGTGGAGTGTGAAGGGGAAGCTGCAGCTGCAATAAACATTATTATCCCTTTATTAGAATTATCAGGATCTGTTCCTGAAAGACAAAGCCATTTATATACTGTTAAAAAACAGTATCGACACACTGAAATAGAACATGCGTATTACGCACATATTATACATCACATATAAACTATGCAAATATAATAAAAATGTGCATTTGCCAAAATCATATATACACAAGCTAACTCTTATAAAATACTGTAAAGCCAAAAGGTTTATTTCTCATTATAAAATATATATTTTTACTGTATTTACAGAACTGGTTCAAATGCATGCCCTGTCAAAAACACTGTTTCTAATACAAAAAAGTCTGTTTTAATTAACGAAGATATATGTTTTAATTAGAGAGGACATTAAGGTAATAAAGGCGCAAGAAATTTAGAAATTTCAGTTGCACATTTTAATTACACACATGAGAGGATAGGACTTCATACCACTAATCTACGAATGATTTTAGTAGCAAGCTAATAATGTGAATGTTAGTCCGGCTTTAACAAATACACCACAACTTACAGTATACATGTTTGTATATCTAGAATGGCAGGTATATATATATATATATATATATATATATATATATATATATATATATATATATATATATATATTATATATATATATATATATATTCCACCAAGGTTTGCAGCACACAATATGTTCTTTATTTGAGTCAAAAGCAAATGCAATACTATACATCTGTTTATTCCCACTTTCATTTAATGTATATTCAATTTACACATGCATCTATATTCAGCATGTGAGCAAATCTGTAACCATATGCATATATATTCAGAATGTGAGCACATCTTTAACCTCAATAAGAGGGCAGCAACTATGGAATATAACAAAACCTATTCTTGATAGGCAGAAGCAGTAGTGAAGAAATGCACACACAGGACTGGTTCACATACCTGGATAAGTTCTCACCTGCTACATGTCTGCTCTAGGTGGTAGCCTCTGCTCCAGGTAATCACGTTGGCTCTTGCAATTCCATATTTTGTTGTTCGTAGCAGACGAATGCCACTAAATAAAGAGGCCATGAGCTATGTGTGTGATAACAGAACACACCGAGAACAAGGGCATACAAGAGGAGGAGTGGGTTTGATTATCTCCCCTGCAGCAGCCAAACTATCATGAGCATCATTTGCAGACCAATCAATGGTACCTTCAAGCATCACTGACTGATGAGGATTGAGGCACTGCATAAACCAAGGCAGAAGAACTCCACCTCTTCATAGCAGTGATTGGAAGAAGCGCACACCTGCACAGAGGATGCAGGCATCAATCCAATAGTGCATAGACCACTGCGGAGAACTACAAAACATACACGCACTTTATAAAAAGGGCATACTGTATATCCCATTTTATTCTTCTCATCCATTTGTAATGGAGCGCCCAGCATTTGTGCCTGATGCCCTCTGAATACTATTTAGTACTTGGTTGTGCAAAACAGAAATGTTCCTTCTTAAAAAACAGAAGGTATTTGCGATAATTCAGGTTGGAGTGTATCACTGCTGAATATGAAAATCATCCGTTTATATCGCTGAAAAGCTAAACACACCTCCAGAACCACTAGAATGCAATGATGTGTCAGCTTGTTAAATATACCCCACAGAGCCACATTAATCCATGCCATGCACTGATGAGGATCAACCAGTCCGAAACAGTCTGTATGCATGTTGGATTATTGTGGCTCTGTATATTTGACACCTGGGACACCACAGAAGCACACTCCAACCTGAATAATCGCAAATGCCTTCTGTTTTAAGGCAAATTTCTGTTTTGCATAGCATTTTAGTAAGAGGGCTTTTTGTCCTCACAAATGCGGGTCCTGAACTATTTCCTGAGCGATTTAATGCAAGGTATAGGAAAACATCCAAGCGCTTGGAAAAGCAATTTTGTGAGCACTTTTTGTCCGAAATTACTTTATAGAAATTCAGTTCCAGGTCAAAGAGTTCACTTTCTGATTGTTTGCAGGAAGAAAATCTCAAAGCACCAAACAAAAGCTCTCACATAAGCGCTTTTAAAAATTGCAAATCACTCACAAAGAGCTTGGAAAATCAATATAAAAACGCTCGCAAAAGCGCTCAGTACTTCCAACTGAGCTTGCGATTTATGATGTGAACTAGGCTTGACATACTCCTAGAACTTCTGGCTCACCATGAGCTCGCTTGGCAATCTTGTATTTGGTTGTATAAGACGGGGTTCACATTTGATAGGTACAATGTAAATTTGCATTAGAACTGACACATCTAATGCAAATGTTTGCATGCATTTTTGCTTTAGATCTAGATTGATTGGATTGTTTGAAACCTATAACCCATCCACCATACACAATTCATATTTCTGCTAAAAATGTACCAACATTTTTCACCATGGCCAATGAAGTATGGGAAATTTGATGTAATTCTTCTTGATCAAAAGAAATACATTTTATTTTTTTAAACAAAGTTTTTAAAAAAAATAAATTGAACATTTTGGTTGAATTGTGTATAGCCAACTTAACCCCATTTTTTAAGCCTTGTACACACACGCATGACCAAATCCTCATGTGGAGTCCACAAACCTATAAATATATATACATGCTATAAATATACATAAATGTTTAATAGATTCAATATTTTATTCACTAAGGCTAGGTTCACAGTGGTCAGTTGCATAACGCATGCGTTATAATGAATATGAACTACAATGGAGAATGGACATAAACTTTAATACAATTGTATGGGCAGTGAGTGGACATAAAGAATTATTCTGCAACACAGCTGAGCACTGTGAATTAGTCCTAATATTACATTATACTTTTAAGCATTACTTGTTATCTTATGGCAGTGGTCCTCAAACTAAGGCCCACGGGCCGAATGCGGCCCGCAGAGGATTTTTCACTGGCCCCCCAAACACAAAATCTATAACTTATGGATGCAGCTCACTGCACCTTTAAATATCGACAGCCCACATATAGAATAGCAGTCACCCATCCACATACTGTAGAAGCCAGTGAGCAGTCATTCGCTGGCTTCCAATCCAATTCTGCATTAGGTGACATTGCTGTCCAAATGGACAGCAGGCTGTCACCTGGGTATGCTTCACTGTCTGGTGCACAAAGACGTTCTTCAGGCGCCACATGACTGAAGGGCTGCAACAGGGAGTTCTTCTCTGGGCATGATCGAAGCAGAAGCAAAACCTAGATTCAATGTAATCAGCATCATCATCATTTTATGTATGTTTCGGCCCCCCAGCAGTCTTAAGTATATTGGCCCGGCCCTTGACCGAAAAAGTTTGGGGACCTCTGTCTTATGGCTTAGTAAGTTATATCACTTCACACAGGACTTCACTATTGTTCTCAGGCTGTAGATGTAAAGACCCATGCAAACACTAGTGGGTCCTCGGCTGAAGGGGGCCACCAGGGCCCTCCCTGCTCAAAATCTAGTGTGTAGAGAAAGCATTTGTAGCCTGTGTGCTAGCAAACTTTCTGTACAACACTTGGCCCCAACTGTTGCACGAGGGATCAAGTCTCAAGCCCCATTGGCAACCCTAATTGTTGATGCATCTTAAAAAAAAACATTAAGAAGTAGGATGGAGGCTTCCATATTTGTCTCCATTAAATACCAGCCTCCATATCCCTCTCACTTCAGGTGTCCTTTAACTCTACTGAAAACCCTTCCCCCTTCCCCACTGGTCCATGCTGCTTTCCCACCCAAAAGGCGATGCCGCACAAATCTATGAAGCCAAAAATTGTACTACTTCCAAGACACAGTCAGAAAACAATATTCCTTCCCAGCACACATTGGTCAATATGACTTACATAAAGTACAGTGGTAATTGCAGCACTTTAAATACCTTTATACGCCTGCACATATTGGAATAGTAGGTGTAACACCTTATTAGTCTGTGGCCTGGTATACACTATGCAGTTTTAACTTAAGATTATACTTTCTATAGAGAAATTGGTCAGATCTAACAATCTATAAACAAGTGTCAGCGCCAAGGCAGAAGGCGACCGCAGCCGAGAAGGACAATGTCCAAAAGTCCACACAAGCAATGAATATATAAAGTCAGCGCAGGCCTATAGTAATACAGCTTTCATCATTTTCTGGTATACAGGATCTTCGAACAAAAAGGTAAAGAAGCAAGGCTTACCAGATTCCAACAACCCACATTATAAGGTTGTAAACGAGTTTGATAGATGGTCCGCAGAACTTTTAAATGATGTCGTTTCACCAGCGATGTTGCACACCACAGATTCCTCCGGAATATATTAGATATCCTGAGGTCGCAGAGACTCGCCAAAGGGGAGTCCAGTAGGATAGTGACATGAAAGAGATATACGGCACATCTAAGTGTAAACCGTCTTTATTACATAACAAGTAAAACAATTTAAAAACAAGGATAAAAGAAACTCACATACGGGGCCTGTGCACTGAGAACCCCGAAAAAGTAGCGCGCATAAAATGGTCAATAGAAGCCCTCAAATAAAATGGTGCCGCCTGTCACCTTCCCTTGGGATTGAAGATCCTGTATACCAGAAAATGACGAAAGCTGTATTACTATAGACCTGCGCTGACTTTATATATTCAGATCTAACAATCTACCTATAATAAATACTGAGGGATGAGCAGCACAAACCAAATGATATGCAATTCTATGCAAAGCATGCAGGCAGCACTGAAGATCCCCATAACATATAAATATATAAATACAGAGGGGCTGCAGCACACAACAGGAAAACAGTGACAGGGGCTCTTGGTTGCGCTTTAACACGCTTAAAGAGACTCCGTAACAAAAATTGCATCCTGTTTTTTATCATCCTACAAGCTCAAAAAGCTATTCTAATGTGTTCTGGCTTACTGCAGCACTTTATACTATCACTGTCTCTGTAATAAATCAATGTATCTTTCCCCTGTCAGACTTGTGGCCTGTGTCTGGAAGGCTGCCAAGTTCTTCAGTGTTGTGGTTCTGCTATGAACTCCCCCTTCCAGGCCCCTCTATGCACACTGCCTGTGTGTTATTTAGGATTAGAGCAGCTTCTTTCTTCTCTCTTATCTTTTACAAGCTGGATAAATCGTCCTCTGAGCTGGCTGGGCTTTCACATACTGAAGAATTACAGACAAGGGCAAAGCTGTTTGCAGGAAGAAACAAGCAGCCTGAAACTTCAGTGCATGAGAACAGGGGTAAAGAAACACACAAATGATCTCTTGAGATTCAAAAGGAAGGCTGTATACAGCCTGCTTGTGTATGGATGTATTTTCTATGTGTGGACATACTGTACATCAACCTACTTCCTGTTTTGGTGGCCATTTTGTTTGTTTATAAACAAACTTTTCAAAACTGTTTTTAACCACTTTTAATGCGGCGAGGAGCGGCGAAATTGTGTCAGAGGGTAATAGGAGATGTCCCCTAACGCACTGGTATTTTTACTTTTGTGCGATTTTAACAATACAGATTCTCTTTAAGCTCACCAACTGTGTCAAAAAGTGTCCCAAATCTGGTGAGTCCTACTCTAATCAGGCAAAAATGCTAGTTTTATTAGCTTTTTATTGTGAACTATTCCGAAAGCCCAAGAGTCAACTAAATGGGAGAAAAGGCAATTAAAAACACCTCACCTTCCTACTAGCTAATGATGGAACTCTCTGAACATGTGTAATTTGCTGATTTATATGCCTTAAGCTTGTTGTATTTGTTCAGGTTCCGTGCCTGGCAATGGTGGGGGGAGGACGACACAGAAAGCTTCTGGACTATCCAGAGCCTTTCCTCTCCCTAGGTAAGTCATTAAAACTTTTTTTCTGCCACCTCAGGGAACCTGAAGTGAGAGGAATATTGAGGAAGCCATATTTATTTTCTTTTAAACAATACCAGTTGCCCGGTTGTCCTGCTGATCCTCTGCCTCTAATACTTTTAGTCGTAGACCCAGAATAAGCATGCAGATCAGATGTTTCTGACAAAGATGTCAAGATTATCCACATCCTTGTGTGTGTGATTAAGACACTACTGAAGCCAAAGATCAGCAGGGCTTCCAGGCAACTGGTATTGTTAAGAAGGAAATAAATACAGCAGCCTTCACATACTTCTCGCTTCAGAATCGCTTTACTCTTTACTGCTAATTTATTACACAACTCTAAGTTAGTATTGTAAAGGTTCATACACACGGCCCTGGTATGTCATCAAGAGATGCGGCATGCCATGCAGTATCATTTTGCCTGAAAACAGCCCTATGCTATTTTCCTCTATGTACACTGCCCTCCATATCAGCAGAACGCATCAGCCTGCAGGCTAGCAGCATCTCTGTACAGCCTCGGCCAAGAAGCATTACCAGAGGATTTGTGTTCCGATACCTGCTGGGTAACAGTAATCTAAAGAGTGTATGAAGTTCATGTAAAACATAGTGGGGTTGATTCACTATAACAAATAGTGCGCCTTATCAGAGTTAACATGCCTTATCAGAGTAGCACAGTGAGCGCTACAAACTTAAGCCTGCTAATTTGTTCATGACTAGAACCCCTGCGGGTCCAATCACTTTAAAGGACATTATCCTTGCACTTGTCAAAGTACGGGGATAATGTCCTTTAAAGTGATTGGACCCGCAGAGGCTCAGGGCAGGACGAGTGGAGCTCTTGTCATTGCCAATTAGCAGGCATAAGTTTGTAGTGCTCGCTATGCTACTCTGATAAGGCATGTTAACTCTGATAAGGCACGCTATTTGTTATAGTGAATCAACCCCAGTAAGTCCAATAAGCAGCTTGAAAACAGATTTACCTTCATGTCTTCACAGAATATCCTCATCAACAGGATGTGATATCTCTCAAATGTGCTCGTTTTTCCTAGATCCTTCGCTCCCAAGGGTAGGGATCTCTCCCTCACGGTTTCTTGCGGCGGTTTTTGTACTGTAGAACACATTGGATTGTCATATTTATGTTGTACTCCATTTGCCTTAGGCACCATCTTGTAATTATTAGTGTTGGTGTTCAAACTGAAAACATCGTTCCAAATTCACCCGATCACCACACTTCAGCGCCAAACCTGCAGACAGGATCTGGGGGAGTTCGCTTAGTGAGGTGACTCGGATAATTCCTCCTTCAGTTTTGGAAGGATGAAGTATCGGAGTCATGTAATGTTCCGTGAAGTGTAAGTGAACTCCCCCTGACTCTGTCTGCAGGTTTAGTGCTGAAGTGTGGTGGTCGGGTGAAATCAGAATGATGTTCCGAACTTGAACCAACACTAGTAATATTGTGAAGCAACACAAAAGATGACGGCACATAAAAATGCAGGTACCACAGTTAAGTTTAGATTATCTGGCACAGGTGGGGATTGCCTGATGCCTGTTTATGTGTTCTTTACAGTTGCTTGAGAGTCAACGCAACCAGGGCCTAAATTTAACACTAACCTCCCCTCACAGAGAAAATGCAGAGTGCGCTTACTCTCCAGGGGCCAGTCCTCTTCACGTCTACAGCTGCCTGCTGCATCCAAGTACGGCTTTGATGCGCGCATGTGACCAGATGTTAATCAGGTGACACATCAGGAGACATACAAGGCGGCAGCAGAGCAACAGGCAATAAAGAGGACTGGTGCCCAGTGCATTTGTAAGTATTTTCCGCTGCACACTGCGCTGCAAAATGAGAGGGGCGCTCCTTGCTATCAGCCGGTTAGTCGAGACTGCCGGTTGGTAGAGCCCCAGATAACTGGGACTCTACTATGACTTGAAAATATCCATCCAATCAGTAGAAAGATGATTAAAGGTGCATGCATACACAATGGTAGCTGCCTAAAGAGATGAGGTCTTGATTCCTCAGGCAGTAGGTCGGGGTCAAACTCTGTACAGAGACTTTGCTCCGCTATACTGCCCATACTGTCTTTATGTGAAAAGAAGCCTCTCCTGTGGGCATATTGTAAATGATTCAGCAAATCTGAACTAGATTTTGTTTTAAAAATTGGCTACTGTTGGTAAAAGATAGCAACACTGTTGGGTCACACTGAAACATAACAGGGTTGCAGAAAGGCAGCATTTGTAAGACTGCAGTTGCATACAGCATGTATCGAAAGCGGTTTAAAAAGAATGAAGAAAAACAGCAGGTGCCTGCATGAGAGGGCAACCACACAACTGATGACTTGTAGGAACGGTTAGTAAATGCAAATGAATCTGAGCTGATGCAGTATTATACACATTTATGCAGACTGAAAGAGGATCAAATGAAGCAGAGATGCGATTTAACTGGTCCATTTTGAGTTTGCATAAAAATTTACTTAGTGCAATTGATAACAGCCATTTAGGGCCTAAGCCCACTAACGCAGTTGTGTCCGCTTTTCAGTTACACATCAATGTTACAGATGCCGAAAAGCGGGCAGAAGCAGACACAACTGCGTTAGTGAGCGCAGGCACTTAAAGGGAACCAGAGATGCTGTAAAGAAAAGAAGTTATACATACCTGGGGCTTCCTCCAGCCCCATACGCGCTGATCGATCCCACGCCGCCATCACCGCTGCCCGCAACTACGAGAACCGGCTCCCGTCAGTGAAGTCATTGGAGCCAGGCTACGCAGGAGAAGTGCGCCCTCTACGTATCGCTCCATACAAGATTAGACTGGCTCCGACTGACGGCAGAGCGGGGTCCCGGTTCTCATAGCTGCGGGCAGCGCTGGAGGAAGCTCTGGTTCTCTTAAAACATACAATAACAAGTTCAGAGGAAAAAAATAAATAAACCAGAGTGGGATAAAGGATTGCCCCAGGTGAGTACTTTAGGAACCACTTTCTGCTTCCATTGCGCAATATTTGCCCACTCCTTATTAGAGAATAGAGTGGGGCCGAACCTCCGATTTTCGGTTCGCGAACTTCCGCGGAAGGTTCGGTTCGCGTAAAAGTTCGTGAACCGCAATAGGCTTCAATGGGGATGCGAACTTTGAAAAAAAAAAAAATTATGCTGGCCACAAAAGTGATGGAAAAGATGTTTCAAGGGGTCTAACACCTGGACCCCCAGGTGGAGGAGTGGGATACATGCCAAAAGTCCCCGGGAAAAATCTGGATTTGACGCAAAGCAGCGTTTTAAGGGCAGAAATCACATTGAATGCTAAATGACAGGCCTAAAGTGCTTTAAAACATCTTGCATGTGTATACATCAATCAGGTAGTGTAATTAAGGTACTGCTTCACACTGACACACCAAACTCACCGTGTAATGCACCGCAAACAGCTGTTTGTGTAGTGACGGCCGTGCTGGACTGGTGCGCACCATGGCGAGAGTGCAGGTTTTGGTGGCTTTACAGCCCATATGGTCGCCTGGCTGATGTAGGTGAATGACAGAACAGTGACTGTCCAGCTCATCAAATTTGGTCTGACCACAATGAGGCAACGACCTTATTATCGTGGGTGTGCCCCCCGAGACACTCATCTAGGCGCCGGTCATTGCTTCATTGTGATACGCAAGCCCCTTCACCACGGCAAAGTAATGATCACGAAGGGGAATGGGCGCATGTACATGCCTTTTCTTTTGTTGTTGCAGCTGCCCGCAGTGCAGCCAGAAAAATTAGGCAGTCATGTACACGCACCAGAAAAATTATTACAGCAGCCGCTGCTAGCAGGGACGTGCCTTCTTCCGAGCACTGTACTGTGGGCCAGGTCCACACGAAATTACATTTACACGACCTCGCACAGACCTGCCGGGTGGCCTTCCTCTGGCTCTGGCACTACCTCTTCCTCTACCTGTTTTGTCCATATCGGGTATGCACGGAGTGGTATATCACACTGCGTGCACTCACGTAGGTAGGTGGTTTCACTTAACTGCACAGGTATGCGCACTGATGCGGTGGGTTCACTGAACAGAACAGGTATGCAGTGGGGGGTTCACTGAACAGAACAGGTATGCAGTGGCGGGTTCACTGAACAGGTATGCAGTGGCGGGTTCACTGAACACAACAGGTATGCAGTGGCGGGTTCACAGAACAGGTATGCAGTGGCAGGTTCACTGAACAGGTATACAGTGGCGGGTTCACTGAACACAACAGGTATGCAGTGGCGGGTTCACAGAACAGGTATGCAGTGGCGGGTTCACTGAACAGTACAGGTATGCAGTGGCGGGTTCACTGAACAGAACAGGTATACAGTGGCAGGTTCACTGAACACAACAGGTATGCAGTGGCGGGTTAACTGAACAGGTATACAGTGGCGGGTTCACTGAACAGAACAGGTATGCAGTGGCGGGTTCACTGAACAGAACAGGTATGCAGTGGCAGGTTCACTGAACAGAACAGGTATGCAGTGGTGGGTTCACTGAACACAACAGGTATGCAGTGGCGGGTTAACTGAACAGGTATACAGTGGCGGGTTCACTGAACAGAACAGGTATACAGTGGCAGGTTCACTGAACAGAACAGGTATGTAGTGGCGGGTTCACTGAACAGAACAGGTATACAGTGGCGGATTCACTGAACAGAACAGGTATACAGTGGCGGGTTCACTGAACAGAACAGGTATGCAGTGGCGGGTTCACTGAACAGAACAGGTATGCAGTGGCGGGTTCACTGAACAGAACAGGTATGCAGTGGTGGGTTCACTGAACACAACAGGTATGCAGTGGCGGGTTAACTGAACAGGTATACAGTGGCGGGTTCACTGAACAGAACAGGTATGCAGTGGCGGGTTAACTGAACAGGTATACAGTGGCGGGTTCACTGAACAGAACAGGTATGCAGTGGCAGGTTCACTGAACAGTAGAGGTATGCAGTGGCGGGTTCACTGAACACAACAGGTATGCAGTGGCGGGTTCACTGAACAGAACAGGTATGCAGTGGTGGGTTCACTGAACACAACAGGTATGCAGTGGCGGGTTAACTGAACAGGTATACAGTGGCGGGTTCACTGAACAGAACAGGTATGCAGTGGCGGGTTCACTGAACAGTAGAGGTATGCAGTGGCGGGTTCACTGAACAGAACAGGTATACAGTGGCGGGTTCACTGAACACAACAGGTATGCAGTGGCGGGTTCACTGAACAGAACAGGTATGCAGTGGCGGGTTCACTGAACAGAACAGGTATGCAGTGGTGGGTTCACTGAACACAACAGGTATACAGTGGCGGATTCACTGAACAGAACAGGTATACAGTGGCGGATTCACTGAACAGAACAGGTATACAGTGGCAGGTTCACTGAACAGAACAGGTATACAGTGGCGGGTTCACTGAACAGAACAGGTATGCAGTGGCGGGTTCACTGAACAGTACAGGTATGCAGTGGCATGTTCACTGAACAGGTATGCAGTGGCATGTTCACTGAACAGGTATGCAGTGGTGGGTTCACTGAACAGGTATGCAGTGGTGGGTTCACAGAACAGGTATGCAGTGGCAGGTTCACTGAACAGGTATGCAGTGGTGGGTTCACTGAACAGGTATGCAGTGGTAGGTTCACTGAACAGGTATGCAGTGGTGGGTTCACAGTACAGGTATGCAGTGGTGGGTTCACAGAACTGGTATGCAGTGGTGGGTTCACTGAACAGGTATGCAGTGGTGGGTTCACAGTACAGGTATGCAGTGGTGGGTTCACAGAACAGGTATGCAGCCAGGAACAAGCTAAGCCTAACTAATCTTTCCCTATGAGAGACAGTCTGCAGCAGCTCGCCCTACTCTCACTAACGCAGGCACACGTGTGAGCTTAATGGCCGCCGCTGCCTGCCTTTTATTAGGGGGGGGAGTGGCTCCAGGGGCTAGTGTAGCCTAATTGGCTACACTGGGCCTGCTGACTGTGATGTAGAGCCTAGGTTCTCAACATGTGGTACGCGTACCCCAGGGGGTACTTCTGATGGTTCCGGGGGTACTCAGGCTTGATATACTTAACCAAGAAAAACAAATTTAGAGTTTTAGAAAATGATAACTCTTATTTAAAACAACACCAAATGAGTGTTTTAGCTAATTAAGAGCAATAGTAAATGCTTGGAAATAGTTTAGAACCAATTATTATGTACTACAATTCAATATATATTTGCCAAGGGGTACTTGTGATATTGTTTACTATGCTAGGGGGTACTTGGTGAGTACAGGGTTTTAAAAGGGGTACATACCAATAAAATGTTGAGAAACACTGATGTAGAGGGTCAAAGTTGACCCTCATGGTGCATTATGGGGCGAACCGAACTTCTGCAAAACTTCGCCTGCGGGGCGCGAACGCGAACCACTGAAGTTCGCATGGAACCGTTCGCAGGCGAACCGTTCGGCCCAACTCTATTAGAGAACAGTTGAAGCTCAGATTTTAGCCTCTCAACCTTTGTTACTCTGGAGAAACCTGTCAAATAACTTTTGGATCTCATGGAACCCCTGCATTAATGAAGGAAGTGGGGACTCATTTTGCAGGATGCATGTTCTTTAAAAGTGGGTCGGGTTGTTGACTGTAACAGCCTTTTATTATACATGTATTATACATGTTAAGTTATACGGGCAATCCCAGGAACATTAAATTAATTCTCTTGAAGTGCAACCGAGGGGACGTGACATGATGAGATACATGTGTATGTACAGTACAAAACATATCAATAACCAGGCTGTTTTGTTTTATTTTGCTGCCCAAGTTAATTTCTAGGCATGAAAGTGACAGCTTCTGTCTCGTCAGTACTTTGTTGGGAACAAAGTAAGCATCACTGATAACTAATCAAATTACAGCCATAAAAATTTTCCTGGCAAAATACAACTTCTGAGGGCAAGGAGAGGAGAAAATACTTTTATGAACTATTGACCTTTTTCTAACTCTGGGACGGACACTTAATAGGCTGCCAGTGTTGAGAGAAAGTAATACATTCAACCTACTTTGTAAATGTTTAGTAAAAGCAAAGCCTGGAGATACTAAAAAAAAAAAGAAGTCATTTTTAGGAATAGGAGGATAAATACAATTATTTATCTCAGTTTATGTTTATCTCAGGTTTACTTTAACCTCCTGGAGACCGCTGATAGTAAATCCTACGCCGCACTCGTGGCTGTCAAACTCTGATGCGGCGTAGGATTTACGCCACCTGCTGCTTCCGACGCGATTGTGTGCACCCGAGAGAACAGATTAAGCTGTCATATGACAGCTGACATCTCCCCTCAGTGATCAGGAGCCATGGCGATTGGCTACTGATCACTACGATCGCCGGCCGATTGTAGTGATCACTATTATGCAGAGGCGGTAGGAGGGGAAGGAGAAGACGGGACTCACCTTCCTGAGGTTCCCCCGGTGCCTGCCTCCGCTCTGCCCGGCATCTCAGCTCACTCTGACTTAAAGGGAACCTAAACTGAGAAGGATATGAATTTTTTCTTTTAAAATAATACCAGTGGCCTGACTCTCCTGCTGATCCTGTCTCTATTGCTTTCAACCACAGCCCCTGAACAAGCATGCAGATCAGGTTCTCTGACTGAACTCAGACTGGATTAGCTGCATGCTTGTTACAGGTGTGTGATTCAGCCACTACTGCAACTATAGAGATCAGCAGGATGCCAGGCAACTGGTATTGTATAAAAGGAAACATCCATATCCCTCTCAGTTAATGTTCCCTTTAAATGTCGGGTCCCGGCTTGATTATGTCATGTCAGTGCGAACAGGGATGCTGGCAAGAGCGGAGGGGGCTAGAGTTGCTCATCGCAGGACCCAGGAAGGTGGGTAAAGGCTGCTGGCAATACAGGGGACACCTTACTATAATAGGGACATTAATGCCTAGCTAACTATACTGGGGATCCAGCAGCCTGACCCCGTAAACGCACCCCCCGCAGGTAAAATGCCCTGGTCCTTAAGGGGGGTTAGGCAGCCAGTCCCCAGCGGGTTAAGCTGGCGCTCCTCTATGTACATTAGTTACAATCTTTTTCCAGTGGGGCAAGGGAGAATCCCCACAACTGATAGTGGCAAGGTGTAATTGTTAGAAGGCATTTGCATTTGTCGTGCCACCCAGGTCTTTATTGTAAAAGCTTGGTTGTTCCTCCCCCAGCCCCCCCCCCCCCCCCCCAATTCAGTTTCTTCCTTACAATGTTTCCTATTACAGTAGCACATTGTTTCTTGCTATAGCCCCCTCAATATAATTCTCCCCTATAACAGTACTCATTATTACACTACACACTATGTGCCCCTCATATTGCCTGCCTATTCTTAACCACCCTGGCGTTCTATTAAAATCGCCAGGGTGGCGGCGCAGCAGTTTTTAAATTTTTTTTTTAAATCATGTAGCTAGCCTAGCGCTAGCTACACGATAGCCGCTGTGCAGCGGCATCCCCCCACCCCTTCCCATCGTTCAGAACGGGATTTCCTGTTTGGCTTACCCCGTCACCATGGCGACGATCGGGATGACGTCATGGTGTTGGAGGGAGTCCCGATCCACCCCATAGCGCAGCCTGGCGGTGATTGGCCAGGCTGCGCAAGGGGTCTCGGGGGGCCTGTAACACAGCGGGTAGCAGCGGCGATCGGTACAAACACACAGCTAGCAAAGTGCTAGCTGCGTGTTTGAAAAAAATTTTTTGTGAAAATCGGCCCACTAGGGCCTGAGCAATCCACCGCGGTGGTCATACCGTTAAGGTAGTTAATTCAAGGATACCTGAAGTGACACTCAGACAGGAAGTGACTACAGTGTGACCCTCACTGATAAGAAATTCCAACTATAAAACACTTTCCTAGCAGAAAATGGCTTCTGAGAGCAGGAAAGAAATAAAAGGGGTCAATAGCTCATAGATTTTAGTTCTGGCATACTTCAATGAATGTGTCATTGAGCAAAAACAATAAAACAGTTAAAACTTAAAAAGTAGATTTAAACAAAATAAAACTGTGAAATATCTTAAAAAGTCATTTTTAGGAGAAGAAAGATAGATACAATAGTTTATTTCATTCGTTTATTTTCGCTTCGGGTGACCTGTAATTTTATTCTGAGCTCCAATTTAGTGCTTCTTTGCAGTATCCCTTATCAGTGTATTCTATTTTATTCCACCCCCTATGCCTACTACATTTGGGCCAAGCATACGAGAAGAGGACGCAGTAGATCCAAAGAGGTACTATTTAAACTCTCTCAGCCCGCCACTGTCACGGGGGGCGGCGGAGAGAGGTGGTGTGATGCCAGTGTATTGTCAATAGTGTCCCTGGACCGGCCGGCGGCGACTTCCGGTTTGACAGGCTGGGAACGCGAGTGATTCTTCGCATTCCCAGCCAGAATAGCGCCCCCTATGCTGCAATAGCAGCATAGGGGGCGATATTCTGGCTGGGAACGCGAAGAATCACTCGCGTTCCCAGCCTGTCGGCCGGTGAAGGCAAAACTGGAAGTCGCCACCGGCCGGTCCAGGGACATCTGATGAAGTCAGTGTGGGCACCGATCAGCTTCAGGGGGCTGAGGGAAGCCCCAGGTGAGTTAAACTCATTTTTTCTTCCTGACTTTAGGTTTACTTTAAAGGACAACAGTAGTGAGGGTTTATGGAAGCTGCCATATGTATTTCCTTTTAAGCAATACCAGTTGCCTGGCTATGCTGCTGATCCTTTGACTGTTTTGTAGCAGGAGAAATTGGCAGTGCTTTTAGACAGTGGCTGTACCCGAATTGGCTATTTTCAAAGATGTGCTAAGCTCCACAATATGGACAAAATGACACAACATGCATTCAAAATAGGTACAGGAGGGCGTTCACTTCAGTATAAATATGTGCACAAATTATTCCCTACTAGACTTCCCCATGGTGATGACGGACCCTTGCGGGGAAGACCTGCTGCTGGTCTAACAATAAAACCATAATTTTTTCTAGTGCTGCTAATCATAAATGGTATACACATTTCTTCAAACAAGTGACAGCGCTCCAGGCTGCAAACTGAAATGAAAGCCAACAGAGGCATGCAGAGCCCCACTGGGGCTAAATACATGCCTTGAATGCAAATCAGATGCAAATTATGTACTATTCCCAATATAAAAATTTGAATGCAGGTTGAAGCACATGAATGCATCTAGCCAAAAAGTATAATTACATTAAAGAGACTCCGTAACAAAAATTGCATCCTGTTTTTTATCATCCTACAAGTTCCAAAAGCTATTCTAATGTGTTCTGGCTTACTGCAACACTTTCTGCTATCACAGTCTCTGTAATAAATCAATGTATCTTTCCCCTGTCAGACTTGTCGGCCAGTGTCTGGAAGGCTGCCAAGTTCTTCAGTGTTTTGGTTCTGCTATGAACTCCCCCTTTCAGGCCCCTCTCTGCAGACTGCCTGTGTGATATTTAGATTAATGCAGCTTCTCTCTGCTCTCGTATCTTTTACAAGCTGGATAAAGTGTCCTCTGAGCTGGCTGGGCTTTCACATACTGAGGAAATTCAGACAAGGGCAAAGCTGTTTGCAGGAAGAAAAGAGCAGCCTGAAACTTCAGTGCATGAGAGCAGAAGGGGGAAAGAAACACACAAATGATCTCTTGAGATTCAAAAGGAAGGGTGTATACAGCCTGCTTGTGTATTGATGTATTTTCTATGTGTGGACATACTGTACATCAACCTACTTCCTGTTTTGGTGGGGGCCATTTTGTTTGTTTATAAACAAACTTTTTAAAACTGTTTTTAACCACTTTTAATGCGGCGGGGAGCGGCGAAATTGTGACAGAGGGTAATAGGAGATGTCCCCTAACGCACTGGTATGTTTACTTTTGTGCGATTTTAACAATACAGATTCTCTTTAATTTTGGGCAGGAGAAATTGGCAGAGCTTTCAGACAGAGGCTGTACCCGAATTGGCTATTTGCAAAGATGTGCAGAGCTCCGCATTATGGACAAAATTACACAACATGCACTCAAAGCAGGTACAGCAAATGAGGGTGTTAGATTCAGTATAAATAAGATCCTTTGTAATGCTTTTAGCCAAAGATCCTGAACAAGCATGCAGCAGATCAGGTGTTTCTGACATTGTCAGATCTGGCAAGAATAGCTACATACTTATTTCTGGTGTGATTCAAACACTACTGCTGCCAAATAGACGAGCAAGGCTGCCAGGCAACCAGTATTGCTTTTTACAAACCTACACTTTTTCTTTGCTATCAAACATCTTTATTGAAAGTTTAGATAAACTGTGCATACTGGCCGAAGCTTCACTACAATCATAACAGAGGGTTATTGAAGTGAAAAGTAAATATCAATTGAGTAAACAAATAGGATATGCAAAGCAGTATACAGAAAATACAATCCTAAAATTATACAAAATAACCAGAGAGATAGTTGGGGTCACGGACATTCAAATTATCTGAAAATGGTGCATCCAAGAAGAAGAAGAAGAAGAAGAAAAAAAAAAAAGCAATGTCTGAGATGATGAAGAAATTGTCAAATCTTGATAAGTAGGAGTAAGAACCATACGTAGAAATGAGCCAAGGTTCCTATATTTCAGGAAAGGTATTAAAGTTGTCCTGGATACAACTCGGAAGATATTCGTTTTGGCAAATGTAGTGAATTTTGGCCCCAATCTAGTTCTTTAGAAAGCCATTTGGCTCCGATGGATATTCTAACTGCTGAGGCAAACTTAGCAATTTATTTTCCATTTGGGATAATTTATCAATTTTCGCATTGAGAAGCATGTTGACTGGACATGGGCTGATAGATTTATTAAATAAAATGCTAAGCATTCTATGCAATCTAGACCGTATTACCTTAACAATCAGGCAAGACCACCAAGGATGCCAGAAATTACCTACTGTACATCTTGACATCCTCTGAAACATCCAGGAAGTATAGAGGGAGAATATTTAGATATTCTAAGGGTGCATACACACATCAGACCATAGTCTTTGGAAAATGAAAGATCACAGACCAATTTTACCCCCTTCCATGTAGTATGAGAGCCATACCTACACAGTCTATTCTGAACTGAACTCCCCCATCAGATACAAATCTTTGCAAGATGCTGTACACATTCAAAAGATCAGTATCTGCAAAAGATCTGTTCCTGCAAAAAATCCGTTCCTCCAAAATGCATTCATAGTCTATGATATCTGAATATCCTCATACACACACCTTGTTTAACAGACATTCATCTGCAGATCAGACAATCATCTGCAGATCTGAAGATCCATCCTGGTGGATCTGATCTGCAGATGAATGTCTGTTAAACAAGGTGTGTATGAGGATCTACAGATATAGACTATGAATGCATTTTGCAGGAACAGATCTTTTGCAGATACTGATCTTTTGAATGTGTACAGCATCTTTGTGTGCAGCATCTTGCAAAGATTTCTATCTGATGGAGAGTTCAGCTCAATAGAATAGACTGTGTAGGTATGGCGTTCATACTACATGGAAGGGGGTAAAATTGGTTTGTGATCTTTCATTTTCCAAAGACTATGGTCTGATGTGTGTATGCACCCTAAGAGGAGTGAGGTAGGTGCTATGGAAAACTTTAATAGAAGTCTCGGTGATATTAGTGTTGGAGGAACATTTTAGAGTGTTATTTCACACGCACTTCAAACATCTTGGTTTTGGGGTTTACCTAGGTCTACCTCCCAAACCCTTTGCGTGAAAGTCTTAAGCCAGATACTAGGAGTGACCAGAAGGTTATAAATTAATGATATCGCTTTGTGTATAGGTGTGTGTTCGAGAAATGCATTCTCAATAGGTGTTTGGCACTTTGTTAAAGCGGATCAGAGATGAAAAACTATCTATAACAAGTAACTTGTCTATAAATGTTACCTAAAGTTTAGATAGTTTACACAGCATATCGATCTGCAACCGCTTCACCAGAATAGGATTATTTCCTCCTGTGATACAATGAGGGCAGACATGTTCTGTTTGTCACAGGCTGCTATCACGAGATGCTATCAGCTTGCCTCTGTGTAAATTCAGTCCCCTCTTCTCCTCCCTCCGCCTCTGAAATCAATGGGTAGTAACACCTCCCCCTCCTCCTGCCCAGACTGAGCTCCTGTAAGCCCTTGCTACTGTCTGCAAATGCCAAGGCACTGTAAAAAGCTGTGGGCGAGGCTTGTTTAGTTTATAGGTAAATTAGAGTATTAAAACAAAACATAAAAAGTATTTGTCTTGAGGAATGCCCTATAAACTATGAAAGGAACACAATTATGCAATGAGTAAAAGTTTATCTCAGATTCACTTTAAGTAGCAGTCCTGTGTTCTGGATATATCCATAGATCAAAGTGTAATTGGAGAATTCTCTAAACAGGATATTTAAGGAGTCTTTCAGATAAGTAAAAGATAATATCTCAATCTCTAATTAGATCTATTACTGGAAATCCACCAGGATAATTTATAGCGAGCCAGTGCCTGAGGGAAGTCTGGATTACCAAAACTGGAGGAAAGAATAGATATTTTAGAAAAAAAGCTTATATTTGAATTTCAGTTTGTTCCATATTTTTAGGGATACGTTGATGGAATCTAGGGTTTTTCTAATACTATGATTTATGCTGTGGTGAAGTTATAGTATGTCTTGGAGGATGACCTTTTCAATTAAAGTGAACCTCCAGACTAAAAATTTACTCAGCAGCACTGAAAAGGCTTGGTGTTTCTTTAACAGTTTCACAGCATCAGAACTTTGTTTCTCTTATACAAGCCTCATTTTTAGCTGCACAGAAGAAAACTGCCCGGGCATTTTTCCCCTGATGCTGTGCAAAGCATGATGGGATTTCTGATGTTGTGGTTCTTGTTCTGCTGTTTTGGATCAATTTTTTTTTTTTTTTAAATTTTAAATTTGACTTTTGAAACCTAGCGCGTGCAGCTGGGAGGGGTTATCAGGACACAGGACAGCTGGAACTGTGTCTCATGCTCCCTGTCACCTTTCAACCAAAAAGATGGCTGCCCCCCATGACAAAGATGGCAGCCCCCATGAATCACAAACATTTGCCTGTTCTTTTAAAACAGGGTGGGTAAAAGATTATATTACCTATCTATTCTAATTAACATAACTAATGTAACTTAATGACAGTATGTTTGTTTAGGCTGAAGTTCCCCTTTAACCTCAACTCTGCCATAATTACATTTTTATATCAAGTAATAAAAAAAGAATTCCATTTAAAATTATGACTAGGCATACTCTCCGGAGGCCTGGGAGTCCCTAATCTCTTTAAATATTATGAAGCCGCTAGATACTTGCTACTGCATCCAAAGATACCCCCCCCAACTGGTTGGATTTGGAAAACTGCTTAAAGGGGAACTTCAGCGTAAACAAACATACTGTCATTAAGTTACATTAGTTATGTTAATTAGTAAAGATAGGTAATATAATCTTTTACCCACCCTGTTTTAAAAGAACAGGCAAATGTTTGTGATTCATGGGGGCAGCCATCTTTTTGGTTGAAAGGAGGTGACAGGGAACATGAGACAGTTCCAATTGTCCTGTGTCCTGATAACCCCTCCCAGCTGCACACGCTAGGCTTCAAAAGTCAAATTTAAAATGTAAAAAAAATAAATAATTGCACCAAAACAGCAGAACGAGAACCACATCATCAGAAATCCCATCATGCTTTGCACAGCATCAGGGGGAAAATGCCCGGGCAGTTTTCTTCTGTGCAGCTAAAAATGAGGCTTGTATAAGAGAAACAAAGTTCTGATGCTGTGAAACTGTTAAAGAAACACCAGGCCTTTTCAGTGCTGCTGAGTGAATTTTTAGTCTGGAGGTTCACGTTAACCATTTTTGAAAAATGTGAATGGGAAGCTCTCTAAATAGATATAATAATTTTGGAAGGATGATCATTTTAACAAAATTAATCCTCCCTAGCCAAGAAATTTGTATTTTCTGCCAGTTTACCAATTTCTCTTTTATCTGTTTAATGAGAGGAGGGAAGTAAGCTGCATAAAGGCCGAGCATGGACTTTATGATATTCACCCCAAGATATTTCAGTGAATTTTCCTTCCAAATGTAGGGAAAATTGCTTTGAATCAGGGAGGAATCCGCTTCTGTAAACTCAATAGTTCGAGCCTCTGTTTTGTTGTGATTGCACTTTAGTCCCGAAACTTTCCCAAATGTTAATCTGGAAATTATGGAGAGAGCTTTCTGTGGATTAGATATAGTTAATAATAGGTCATCAGCAAAGGCACAGCATTTATAGTAATAGTTTTCCAAGGTGGGGCCTTGAATAGAAATAATTTCTGATATGTTCTAGAAGTGGTTCCAGGGCCAGCACAAATAGAGCTGGAGATAAGGGGCAGCCTTACCTGGTTCCTCTCCCAATCTTAAATGAATCCGTTCATAAACAGGAGCGAGTGGTTGTTGAGAGATTTGAATATAGATTCCTCAAGCATGGACATGAAGGGGCCTCTGAATCCAAATGTCTCCAATGATTTGATTAGGTATAAACAATTAAGGGAGTCGAAGGCTTTCTCCATGTCCAAAGCCAAAATCAGTAAGTGTTTCTTAGATTTAATGGATTATTGAACCAAGTCTTTTATTTTACTTATGTTATTGGGGCCCTTGTCTAGCTGGAATGAAGCCAATTTGATAGTGAGATCAATTTAGCAATTAAGGAGTTTAATCTATTAGCTAACACTTTACTTAATATCTTGTAGTCTACGTTGATGAGAGATATTGGTCTATATTTTTTGCATAAGGTATGGTCTTTATTTTCTTTGGTGATAACCACTATGGTGGCTATGTTGGATTCTGTGAGTATGGGGAATCCCTCCCTAATAGAGGAGAAATAAGTTGCTAAGAGTGGGAAAGAATATGATTACGTTTTTTGTTTAAATAGTTGGTGGTGAATTCCACAGAACCAGGGGCTTTATGGGCTGGTCATTTTTGAATTGTATTATTTCATCTGGAGATATTAGAGCACTCATCAGATCAACCTGATCCTGGCTTAATTTGGGTAGTTTTAGAGAATTCAAGGAGTTGTTGATATTGTCCAATTGGGATGAATTGTCATTTTAATATAGGCATTGATAGTAATCTTTGACTAACTAGGCTATACGTTTGGGATTATGAGTCGGAAACCTCCCTGGGGTACTCTTAGTGGCAGGATTTTGTTTTCTGTTTTCTTCCTCCTGAGAAGTTTCCTTGCTAGTCAGCAGTTAGATTTATTTGCTAGATGAAAATATTTTCTACCTAACCACAAGAAGGCACGTGTAGTTTCTTGTGTTAGAAGCCTATGCAATTCCTCTTTGACCCTTTGAATTTGTTTGAGAGTCCATAAAGACATATCTCCATGTAGAGCTCCCAGAGACTTAAGTTTCTGTTCTAGGATATATTTTGCGATGGCTTTGTCTAACCGGTATTGCTTAAAATGAAATAAATATGGCAGCCTCCACAAACCTCAACCCAGTTGCCATTTAAGTATCAGTTTAAAGTAGGACTTCTAAGCACCAGGAATCGCTGCTTGTTTGCTTAACTCCACGGATTACAGTTGATGCCATGTGGAAGGCCAGATAGTTTGGCATGCAATGGAGAAAGTAATTAGTTACACCTGATTGAGTTGAGGTGATAGGAAATGGTGATCCTCCATCTCAATATTTTTCTAAACTTTGGCATTATAGCTTAAAAGTAGCTCTTACAAACAGAAATGAGCAAATACAACAGGAATTCTGTATGTCCCTTCATTTCAAGCTGAAAAGTTAAAAACATCGAGTGGGGTGGGAGGCTCATCTAAAAATATCTAATTTTTGCAAAATTGTTACTAGTTAGCACCTTACCAAAAACTATAGCCAAGTGTAGTGCTTTTTTTGTAGAACATGTTATATTTTGATATATAGAAATAATAAGTTTTGATTTTTTTTTTGCCAAAAACACCCACCCACCACTTAACAGTTTTGTGAACTGGAGGTACAGGTTGAAGTTTTAGGACAGTTGATATCTCACTATGCAGTTGATAGGAAGACAGTTTGGAGACAAAATATGTACGGTAAATGGGAGATACATTCTACACAAAGAACATCATGCATTAGGATTCACAGCACATCTGGAATGTTTGATTTTGAAAATTAACTGTGCTGCTGTAAGTAAAAAATCTTACCTTGACCACATCATCATACTGACATCAGGCAGTACATATGCCTGCCCTACACCACAGTTCCCAATATACTGTTGACACACAGCGGTTGACCTAGCTGAACCACTTGTTTTGGCACCCTTCACAAAATAAGATTCTCAAAATACAGAAAGAAAATTAAAAGATTTTGGAAAGTATGGGATATAGAAGGAGGAAGAAAACCCGGTATGGGTGATCAAGTTTTAGCTGAAAGAATTGGCTTGAAGCTTTTGAGTCCCTGGAATCTATTGGTCTTAAAGTAGAATTACAGTTAGACATAATACACTAAACTTGTTTAGCTACTCTTTATTGGGGGGAGAGAGAGAGAGAGAGAGAGAGAGAGAGAGAGAGAGAGATCCTGCTGCGTTTGGCCACTAATTGCGTTAGATAACAGAGTGTAGAAAATCTGTACATACAATACAATTCTGACAGATTTACTGTCAGATCGATCATTTCCAAAAGGTACGATATGATTTCCAATCGATTTTCTGTTCACTCCTATGGAAAATCGATCAGAACCTAGATCAGACCTGTTGGAAATAATCAATCTTACAGCAAATCTGTCAGAAAATGGTATCGTGTAGCCATACACTGGTTGTTATACCCAGCAAATCCCTTTACAATCATCATCTGATCAGAGAGGGACCTGCTTAATTCCCTCCATACACTACACACAGATTTTCAATTTCAGTCTGCCCACCGGGCTGAATGATTCTCACCTGGCCACAAGTGGCCCAGGTCTCCACTTCTCCCTGCCAGCCACTCCATCTTCTTCACTTCCGTGTCCCCAGGTGTATGTGGGCTGTAATACAAGGGACAGACACTAGGGACACTGACCACTAGAGGCCTCTAGTGTCTATCCCATGCATTAAGCCACAGAGGCATCTGGTGAAAGAAGAGTAAAGAAGGCGCTGGGGAGAAGCAGAGACTGGAGGAAGACTGGAGGTGAAAGGGGTGGGGGAAACTATAGCAAAATTAAATAATATCTAGATGTCAAGCATTTTCCAGGGTGGTCTTGAAAGGCTGCATCTCAAAGGCAAAAAAAAAAAAAAACTAGCCTAAGGCACAATAACTCTGTATTAGGGCTGATTTAGACAGACGGTTGCTGGCCACGACACTTAGTGCCAGGGTCCACTGTGTCCCACATCGAGATCAATGGAAGCCTTCATCTCAGTGTTAACCCTCGATTGTGCAAGTGCAACGTTTGAATTTGCATGAAGTGTCTAGCGCAGCGTGCAGTTCTGCATCCCTCCAAGGGCTAAAAACACAAGGACAGGAACAGATGCCAAAGCTTTTTTGCCAAGAAACAGGAAAACATTTAGCATTGGCTAAAATGGGGCACTGGAAGCCATCCATCTGAACCGGCCCTTACTTTGTATGGGCATAGTACTAACATCTAAACAATATCTGAGAGGTCTGAAAAGAGGTGTTGATTTGACATGGATTGACTCCAGTTCCAGAGATACAGATTGAGCAATACAAAAGCAAATGGAATGAGTTGAGCTCCTTAACTGTCTTACAGATCAGTGAAGCCAACCATAAAAATAAAATACCAATATGAAGGAATAGAGGTGGATGGAGTAGGACCAAACTTGTGTTTCACAGAAAGCAAGTACATTAATACTTTAGCAGCCTATACATTTAGAACTTTTTTTTTTTTTTTTTTTTAAACAGTTTCGCTGATGGTAACCTGGTATGGTTTATACACCATGTACAGTGACAGTCCCGGAATAAGACTTTGGCCTGCCAGCTAAAACTTCATATGTACATTACTATTGTGTGAGATAACATGCGATTCCAGACTTCCATTATTTGCATGTTGTGAACATTTTATTTCAAGTACAGAAGAAGGACAAAATCAAAAACAAATACTTTTGGTTTGAAAATAACCAACAGTAGTATTATGAAGTAGAAACAAACAGAAACTGAAGTATTCACACAGAACGGGCTTAAATATAAGCCTGGAAATTTAAGTATGGAGATCAGTCATTGCTGTAGACATCAGTAGTTTATTGTTGAAGGTTTTAGTTTCAACACATTCAGATATATGAAAACCAAAGTAAAACCGCGATCCAAAGAAAAGCCTGGTTTCTACTGGCATAATGGTAAACACATTACAGCAATAAGGATGGCAAATCATTCACCACTGTCTTTCTACAGCTAGGTAATACTAGTACGCCAATTGTGCTGAAACAGAAGTGCAATTAGAGGGTACTACAACAAATTATCTGCCCAACACACTAATGAAAAGGAAAACTGCAGCCATGTTGGATGAGGTACATTTACTGAAAGTTTAAGACAATAACACTTAATGTACACAGTAAAGTAGGTGAACAAATCACCAAGTAAACATCTCAGATGTATGTTTATTCAAGATATTCAGACATGAAGCAGACTTGAAAGCTTAATGGCTCTGATGCTCCTCTAGTGTGGTTTGTTACACTTTGTCTTAGTCCCATTCAGTTTGCCACAACAGTTCAGGTTATGACAAGAGTTCAACAGTAAGGGGAACAAAACAAAAAGAAAAGAAAGTAAAAGAAGGAAATAAAAACAGAACTGCTGGCAAACTTCCCGTGTATACATTGGAATGACAATAAAACCCAGTCCAAGGTTTTGCTGTTATTATAGGGAATTCAAGTACAATACTTCCAGGTAACAGATTGCAAATGTAAAACTTTTATAACACAAAATATATATATGTATATATAAAATTATAACCATGAGAAATCTGTGTCCCAGAAATGTATGAAATAGTGCAAGACTTGCTATCAAAAACAGAAGACCTCAAGTGAAAAAACAAAAAAAGATGGAATACAATGGAAAGATTAAAAAAAAAAAACAAAAAAAAAAAACGGATGTATGCAGGAGTTAAATTTTATCTATTGAACTGGGGGAAAATACTTTTGTGCACAATCAGTTTCAGAGGAGGCTCAGCAAACAGTTGCATAAATCAAAAAGCAGCATGTTACTCCATATGCATGGTTGCTAGTATGGACTTCATAAGAGTTTCCCACACTTCCAGAGGCAGCTTTAAGTGTCCACACTTTCTCCTGTAGAACATTGCAGTTCACTACACCAGGCTGGTCAGTATCTTCTGCTACATTTGTAGACTCCCGGGAATGTACACTTCTAGGCAGGTGGAGCTTTGAAGATGAGGCATTCCAAAAATTCCAGATCTACATAAAACAATAAATGGGTGGAAAGGTAGGTAAAAAAGGAGGGGGAGGTGGGGCGAAGGAGTTGAAGAAACTGAAATCCTCTCCTAGGCTTACAGCAGTGGCAGATTTCAGGTCGGTTTTCCCAGTAATTGTGCAAAAAAGGGGGAAAACTAGTTCAAGATAAAGAACCCTGTATGAGACTGTAAAGTGCATACACTTAGAGCTGTCAGCCACTTCTAGGAGCAATGAAGAACATCATCTACTTCCAGGACCAGAGAGACATAAAACATGTTATATGTGCAACTAAACATTTGCTGGGCACCATGTACAGATCATTCACTTTATATGCACTTTAGAGAGTTACAGCTAGGGCTCGGAATACACAGACATGACCATTAGTCTTTTCCACATACTGTAGCTCCCCACATTGGTAAGCAAATACCAACTGTCATTCGAGGTGGACCATAGCAAAAGAAAAAGTAAAAAAAAAAAATATAGAAAAAAAAAAACAACTAATGTACAGATACTGCAGTTTGGTTAGGCAGGCTTTTCAATGGTTCTTGAATGTACAGAAGCAGTTTGGCTTTGCAGCACAGTAACCCATTCACTGTACAAAATCACCAGCAAGACTGGAATGATGTATTCATAGAAGGCACCATCATGCGTATTACATTACCAGAGAACTAAATACAGTTGCGTACAATTTGTCATTTTGTTGTGTTCTGTCCAAAGCTGAAAAAACAGGGATGGTCTTGGCAGGGTAAAGTTAGATAAGGAGTCTGCCATGGGAGTATCTTGGATGGGCAAGTGCAAAAACTCACGTATGAAACTTTAGACCACTTCTGATGATACTCTTTGAAGAACTGGAAAAAAGTGTTCCGATTGATTCTGATTATGCTCAGATTTTAAATTACTTCCAGAGAAAGAACTTTTTGATAGGGTTCATGCATTTACCAAGAGCTTAACCGTTAGTTCTCTTTATGCCAAAAAGTATTAAAAATAAAAAATAGAAAAAAGGGAGAGGAGGCAACATTGCACTATTTTGTTTCCAATGGAGGAACCATAATACTTGAAAATTCTACTAGGACATGAGCCTCCAGTGTCCACATAATTACTTGCAGTGCTAATGGTCATCTCAATCCTTCCAAATTTCTAATTCGGGATCTATAAATTAACTTAATTCCTGCTTAGAAAAAAAAAAAAAAAAAAAATCACTTCAATTTTAAGTGCAAGCAAAAAGATGTCTTCACATCAAAGAAATTATGGGGGAGGAAAAAAAAAAAAGAAAAAAAAAAATTAAGAGCTGTGTCACATTCCAAAGCTAAAATTAACAAGAATGCAAACACGACGAATAATGTACCACTGTAGGGTTAACTTTGTATTAATGACTTATATTCAGCGGCGTTGACCAGTGAAACGGTTCTCCATCGGTGCAGATCCTCTTCCTGTGCTGAGCTTTTGTGCCATCCCACCCCTTGGAGGGGGTCCCCTTCCATCCCTATCACGCATCATTCCACCACCAATGACTCCACGTGGCCCTCCTGCACCACGATCACTACGGCGGATATCCCTTCGGTCATCGCCGCCACGAGTTTCCCTTTCACGGGCTGCCCTTGTCTTTTTTTCTTCAACGTTTAAGCGGACTTCACCACGGAACATAATTGGCTGCAAAAATCAAAGATCTTGTTATTTCTTAACATTTCATGGTTTACATGTTCATAACGCCATACATATGTAAACCAATCTGTCAACAGAAGTCCAGGGTATTAAGAAGAATTGGCAAAACACTGCCTGCAAGCGGAATACAATCTGCAAGCAACTCAGAAAAAAATAGCAATACTATGGTCGTTCATGGTCATTTGAGTTCATAATCTAGTGTAATTACAGGAAAGTAACCCCACCTAATATTAGCACCATACTCTGCAGCTGAACTAAATAATATCCAGCAAAGAGCAGCTATTGTAGATACCCTCACAGCAGGACACCTCTTATGTTCCTGCCGCTAACAGTAACGTATATGTACAAAAATCAGTAGGAAATGTTCACATAAAATGATTTCATGCAACACACTTTGCTATAATGTGCAGGATGCATTTCTTATGCCTTCATGTTATGTCCCTTCAGCTCCCCCCCCCCCCCCCCCCCCCCGGTGCTCCCCTATAAGGATGTCCCATATTACAGTAGCTTAAAGAGAGACTGAAGCGAGAATAAATCTCGCTTCAGACCTCAGAGTTAGCAGGGGCATGTGTGCCCCTGCTAAAACGCCGCTATAGCGCGGCTTTACGGGGGTCCCTTCACCCCCAAATCCCCCTCCGTAATGCGGGGGAGCGGTTCCTGGTTGGGGCAGGGCTAACCGCCGCAGCCCTGCCCCACGCGCGTCTGCCAGCGCGTATCTCCGCCT
Source organism: Hyperolius riggenbachi (assembly GCF_040937935.1). Lineage (NCBI taxonomy): Eukaryota > Metazoa > Chordata > Amphibia > Anura > Hyperoliidae > Hyperolius > Hyperolius riggenbachi. The sequence goes on along the minus strand of NC_090646.1, from coordinate 253,433,032 downwards.
CTCCCCCGCCCCTCTCAGTCTTCCTTCACTGAGAGGGGCGGGGGAGAGGCGGCGATGCGCCGCTGACAGACGCGACTGGAGGCAGGGCTGCAGCCGTTAGCCCTGCCTCCAGGAGCGACCAAATGCACGACCAAGTCGTGCTGGGGTGGGTTTGGGGGTGAAGGGACCCCCTTTGTGCGGCGCGATAGCGGCGGTTTAGCAGGGGCACACGTGCCCCTGCTAACTGAGCTCTGAAGCGAGATTTATTTTCGCTTCAGAGTCTCTAAGTCTGTTTGCCTTAAAATACTACCCATTATGTAACCCCCCTCCCTTCATCATTTTGCACTTAGGTTGGCAACCCGATTTCTCAAGTAGGCAAAGAAGCAGAAGTTTGTAAGCAGATCTTTGTTTAATAATAAAATATGTGTGCATACCTTTGCTAACAAGATTCTCTGAACAGGTTCAGAATCATCGAAAACAACAAATCCGAAATTTGGTAATTTGCCGCCAACACCTTTGGTATTAATCCGAAGTTCCATCACGTTCCCATAACCTGCAACAAACAAACAACTGTATGAGATGACTGTTAAACCAAGTAAATACTAGACTGACTTAAGGTGATCCTGTGCCCTACTGTTTATGAATGGACACTGAGACCAGAGTTGTAACTTTTGCCTGCACCTTTGTGCTTCATCAAGTCGCTCCCATTATCACTAGACATTCGATACTGGTGATTACCAGGCATTGGTCTAGTGATTGTTTGCCAGTGGGAGCAGCTAAAGCTAGCCATACATCTAGCAATTCTGATTCAAAGGACAAAGCGATCAACTTTATTAAGGAATAGACTCCAGTATGGTTAATCAAAAGCCGATCGACTAGTGACCCACACACTACAAACTACTCACCTTCACATTCAATCTGACCAATGTTGTGTCTCCATGCTCTGAACGCAAAATCGATTCAGAGTCGATCGAATGACATGTGAACAGTAGCCTATTCCTGTGTGGTTGACCAATATCTTGCATCCTACTCAATCAACTAAGCTGGTCGATTCCACATATCAGCCAGCTTTTATGGACTGGGAATTCTGGAACACACTCGATTCTATGAAATGATCAAAACGAATGGTCAATCGTATAGCCAAATCGCTAGATGTATGGCCACCTTAAAGGGACTCCGAGCTCATCTAAAAAATAAAAGTTAAACTCACCAGGGGCTTTCTCCAGCCCAGTGCTGGTCGGGAGGTCCCACGCCGGCGTCCTGGCTCCTCTCCTTCTCCCCGCTCCGGAATGGCTGACAGGCCGCAGCCCGGGCGACACTCTACCGAGTGTCGGGCTGCTTCTTCCGCATATGACGCGGATTACGTCACACGCCGGCCGCCTCGCGTCATCACGGCGGCCGGCGTGAAAGTACTGCGCATGCGAGATTAAAGCGCGCATGCGCAGTACTTTCACGCCGGCCGCCGTGATGACGCGAGGCGGCCGGCGTGTGACGTAATCCGCGCCATATGCGGAAGAAGCAGCCCAACACTCGGGAGAGTGTCGCCCAGGCTGCAGCCTGTCAGCCATCCCGGAGCGGGGAGAAGGAGAGGAGCCAGGACGCCGGCGTGGGACCTCCCGACCACCACTGGGCTGGAGAAAGCCCCTGGTGAGTTCAACTTTTATTTTTTAGATGAGCTCGGAGTCACTTTAAGTGAGGGACAAAAGGGCAGGCACAATTAAAAAGTCTGGCCTGTCACTCAGCCCCATGGACAGAACAAATGGATTACTTTCAGATACAGGAAAAATGCTGGATAAATTCATAAGGGGTCTGGTCACATAACTGTGACAGCAAAGTACAGGTAGCACCTGGTTAACAAACAAGATAGGAACTGTAGGCTTGTTCTTAACCTGAATTTGTTCTCAAGTACTGCAACATCTCTATCCACTGTACCTCCCTCTGTGCCCCAACCTGTGTCACTTCTGTCCCGATGTGCCCATTTCCATTGCCTCTGCAACCCTCTGTGTCTCTTCTGTGTGCCCGTGTGTTAATATACTCTGTAAAATGTTGTGAAAAATATGCAAGAGCAATTCAGATACAAAATATTAATGTGGCTGGTAACAAGCCCTGCACTACAAATTGCATCCTTCCACGTCAGTAGAAGGAAGAATAATATTTACACATTTAGTGGCTACAGAAAGAAACAACCTCTTTAAAATAGTCACTTTTTTTCTTTGCAATACCCGTGGCCATTAGTGGGCTGCCGTTTTTAACCCCAGGCAGAAGGCATTGCAAGGCTGATTCCAGATACATTTCATGCTGACATCTATCATGAATCGGTTTGCGGTGTATGGGCAGGCAACAGATCTCGCCAAGAAGATCCCATCAGAGAGCGATCTGCCTTACGGTCTATCTGCCCATGCATCACTCCATATATGGGCACTTTTAAAGATATTCTGTTACCTTTGTTTTTCTAAATTGTTGCTATTTTTTATGAGTGACAAGACTATATACCCTGTACAGCGTTGCAGAATATCTAGGAGCAATATAAAACACTTAATAATAAGTTGCACACAAATATTTGATGCAGCTGTGCATCTTCACTTAATACTGCATAATAAAGGATTTATTTTTTTCAATTTTTGAAGGGGCAATTCTTTTCTATACCCTCTAAAAAAATGTCCCACTGGCTTTGCATTTTAGTACGGTTTAGTAGTAGTTATTTAACTAAAGGGAGAACTGTTCAGATTCTATTGAGGCTTCCCTCTGTGCTCTGATGTCCCCCCTCCACATCGGGGCTACTCACTAGCATGGCCGTGCAACAGCCGCGCATGCACCGTAGAAATATCTCACTTCTTAGGATTTTCCATTTTAACTGTGTATATCTTGAAGCCAATGCTGATGTCATTTCCTCCCTTACTCTCCTCTGCCTGACTGTGTATGCATTGCCTGCCCTCCCCCAATCTTTAGGCACTCCCACACAGCTCTGCATGAGAAATATTGGCCAGAGAGGAACAGAGGTGTGGGAGGGGAAACAGGAGGGAAAGAGGCTTCAGCCAATCAGTCTGAGGGGAAAGTAGATAAGCAAAAAAGGACAACCCAGCATGCCCTGCAACTTCCTTTGTACGGCAGATGTACCAAATAAGAGTCAGGTAAACTGGGGAATGATCATTTATCAACAAGTAATAGTGATTTTTAACTTTTGGATTGCCTGGTTAGTATCCTTATTACTTGTTTACCAGGTAAAAATAAATAATTGATTTTTGATTTTATGCCTGACAGTTACACTTTAAACAAGAGTTATTAAATGCCAAACTAAAGTGTAATATTAGCTTAGCGCTTCACTTTCTGGTCTAAATTTTGTGAACATCACCAGACAAGTTTCTGGAACCAAACTGAATGACGATTTTGGCAGCAAGTTGCTTTGTACCATTGCCTCTAGAGTGCATGAACAGACTGTAGTGAAAAATAAATATGTCCCCCATTGGTACAAGATTACCAAGTGTTATATACTACCACTCCTACAAACCTCAAAAAGCTCAAGGCCAGGTACCTCTTCAAGGCCATACAAGAAATGTGTCCAAAATATCACTATGCCACACACCCAATGCAAGAACTGTGCAAATAGATCAGGCCCAAAGAAAGGATTGAGATGCCTACTTCTCCGAGCAAACACCTGAAAGCAGTTTGTTGATAAAGGAGGAAGCTCTTAAGAGTAAGCCAGAAAAACATTTCTTAAACATCAACATTAACCCAAGTATTACTATTGTTCCTGCAGACTACCGTGTTTCCCCTAAAGTAAGACATCCCCTGAGAATAAGCCCTAGCAGGAATTCCTAGCATGCTTGAAATATAAGACATCCCCAGAATGTAAGCCCTAGCAGCAGCCCACATGACACCAGCAAGTCACGCTCTATACAAAGCCTGGATACAGGAGAGCAGCAGTATGTGAGTTCTACAGCCCTGTATATGTGTGTCAGGCAATTTGTGTTTTTGTTGGAGCCAGCCCTCCTGATCTGTCGTGATAAGCATCAGCAGCACTTCACCTCTTCCCAAGACACAGTTTATCCTATCATAGTTCTGGGGAGCCTGACAGAGTTCCCTGCCTACAAGAAATATACTCTTACCCACATGATCAGCAGAATCAATTTCTTGTAAGTGAAAGCCAATACCTGCAAACCACAAGCTCTGTACATGGTGCTTGGGTTTCAGCATGGCATGCAGTATATACACATTTTGTATAGGAAAACTACCAGTGTTTCCCTTAAAAAAAATAAGACCTCCTCTGAAAATAAGCCCTAGCACATCTTTTGGAGCAAAAATGAATATAAGACTGTGTCTTATTTTTCGGGGAAACACGGTATCTACTACCTTCATCCCTATTTAACCACTTTACCCCCGCCCGTACGAATTTCTCCGTCCCTTTTTCCATCCTTTAACCCCCAGGGACGGAGAAATCCGTACTTTCCGCGTTCCCGACGCTGTCCGCGCTCCCGCTCATAAACACGCCGCCCGCCGCTAGTAAACACGCCGCCGCCCGCCCGGAGATCAATGAACGGGAAAATCCATTCCCGTTCGTTGATCTAAGCCCCACAATGATCCGCTGCTCTCCTATGGGCAGCGCGATCATTGTGAGAAAAAACTCACGTGTCCAGCCTCCTTATACTTCCTCCAAGCTTCCGGAAGGAAGCTTGGAGGTCGCATTAAAACAAAAAGTTACTGTGGCCATCTTGTGGCCAAATAGTAAACTACACCCTACACAATTTTTCACATACAAATAAATGATTTTTACACAAAAAATTAACTCATTACCTCCCACACTCCCCATTTTTTTTTTTTGTAATAAAAAAAAAAAATTCAAAAATTTACAATTAAAAAAAATACATAAATAGTTACCTTAGGGACTGAACTTTTTAAATATTTATGTCAAGAGGGTATAACACTGTTACTTTATAAACTATGGGCTTGTAATTAGGGATGGACGCAAAACTGAAAAAAATGCACCTTTATTTCCAAATAAAATATTGGCGCCAAACATTGTGATAGGGACATAATTTAAATGGTTTTATAACTGGGACAAAAGGGCAAATAAATTTCATGGGTTTTAATTACAGTAGCATGCATTATTTAAAAACTATAATGGCCGAAAACTGAAAAATAATTATTTTTTTCCCCACATTTTTCCTATTTTCTCATTAAAACACATTTAGAAAAAAATAATTCTTGGCATAATGTCCCACCTAAAGAAAGCCTAATTGGTGGCGGAAAAAACAAGATATAGTTCATTTCATTGCGATAAGTAATGATAAAGTTATAGACGAATGAATGGAAGGAGCGCTGAAAGGTGAAAATTGCTCTGGTGCTCAGGGGGTAAAACCCCTCAGTGGTGAAGTGGTTAAAGTTGACCTGAACTGTTGCACAGGGCAGAAGGAAAACAGAGAAATGCACCCTGTACGTAGCGAGTTTAGCCCATTTAATTTCCCCTCATATGTGTCTAATCACAAGTTGTAATTTGTTCTCTCCCTGTGTCAACATGACTGTCATGGCAGATAAGCTCATTTGAAAGCACAGGATGTTAATAGGTCTGCTTCCATGAATCAGGAAGTAGAAACAGTGCGGAGTAATTTTGTTCTATCAGCTGTAACAAAAATGTTTTTCTTTAAAGGTCATTATGCTGTTGCTTATCTTTTAGAGCAGCAAGGACGTTCTGAATTCAGGTCTGCTTTAATATAAGGAATGAGCTCCGCAGTTTGAATTCTACATTCTGAACAAAACAGAGCCTTTAACCCCCTTGTCGGTCGATTCTTTCCGGATTTTAGGGTCGAAAAGTGGCGCAATTTTTTGCAGCCTTTCAGACCCTAAATCCTGGAAAAAAAATCATGCTGCCAGGGATATCTGCAGCAGTTCCAGTAACCACTCACCTCCCTGGCTCCTGCGCTGCAGTTGTGCCTTCATCCTCCGGGTGGCGCTTCAACTCTAAAGTGTAATTGCCTGCTGTCGTCATGCGATCTCACCAGCAGGATGCAGAGCCCCGGAGGAGAGGAAGAAGAATGGCAGCAGACGTATGTAAAACCACCCGTTGCGTGCTATAATCTGCACAGACCTCCCGGCAGCTACCCCAATCAGAGGTCGGGATTACCGCTTTTAGCTGCTGTTTCCTGACCCTAGCTCGGGATTACCTCTAAGGAGGTTAAATCTGTGGCTTGGGCAGGAAGAGTTAACTTCACTGCACGCCACATTTTGTCTCTCCAATACTTCCTCCAGTCCCGGAACGAAGAAGGAGTGATGTGGAATGCAACTGAACAACGTGGAATGCATCGGCTATAGGCGGCAACAAGGGTGAGTTATTTGGAATGCGGAATCCAAACTGCAGAGCTCATGCTCTTTTAACAGTCAATGTTGGGGCCAAAGGAATATTTTATTAGCAAAACACTTTCACAAAAGCCATCACCTGCTCTACGAAAATAGTGGATACTTCACATAGATTGTTCTGAGCATTTACTTACTCATGAAAAATTCTTTCAGTTCACTCTCATCAATATCATGTGGCAAATTGCCAACAAAGAGCTGGTGGCTGTCAGGGTACCTAAACATTCTGCGGTTATCCATTTCACCTTGATCTGTCTCTCCCCGTCCTGTCATTGAAAAATGAAACGTATTAGACAATTCTTGTTTAAGGACTCCCTGCAAAAATTACATTCATAATCCTGCTATTCTGCTTAAAGAGAATCTGTATTGTTAAAATCGCATAAAAGTAAACATGCCAGTGAGTTCTCAACGTGTGGTACACGTACCCCAGGGGGTACTTCTGATGGTTCCAGGGGGTACTCGGGCTTGATATACTTAACCAAGAACAACAAATTTAGAGTTTTAGAAAATAATTAATCTTATTTAAACAACACTAAATTAGCATTTTAGTTAATTAAAATCAGTAGTAAATGCTTGGAAATAGTTTCAAACCAATTATCATGTATTATGATTAAATATATATTTGTCAAGGGGTACTTGTGATAATGTTCATTATGCTAGGGGGTACTTGGTGAGTTCAGGGTTTTAAAAGGGGTACATACCAATAAAATGTTGAGAAACAGACATCTCCTATTCCCCTCTGTCACAATTTCGCCACTCCCCGCCGCCTTAAAAGTAGTCAAAACATTTTTAAGAAGTTTGTTTATAAACAAACAAAACGGCCACCAAAACCAGAAGTAGGTTGATGTACAGTATGTCCACACATAGAAAATACATCCATACACAAGCAGGCTGTATACAGCCTTTCTTTTGAATCTCAAGAGATCGTTTGTGCGTTTACTTTCCTCCCCCTGCAGCTCCTATCCACTGAAGAGCGACAGGCTGATTGTTTCTTCCTGCAGACAGCTCCGGTATCTGTAATTCCTCAGCATGTGACAGCCCAGCTCCTTTCACAGCCTAACAGAGGATGATTTATCCAGCTTGTAAAAGGAGGCTCTCTTCTCTCACCGACGAGAGCAGAGGCTGCCTAATGTAAATAACACACACGGGAGTGTGCATAGAGGGGGCCTGGAGGGGGGGGGCGTGCATAACAGATCAACAACACTGAAGAGTTGGCAGCCTTCCAGACAGGGCGACAAACCCGACAGGGGAAAAATAAGTGGATTTATTACAGAGATGGTGATAGTAGAAAGTGCAGCAGTAAGCCAGAGCACATTAGAATAGGTTTAGGAACTTGTAGGATAGTAGAAAAAAGGATGACATTTTTGTTACAGAGTCTCTTTAAGCACATATGCATGCATCTGAACACATCAGCCCATGGCATGAAGTGGCTAAAGAAAATTTCCCAAGACAGCTTCTCCTTGGTTTCATGATACTTCAAGAGACAGACAGAGACACACACTAAATGTTTTATTTTAAATGACCACTATTATGAATTTAAGGTTAATTTGGTAGTAAAAGAAGGAATTTGGGCCCTTATTGAATTTCTAGTACAGCACAATTTTATGACTTGATGAATTGGGATCACCCACTGAAAGTGTTATTTTAGTGCTTCAATAAATGCTGTTTAAATTAACCTTCTGGGGACCGCGCAGGGAGGAGATTAAGCTGTCATGTGACAGCTGACATCTCCCCTCAGTGATCAGGAGCCATCGCGATTGGCTCCTGATCACATGATCACTACGATTGATGGCCGATCGTAGTGATCACTATTGGCAGCGGCACTCTGAGGGGAAGAAGAGGACGAGGACTCACCTTGCCTGACACCCCCACCCCATGTAAAATGGCCTGGTCCTCGAAAGGGAACCTGTCACAAGAGCCCTAGTGGTCAGACCACAAATGGCCTTCCAAACGGTGCCAGCGCACGGATCGTGCGAACTCTGGTCGCAGTCAATGCGCAGGAACCGTTGGGAATTGGCCGCAGACCAACCAGAAGGGAGCCTGTGAGGTACGGTAATTACAACTTTACACACTATTCCAGGGTATAACTGCCACCACCTCCGTTACCATGGGACAGAGGAGCCCGCCGACTGTCTGTGCCTAGATCTACAAATAAAAACAGTTAAAACACGCTGTATTCTGTCTAGCCAACAACAAACAATAGTAGCGTCTCTTCAGAGACCTGGGATCAGTTTCTGTGTATGCTGAATAATAGGGTAGCTAGAACAACAACTGACGATAGCGTCGGTTTATTGAAAGCAATATAAAAAATTAATATATACAGACAATTATTAAAATCAACAATTATTAAAACAGTAATAGCCAGTATGAAAAATAAAAGAAGGGAGAAAAAATACTTAGTTCCTGGAAAGATGTCCTTTAGTGGGAAAACTTGTAGAGTTCCTTTTGTTCAGTTCAGCAAAGTTTAAAATCCAAGCAATATGGAAGATGTCCTTTGCTCAGTTTCAGCAAAGATGGCCGATCAAGATGGCCGCCAACCATGTGTCCTCTGGCTGGCAATGTGCTCTCAGGAAGGTGGAATTTGGAAGACTCCCTAGCCCGGGCAGCTCATGTACTTTTAATGGAGCTGCTTTCAGAGGCGGGCTTCCAGAGTCGGCGCCCGGGCCGGACTATGGTAATCACATCTGGGCAGGGGCTCTCACAAGCCCCATAACCCTGACATTTCTCTAGACCGACCTACGCGGCCGGCACACAAATAACAATTACATATTCTCGATCCCCAGAACCTACCGATTAATATGATACCTTGGATGCGGGTGTTAGGGCGTATGGTTACAGAGGGGTCCATAACTCCTTAACCGAACGGGCCTTCACAATGAATTTCATATCAGCACGATGGCCAGATTTTACCGAATAAGACTATATGAATTTCATAGCTGTGCGATATTCGGTTTTCGTATGCCGACAGGAAATCATACCACCCAGGCTTTCAGATTGGCCATTCATCGGTGCCAAGAAGTCTGGGGGGGGGAACATAGGTTTGGAGTAGCCCCCTGCTGGGGAGAGAAGCCTTCTGTGAATAGAGTCCCCAGCTGGTGACTAGAGAGGTAATGAAAGATAAACATTCTAAGCTAATTAACACATCAAAAGACATCCTGCATCTACATCAGGGCAGAGGAGAAAAACTTGTACTTTTAAAAAAACAGGAATGTCAATTTCTGATTCCTGTAATGGCTGCACAAATTTAGTCAGACAGCGATCAGAAATTGAACTGCGCAGCCCCTTCCAATTCGCCCGCGTTTCTCACGGCTGTTCCGTGACAGAACCTAAACTGTGGATTTTTCCTTTTAAAATACTACCAGTTGCCTGACTCTCCTGCTGAACCTGTGTCTGTAATACTTTTAGCCACAGCCCCTCAAGCATGCAGCAGATCAGGTGCTCTGACTGAAGTCAGACTGGATTAGCTGCATGAGTGTTTCAGGTGTGTGATTCAGCCACTACTGCAGCCAAAGATCAGCAGACTGCCAAGCAACTGGTATTGTTTGAAAGGAAACATCCATACCCCTCAGTTAAGATTCCCTTTAAGGGGGGTTAGGCAGCCGGTACCCAGAGGCATAAGAACTGGTTTGTGTGTTGTCTTGTGAAGCCAAGACACCTCTTACACACCTTTTAAACTCATTGCTGTGCCCACACGAGGGAAGAGATTAACAGAAATTGACAGATTAGTTACTTCAAGTACATAGTAGTAAAGGAACTGGTTGATCTGTCGCCGTTACTTCAGGCCCACATAGTATAGGTACGAGTTTATCAACAAATGATTCTACTGACTTGATAGAGCAGCAGGTCCCTCACCAATTACAGCAGAGCAGAATGAGCATAAGGTCTCATTTACACTATACACTGATGCCTTTTAACTGATCAGTGGTTACATAGCAGTGCATTGCAATAAAGCTCCAGTTTTTCAGCGTGCAGTGTGAAAGAACATGGTCTTGCACACCAGTTGTCCATTCAGTTATAACTGACAGCAACTGATATAGTGCAAAAAAGAAATGATCAATAAGATGTCAATCCTCCTACCACGTCAATTGTAATTTGGGCAAATCCAAATCTATAGCAACTACAACCTGGGCTTCTTTCACCCCCTTACGCTATTGGCTCCCTCACCGCATCAATTCGCCCCAGTAAACCCTTCAGTCGCCGCCAGGTCGGCCCAGCCGCGTGCCCCCATCGCCAGGAGGGTGGTGGGCTGCCCACATGATAGAGTCACGCATTTATAGTACACAGCAACTTAAGGGAGAATACAGGTGGCCCGGGAGGATGGCAAGATAGCCAATGGCCTGGAAGAAGCCCCAAGTACATATAAATTCTTTTATGTCCTTAATCTCTGGCTTCTTTTAAGTTATGCTGGTTGATTGGCTAATACTTTGTAAATCACCACTGGGAACAAGCACACAGTCCATGTGCTCTGACTTTCTTAATTTCCATATATTCTCACGTGAGTGCCTTAAAATTAGACAGGTCAGCACTACAGAAAAAAAAAAAACTGGTATTAAGATGACTGTCCACAAAAGCTATTTATTGCCAGTGTCCTCCCAAAGCCCTTTTAGCCAGGTGCTTCGCGCCAGATTATGGTGACCACCAGGCTGTCATGGCTCTCCCATCAGCAGCACATGCAGAGGAGGCAGAGCCATACATCAGAGATTATTAATAAAGAGTGGCAGAATGCAGACTCGCGGCTCTTCCATCCTGGGAGTAAGCTGCAGAGGCAGAGTGTGAGAAAGTGTGCTATTCCAGTGTACCGTGCTGCTGCCCCCTAGAGTTTGCTGCCTGTATTACTTGATTCAGGTTTTCATCATGGTAATTCAGGCATCAAACAAAGGGGCAGTAGCACTGTACACTGGAATGGCAGATACTCTTTCTAACACACTCCCCTCTGCTGCGGACTCACAGGACTGAAGAGCTACGGGTGTGTCCCACCAATCTTCATTAGTATTCACCAGACTCCTGGCTGGCTCTGCCCAACCTCCACATGCTGTTGCCCTGCCCAGAGGAATGCTGTTGGATCTTCTCCCTTCATACAGCTCTGTCACTGATGTAGGATCAGGGGCCAGTAGAGGTGGGGGTCCTGCGGTTTGCAGGGGATTCAGGCTTCAGCCATACCACAGCTTGAAGTGTCTCTAGGAAGGCAAGAGGACCTGAGGAGGCAACAAGTTTCAGCAGCCGAAGCTGAGCAGGATAAAACTGGTCCCTGGAACAACCTGTAAGGGCCCTTTTCCATTTGCGGAGTGATGCGAGTGCGGCTACCTAGCTGCATCGCATCACTTCCACATCGGTAGATGCGGAGTGTATAGAGGGGACGGCGGGCAGATGCGGCTGTACGAGAATCTGCAGCACACTGCAGATTCTTGTATCGCTCTGCACACAATGCAAACTGTTCCGTTGCAGTGCATTGGGATCAGGACACCTGCGGTTCGATGCAGCTATGTAGCTGCATCGCACCGCATATAATGGAAACTGGCCCTAACCCGTTCAGGGCAAGTCAAAAGAGGGTCCCCACTGCACACTGGGTCAAAGAGCTTACACTCCCATCTGCTCCCTGCACTGCTTTTGGGGAAGACGTGGCATGTCGGCCATCTCTGGAGCCCTGGGATTTTGCCCAGTTTGCCCTCTATATCGGGAAATATACAGGGAAGTTCAGCCCCATCCAGCTAATTTTTCAGGTCACCAGGCTGTGAAAAAAAAATGTATACATTAGATACCTGCTCGGGTACCTCTTGGCTGAAAAGTTGGACGTTCTCGTGGACGCTGCTCTCGAGTACGGGGAGGCTGAGTTTGACTATCTTGTTTATTTTCAGTTCTTGACTACAAATGCAAAAAGAAAAACAAATAAGATTTACATTTATTGTAAACAGCACTAATTCACCACAACTATTAATATGGAAAACTTGCAAACTTTTTTTTTTTTTTTTACTCCACACCGTAAAGTTGTCATTTTCATGCAAAGTTAAAGCAACAGTTAAAGTTAAGGTTGTATCTGTGCTATACAGCAACAGTTATGAAACATGGCATAGAGATATGCCAAGCTCTGCTACCAAGGGCATCAATGATTTGCAAGGTTCCAGCTGGCTCAACACTATTTTAGCAGGTAAAGGTATATATAGTAAAGTTCGCCAAGAATACTTTTGGCCCACCCTGCTCACACTAAGTAGATTTTAAACCTTAGCAGTAATTTTATTACCAAATTGCACAAAACGTTCTAAAAGAGTATTATTTCTCCCATGTAAAACAATTAGAAGAAATCACATTTGAGAAAAGACTGATAACTGAACCACCAAAAGATCCTGAAAGGTGATATACGAGAACATACCTGTGAAGCAGGACCTTTTATCACATGAGGCGGTATTCCCGATGATGGCACTGTACCACTTGGAGGCAAGTTCTTACTGGTCACAGATGCCCAAGAGAACGCCTACAAAAAATAAAGGGAACTGAGACACTTAGTAAATGTTGCTGTGAGTTAAAAAGCCAATTATGAGTTACTAACTCATGCCTGGTGGGGGTTTTTTCGCCTTCCTCTGGATCAACAGGGGTATGTGGGGGACGGGCTGGAGTTGTACTTTGTACTGGTTGAACTCGATGGACGTATGTCTTTTTTCAACCAAAATAACTATGTAACTATGTAACAAAATCTCTATTCCAGTTCTTGGGTTTTTAATGAACACTGATCATATTTGTAAAAGTGAACATTTCAACTGCAACTGTGCAGCACTGACAGTACATGTTACCAAGGAAAATATTACAAATACATTTACTTAGATTATATCTAAAGAGTGGTAATGCTTGAAAATGGTAAAATTACAGATGTACAATAGCTTTATACACATGAACAGAGCTTAACTATTTGCCAACACCCCATACACATGAGTGAGTAGGAACTACGATTCATTTCTGGTACGTTTCCACTGGAAATATATATATAAAAAAAAAATGCTATAATACTCCTGTGCATTTTACATGGCAAAATGTAAACTGTAACAGTTCTTACACTCAGGCCCGGATTTACATCACAAGAGCCTATAGGCACAGATGTCCTGGCACCCTAGACTTCGCACTCCACGAACCTACAAACCCCCACCAAACAAAATGTGCTGGCTGGTCCAGCTGTCAATTCTCTCTTAGTTCCCTTGCCTGTCATAGGTAGCTACAGGTGCTCTTTAGTATTAGGCAGCCAGACCTATCCTCGATATTAGCTAGAGGTACCCAAAATATTGTGTAGCTAGAGGTGCCCCGAATGAAGTGAGATCTTGTAAGTGGAATGCTGAGAGCCGGGTAAGTAACCTCATTTATGCTTCGCTCAGGACTCTGCATAGAGAAGGAGAGAGGTGCTTGGGGAGGCGAGTAAGCCAGCTTTCCATCTTCAGGCGCCTGTAGGCATGTGCCTACAGTGCCTTATAGTAAATCCGGCCCTGCTTACACTATTAATGGTAGGGTTATCAAACTTGGCACAGTTGCTCACTGGGTGACTGGGATTCATAATACAGTAAAGTGGGTGGAGCCTACAACAGCCAATCCAAATTCATCTATTGGTTTTGAAGGGGAATATTTAAATTGCCACCATTCTTACACTGTTAATGGCAGAGGCCTCAACCCTGCTACAGTCGGTCATTGGGTGACTGGGGAGCAAATCAGCCAATCAGATTTGTTTGATTGATTTCAGCCATTCTGTTAGTTGCATGGTTCTCAAACTTGGCACAGTAGGTAACTGGGTGAACTGAGACTAATATACAGGAAAGTGAGTGGAGCCTACAATAGCCAATCAATATTCACCTATTGGTTTTCAAGGGGAATATTTGCTGCCATTCTTACACAGTTAATGGCAGAGGCCTTAAAAAACCTGGTACAAATCAGTCATTGGATGACTTAGGGTTCAAATTCAGAAAAGGGGGCAGAGCCACAAACTGACAATCATTTGAATGATACATTGCTTCCATTCTCACATTATCGATGCCAAGGACCCCAAAGCTCACAAACTTGGTCAATGAGGTTCTGTGTGTCAAGATTATGAAAAGTGGGCGGAGTCAAATAAAACCAAGTGGGAAAAAGTAAACCGCAGTCATTCTTAGACTGTTAATCACAGGGTTCTCAAACATGGCACAGGTGCTCAATATTCAAACAGCCAATCAAAATTCACCTATTGATTTTCAAGGGGGATATTTAAATTGCTGCCATCCTTACACTATTAAAGGATACCAGAGCCAAAAGGCTCTGGTAAAAAGTGAAGGTGCAGTGGGTAGAGGGGTATAAGCAAATATTTACCATACCTTGCATTCCCCTCCGTCACTTTCTGTTCTCCTACACTCAGTCCAGTTATTCTCTGCGACTCCAAACCTGGACATACTGCACCGCACATGCGCAGTATGTCCGTTCTGCTCCCCTGTGGCCACTCAAAGTGATGTCACAGAGGACAGGAGATACTCCTGTCCTTATGACATCACAGCACGGCCCCAGTGGAGCGAAATGAACAAACTGCGCGTGTGCGGCACAGTATGTTCGGGTTAGGAGTCGCCCAAGTTGCTGAGAATAACAGGAGTGTAGGAGAATGGCGAGTTACTAAAGGGGAACGGGAGGCTTAGTAAGCATTTGCTTATACCCCCCTACCAGTGTTGCCAACTCATCCCTTTAATTACTGACACATATGAATTATACAGGTTTTGTGGTTAGGTAGATGCAGTTAAGGAACTGATTATGTGCAAATAGCCCCAGAACCTGTATAACTTAGATGTGTCAGTAATTAAAGGGATGAGTTGGCAACACTGCCCCCTACGCACTGCACCTTCACTTTTTACCACAGCCTTTTGGCTCTGCTATTCTTCAATGGCAGAAGCCTCAAATCTGCTACAATTGGTTATTGGGTGACTGAAGTACAAGTTCAGATGAAGTGGTGAAGCTACAGCCAATCGATTTGTTTGCTTAATTTCAATAGAAAAATTTAAACTGCTTCCATTCTCACACTATTGATACCAAGGACCCCAAATCTCACAAACTTGGTAATTGAGTTACTGTGTGAAGTTTAGAAAAAGTAGTCAGAACCAATAAACTAAATACATACCTGAGCAAGGCTGGGTCTTCAGCTAGTTACAGCTTATAAAACACTTTCCTAAGCAGATAACTGGGCTTCTGACAGCAAAGGAATAGATAAAAAGGACAAAAGTCCATGTATTTTCCATCTGGGATGCTTTAGACCAGTGGTCCTCAAACTAAGGCCCGCGGGCCAAATGTGGCCCCATGAGCCTTTTTTACCGGCCCCTCACACTCAAAATGTATTATAGCTGCGGTTAGCTACATCTTTACATATTGGTGGTCCACATATAGAATGAAGTCAGAAAGCAGTAATTCGCTGGTTTCCAATCAAATTCCACATCAGGTTACACGGTTGTCCAATTGGACTGCAGGTTGTCACCTGGGTATGCTTCACTGTCTGGCCCACAAAGACTTCTACATCATTTTATGTATACTTCGGACCCCCTGCAGGCCGAAGTGTTTTGACCCGGCCCTCGACCAAAAAAGTTTGGGGACCCCTACTTTAGATATTGCTATTGAGCAGAGACAACATTAAATTTACTTTGTAAATGTTTACACATAAAATAAAACTATGAGATGTCTAAAAGCCATTTTTAGGAGTAGGACGACAGATTCAATTCTTTAGGAGTTTATTTTCACCTCGGCTTCACTTTAATTGCTTCCGGACCAGCGTGGTTGAATTCTAAGTCCTGCTTTTGGCTGTGCGGCTCTGACTGGACATAGATTTTGATTTTCGTTAAATACAATTATCCTTTTCAGAATGTAATGTAAATACAGCTAACCTGTCAATCATAACTGAACAGAGCGCCAGACAGTCAAACCCATTTGTCTCATGTTTCCTCTCCTCTTTGCAATTCTGTCCTAAATGCCTCACTCTCTTCACCTCCTTGCAGCATCCTGCACTGGTACTTCGGTTCTTTGTCTCAACCATACATGCCTACTCGTTTGTGCACAAAATTTGCTTACTACGAAAAGCAAAATTATAGGTGTGCATGAAGCATCAACCAGGATGCAATGCTGGGGCCAGCACCACGTTTTTATCAGGTAGGCCACATTATAAAAACTTATAAAAAGCAAGTGGCCAGGCCCTTTTTCAGCAATGTAAATTCATTATGCTGATAATGCACCTTTGGCGGCTCTTGGGGCAGAGGAATTGGTTCAGCAAGTGGTGGAGTGGGAGACTTTTCATCAAGTTCCTCTATGCTCTTCTCCTCTTGTTCAGGTTTTAATTCTTCAGTTTTGACCTCCGGTTCAGGTTCTGGCTCAGGCTCATTAATGGGTTCTTCCAAAGACTCCTCTACACCATTTCTATTAGCAGAAAGAAAAAAAATATATAATTGAATAAGTTGAACTAATTATATAAAGAGGCCTCATTATATTACTACCATGAGGGGCCCTCAGCCTGACTCCAAAGATGGTAACATGAGCCCACAGTTCCTGGCTACACTACCCCATCCACAGCAGCACACTGCAACAATCTGAGCCCAGACCCACTCTAATAGCCGGACCCATGCCTAGAGGTGCCATGGCTCAGATACGAAAGAATGGATCAACGGTTCTCCATAAACTGATGGGCTTGTTCCTGGCGGTTGAAGAAGGCCTTCTCCAAGATTATTATTTAGTATTTGTATGGTGCCGACACCTTACACAGAACTGTACTAAGTTCACAATCTAATCCTTAGGCCCCGTTCACACTGCACGTGTTTCCAGCCGCGTTTTGGAAACGCGTGCAGGTGGCCGATATGCACGACATCAGACAGTGCATAGAGTGCACTGTCTGATGTTCACACTGCATGCGTTCCGGGCCTGTGCGGTCTGGGAACGCATGCTGCACGCATTTTTTGCCAAAACGTGTGGCTGTCCCATTCACTTTTCAGTGATGGGATCAGCCACGCAACGCATACAAACGCGGATGGCGTGCGTTCGTACGCGTTGCGTTCCGCGTGTGCCCGTCCGCGTTTGTAATGTGAACGTGGCCTTACCGTAGTAATATGAAAATGTATTATAGTCAATGGCCATCAAGAGGAAGCCAATTAACTTATCAGTAGGTTTTTGGGATGTGGGAGGAAACCGGAGTGCATGGAAAAATCCCATGCAGAGACAGGGAGAAAATACAAACTCCGTGCAGATGGTGCCCTGGCTATGATCTGAACCGGGGGACACAGCACTGCAAAACGAGAGTGCCAAGCACTACGCCACCATGCTGCCCAAGATGGTGATGGCGACTATGCACTCCCCCATGCCTTTCTAATGCAGGCATCAGCTCCCAGGGTGGCCCAGCCCTCACATCAGCCGCAGGAGAAGTAAATCTCTCCCAAAGGGGAGCCGGATACTTGGGGATCCCGCTAATTTTTCAGAGCCCGGGAAAAAAAAAACAAAAAAAAAAAAAAACATTCTTACCTCAAGAGTGGAGCAGGCAGGAGATATCTCCTCACAGCACTGACCCCTTGGACTCCTTCCCAAACTCAGAAAAAAGCTATCATATTTCTACTTTGTAAGGCTGTTAAGGATTTAAATGGTAAAACTGTACTAAAAATTCAGGAGGAAGACTTACGACACTGGATGAGGGTCATAGTATGAATTATTGGAGTTATCCTGCACAGGTTCGGGAGATGGCTGTCTTTCCTCCTGTTCTTCTTCCACTTCTTCTTCAGATTCTAGAGATATAAATATCCAGTATTATGCATCATACTGTCATCTTAACTACACAGTGCCAGTAAAATAAAATCTGGATATAAAAATATATTTTCTTTGGAAAAAGGATAACTATGAAGAAAAAAAAAAACACTTAACAGTAACTTCTGAATGGAGAAAAGAATATCTGGAGATGGAGCAAAAAACAGTGAATTTATAGTGCTAAAATAATGAATTTATAGTGCTAAGTGAGATGGAAGAAGGCTAGGAACAACTAGGAAGCAAAAAGAATATGAAAAGTACAGGAAATACCATCATCTCAAGAAGACACTTTGCTTATATTTAAAGAACACCTGAAGTTAAGAGGGATATGGCAACTGCCATGTTTCCTTTTAAATAATACTAGTTGCATTACACCCTGCTGATCTTTTATGCACCAGTAGTGTCAGAATCACCCACCTGAAACAAGCAATGCAAACCCAGTCAAACTTCAATTAGAAACATCTGATCTGCATGCTTGTTTAGGTCCTATAACTAATAATTTAGCCAAAGGAACAGCAGGACAGCCAGGCAATTTTCATGGTTTAAAAGAAAAACATGGCAACCTCCATAAGCTCTTATCTCAAGTGTCCTTAAGGTGGGCAGCTGTCAGGTTCAAGTAAAAGAGACTCTGTAACAAAAATGTCATCTTTTTTCTACAATCCTACAAGTTCCTAAACCTATTCTAATGTGCTCTGGCTTACTGCAGCACTTTCTTCTATCACCGTCTCTGTAATAAATCAATGTATCTTTCCCCTGTCGGACTTGTCGCCCTGTGTCTGGAAGGCTGCCAACTCTTCCGTGCTGATCTGTTATGCATGCCCCCACTGCAGGCCCCCTCTATGCACACTCCAGTGTGTGTGTTATTTACATAAGCCAGCAGCGTCTCTGCTCTCTTATCAGTGACAGAAGAGAGCTGGACAAAAATCCTCCTCTGTTAGGCTGTGAAAGGAGCTGGCTGACTCATGCGGAGGAATTACAGACACCGGGCAGAGCCTTCTGCAGGAAGAAACGATCAGCCTAACAGCCTGTCACTAGTATTCAGTGCATGAGAGCTGCAGGGGACAGAAGGTAAACACACAGGTGATCTCTTGAGATTTAAAAGGAAGGCTGTATACAGCCTGCTTGTGTATGGATGTATTTTCTATGTGTGGACATACTGTACATCAACCTACTTCCTGTTTTGGTGGCCATTTTGTTTGTTTATAAACAAACTTTTTAAAACGGGTTTTGACTGCGGCGGGGAGGAGCAAAATTGTGACAGAAGGTAATAGGAGATGTCCCCTAACGCACTGGTATGTTTACTTTTGTGCGATTTTAACAATAAAGATTCTCTTTAAAGTGAACCAGAGACAAAGCACCCTCATGTATTTTACCATATACATCAGTGGGAACATTAGAGAAAACACCTACCCTGCTCTGTTACATTCTTTACTGCTCAGCTTGCTATCAGCCCTGATAAAATCCCCGACTGAGCATTCAGTTTGGCTTTGCTCAGGAATCATAGCCGAGTGTCTTCTCTGATGTCTTTTCAAGCCCAAGCCTGCCCCATTCTGGCTCTGCGGTAATGACTCCGCTATAATAATTCCTGAGCAAAGCCAGACTGAATGCTTAGTCTGGGATTTTATCAGGGCTGATAACAGGCAGACTGGGCAATGAAGGATGAAGCAGAGAACAGGGTAGGCGTTTTCGCTAAAGTCCGCACAGGTATACAGTACAGACCAAAAGTTTGGACACACCTAATTCAAAGAGTTTTCTTTATTTTCACGACTATGAACATTGTAGATTCACACTGAAGGCATCCAAACTATAAATTAACACATGTGGAAGTATAGTACATAACGAAAAAGTGTGAAACAACTGAAAATGTGTCATATTCTAGGTTCTTCAAAGTAGCCACCTTTTGCTTTGATTACTGCTTTGCACACTCTTGGCATTCTCTTGATGAGCTTCAAGAGGTAGTCACTTGAAATGGTTTTCACTTCATAGGTGTGCCCTGTCAAGGTTTAATAATTGGGATTTCTTGCCTTATAAATGGGGTTAGGTCCATCAGGTGCATTGTGGAGAAGTCAGGTGGATACACAGCTGATAGTCCTACTGAATAGACTGTTAGAATTTGTATTTTGGCAAGAAAAAAGCAGCTAAGTAAAGAAAAACAAGTGGCCATCATTACTTTAAGAAATGAAGGTCAGTAAGTCTGAAAACGTTGACAGTGTGCCCAAGTGCAGTCTCAAAAACCATCAAACGCTACAAAGAAACTGGCTCACAAGCGGACCGCCCCCAGGAAAGGAAGACCAAGTCACCTCTGCTGCGGAGGATAAGTTCATCCGAGTCACCAGCCTCAGAAATCGCAGGTTAACAGGAGCTCAGATTAGAGACCAGGTCAATGCCAGAGTTCTAGCAGCAGACACATCTCTAGAACAACTGTAAAGAGGAGACTGTGTGAATCAGGCCTTCATGGTAGAATATCTGCTAGGAAAACACTGCTAAGGACAGGCAACAAGCAGAAGAGACTTGTTTGGGCTAAAGAACACAAGGAATGGACATTAGACCAGTGGAAATCTTGTGCTTTGTTCTGATGAGTCCGAATTTGAAATCTTTGGTTTTAACCACCGTGTCTTTGTGCGACGCAGAAAAGGTGAACGGATGGACTCTACATGCCTGGTTCCCACCGTGAAGCATGGAGGAGGTGGTGTGATGGTGTGGGGGTGCTTTGCTGGGGACACGGTTGGTGATTTATTCAAAATTGAAGGCATACTGAATCAGCATGGCTACCACAGCATCTTGCAGTGGCATGTTATTCCACCCGGTTTGCGTTTAGTTGGACCATCATTTATTTTTCAACAGGACAATGATCCCAAACACACCTCCAGGCTGTGTAAGGGCTATTTGACCAGGAAGGAGAGTGATTGGGTGCTGCACCAGATGACCTGGCCTTCACAGTCACCAGACCTGAACCCAATCGAGATGGTTTGGGGGTGAGCTGGACCACAGAGTGAAGGCAAAAGGGCCAACAAGCGCTAAGCATCTCTGGGAACTCCTTCAAGACTGCTGGAAGACCATTTCAGGTGACTACCTCTTGAAGCTCATCAAGAGAATGCCAAGAGTGTGCAAAGCAGTAATCAAAGGAAAAGGAAGAACGTAGCATATGACATTTTCAGTTGTTTCACACATTTTGGTTATGTACTATACTTCCACATGTGTTAATTCATAGTTTGGATGCCAGTGTGTATCTACAATGTTCATAGTCATGAAAATAAAGAAAACTCTGAATGAGGTGTGTCCAAACTTTTGGTCTGTGCTGTATATGGTAAAATACATAAGGGTGCTTTGTCTCTGGTTCACTTTAAGCAGGAAAAGTCAATGGAAGACCGTTAGTCTGCACCCAAGTAGGGCCTGCATGGTACTCAGAAATGCTAATGTAAAATTATACTAACTGCACCCAACTTGCACAGTGTACTGGTAGGCAGAAGAACCAGTCCACTCATTTTTTGCCTAATGCACCTTAAACTCTGCATGCAAATTTTTTTTTTTTATTTTCTATGGAAGCCATATTCATTATCAACTAAATCCTTTCTGCCTGTCTCCCCCCCACTTTTCAGTGACTATGAAGCATATTTAGCATGCATAATCTTATTTTCTCTCAAGTGAGCATGGAGGGAACCATATGGAATAACACAAATTCATGTAATATCTGCGGACCTAAAAATCTGAACATGTTATCCTGCATTCCAACATGCCCTTCCCACTTCTCTTTTCTAAACTACTAATTCACAAAGTTACTCCAAAACAACGTTAGCTGACCAAACTAAAGAGTTTTAAGTAAAAAAGTAGACTAGGAATGAAGAAAGGGGACAAAAAAAAAAAAAAAGGAGATATAGGAGGAAGAGGAGAGAGGAGGATTTTCAGTTAGTCCCTAAACTCCCCTTTTTTTTTTTTTTTTTTTTTTTACAGTGGGAGAGGTGTTATAGCCGGTTTTATTTATTTTTTTATTTTTGGGAGGTGGAGGGGGTACAGCATGGGCGGGGGCCTACTACGAGCGCCTTTCCTGGTCTTGGCGATTTGCAGCAGATTGGCAAAGTTCTAAAACAATGGAACCCTATGAGGTGGACATGCGGTCAGTGCTTGGCAATTATCGTCAGTCTGCAGCTTTTTCAGAGTGTTTAATTTAAAGGTATACAGGGACAACAATCAGAATCGCAGTGTTCTTTAAGTTACAGATCTCAATCGCTTAGTGTTTGCCATCTGCAATGTATTGTGGGCCGCAGCCCCAAAACGGAGTGTGGCAACATCAGGATTACAGTCAGGGAAAGAAATTGAACATTTCCTTTGTTGCACAAAAAAATACATACAGTAAAGTAAAGAAAAATAAAATAAAAGCAAAAAATGGTGCAGCTTAACATTTACTTGGGTAAATATGGAAAGGTTACATATAAACATTGTACAGACAGCCAACTACTTACAAACAAGTCATGTTATACATACTAGAATGTGTGGATAAATAATAAACTTTCTGACAAATCTGCATTTGAACATACAGTAGCGTTAAACCATTTTTTGTGGATTCCATTGTGCTTCAAACTACTTTACAAGAGATTATATAATACAGTCACATGTAAGATCAAGAGTCCATTATACCCCCAAAAAGTTCACTATATTTTTACATGAGTATAACTTTGTACATATGACATACAGTAGAATATTGTTATAGTAAACTAATATAGTAAACTTAGTCCTCAGCAAATAAATCTGTATAATTATACAATGCATGACCAATAATGATATAGTAAACTATTTTTCCTGGCCGTTGGAGTTTACTATAAAGGGATTGTACTTTATAGGAAAAATGTGTTACTCAAGTCGTTTATTAAGTGGGAGACTATTTGTACTCAAGTACCAGTGCCCCCAGCTGGCATATGACCTCACATTACAGACAATGGAAATTCAATAATCTTAAGATATTTACCTTCATCCAGCTCGGCCTCTGAATCCCCAAAAACCTCATCCTCATAGCGAAAGATATCATTATGCACGTAAAACTTATTTGGGACAGACCCCTGTGAAACCAAAAATTGAATGCACAAGTACATTAATATGTGGAAATCATGTTAAGCCTTGTTGTAAACAAGTCATGTTAAAGAATCCCCTCTGCAATTAAAAGTGCTTAAAGAGGAACTGTAACGACAAAACGTCCCCTGGGGGGTACTCACCTCGGGTGGGGGAAGCCTCCGGATCCTAATGAGGCTTCCCACGCCGTCCTCCATCCCTCAGGGGTCTCGCTGCAGCCCTCCGTGCAGCAGTGATGTCAATATTTACCTTCCCGGCTCCTGCGCAGTCGCTCTGACGGCTCAGAAGTAGGCGGAAATACCCAATCGCCGTCGGGTCTGCTCTACTGCGCAGGCGCAAGTTTCCGGCGCCTGCGCAGTAGAGCGGACCCGACGGAGATCGGGTATTTCCATCTATTTCCGTGCCGAAAGCAGCCACAGCGCCCCCGCTGGAGCCAGCAAAGGTAAATATTGAAGCTACAGTCGTGTCTGTCGCCGGCTGTTCGGAGGGCTGCAGCGAGACCCCCGTGGGACAGAGGACGGCGTGGGAAGCCTCATTAGGATCCGGAGGCTTCCCCCACCCGAGGTGAGTACCCCCCAGGGGAGGTTTTTGATGTTACAGAGTCTATTATTATTATTATTATTTTTTATTTATATAGCGCCAACATATTCCGCAGTGCTTTACAAAGCACAATAAGACGACAAGGGGAACATAGATACAACTAACAAATATACAGCAGAGTTCCAAGCAGCACAAATATTGTTACAAAGACAGTAAACATTAGGAGGATGACCCTGCCCTTGCGAGCTTACAATCTAATGGGTAGTGGGGGACACACTAGGTAAGGGGGTGGAGGATGGATGAGGCAGTGATTCTTTGCCTCTGATTACATTGTGACAAATAAGTAAATAAAGGGCTATAGAATGTTATAAGCTTGTTTGAAAAGGTGTGTTTTAAGAGTGCGTTTGAAGATGTCCAGGTTTGGAGCATGACGTACAAGCTGTGGAAGAGAGTTCCAGATAAGGGCTGATGCTCGTGTGAAGTCCTGGATGCGAGCATGAGAGGAGGTGATCAGCTTAGAGGCCAGGAGAATTTCTTGGGAGGAGCGAAGGTTGCGGGAGGGACAATATCTTGAGATTAGTGAGGAGATGTATGGAGGAGACAACTCGTGGAGGGCTTTGTATGTTAGAGTCAGGAGTTTGAACTGGATCCTCTGGGTAATGGGTAACCAGTGGAGAGAACGGCACAGTGGGGCTGCATCGGAAGAGCGTGTGGAAAGGTGAATGAGGCGGGCCGCTGCATTTAGAAGGGATTGGAGAGGAGCTAGCCTGTTTTTTGGTAGGCCACAGAGCAGGGTGTTGCAGTAGTCTAGGCGGGAGATGATTAAGGCATGAACAAGCATTTTGGTGGCCTCTTGTGTGAGGAAGGGACGGATACGGAATATATTTTTGAGCTGGAAATAGCAGGTGGTGGTTAATGAGGCAATGTGAGGTTTAAAGGAGAGCTCTGAGTCAAGTATAACCCCCAAGCAGCGGGCCTTAGTGGTTGAGGTTATTGGGGTGTTGTCTACCGTTATGGTTGCAATTGGTGGGGGTGTAGATAGCAATGGTGGGAAAATCACAATTTCCGTTTTAGTCATGTTGAGTTTGAGGAAGCGGGAGGACATGAATGCAGAAATGGCACGTAGACAGTCGGGGACTCTGGATAGTAGTGAGGACAGGTCAGGAGCTGAGAGATAGATTTGGGTGTCATCCGCATAGAGGTGATACTGGAAGCCAAAAGAGTTAATTAGTTGTCCCAGGCCACGGGTGTAGATCTTTAAAACAGGCCTGTCTTTTCCTTCACTAAAATAAAAGGTATGCAATACATAGGAAAATGCTAACAATCCTACAGCTGTACTTTTCCACAAATCTTAGCACTGGCTGCTGATAATTAAAAAGTGCAGATATTTGGAAAAGGTGACAGTACAGTGGCCAATTTTTTCTTTTTTTATTAATATCCAGCTGATTAAATCATTTGATCATATCTGTTAGAAATTGATGCTGTAAACAATTCAGATCAAACACTAGAGGCCTATAGTGGTCATCTTAAAGTGTACCTGAGACGAGAAGCGTCTCAGGAACCATACTTACCTTGGGCTTCCTTAAAGTGAACCTCCAGACTAAAAATCTACTCAGCAGCACTGAAAAGGCTTGGTGTTTCTTAAAAGTTTCACAGCATCAGAACTTTTGTTTTTGTTACCCAAGTCTCATTTTTAGCCGCACAGAAAAAAACTGCCCAAGCATTTTCCCCTGGTGCTGTGCCATCTATGCTGGGATTTCTGATATTGTTATCTTTCTGCTGTTTTGGTGCAATTTTTTTTCTTTTTGAATTTGAGATTTGAAGCTTAGCGCACACAACAGGGAGGGGTTATCAGGACACAGGACAGTTGGAACTGTCTCATGCTCCCTGTCACCTCCTTTCAACCAAAAAGATGGCTGCCCCCATGACAAAGATGGCTGCCCCATGAAATCACAAACATTTGTCTGTTCTTTTAAAACAGGGTGAGTAAGATTATATTACCTATTTTAATTAACATAACTAATGTAACTTAATGACCGTATGTTTGTTTAGGCTGAAGTTCCCCTTTAAGCCCCCTCAAGGCCACTTGTCCCTCGCTGTCTCGGCCAGGCTTTTGGTCGGAATTGCGGGGGACAGGAGCCACCCAGGGAGACGGCAAAGGACAAGTGGCCTTAAGGGGGGCTTAGGAAAGTCCCAGGTAAGTATGGAACCTGAGACTCCTCGTCTCAGGTACACTTTAAGTATGTTCCTTGGTGCTCCTAGTGTTTGGCCTCTAATGTTTAGTCTCTGTACACACAGCTCCCCAGGAAAGAGAAGAGATGGGAGGAAGTGCCAGCAGACAGGTGAGAGTATTTGCTGCCCCTATACTTGGCACACACCGCAAATTACATCATAGTTGCCTATATAAAGTTGCGCCAACAGTCTCCACATAGACTGTGGAATCTGCATGGGGTACAGATATCAGCAACGTAAAAGGGCAAATGTAACAAGAAGGAATATGGAGGCTGCCATATTTACTTTTAAGCAATACCAGTTGCCTGGCAGCCCTGCTGATCCTCTGCATCTAATACTTTAAGCCATAGACCCTGAACATGCATACAGCAGATCAGGTGTTTGACATTATTGTCAGATCTGACAAGATTAGCTGCATGCTTGTTTCTGGTGTGAGATTCAGACACTACTGCAGCCAAATAGATCAGCAGGGCTGCCAGGCAACTGGTATTGCTTTAAAGGAAATAAATATGGCAGCCTGCATATTCTGCTCACTAAATTTGTCCTTTAACCTCCCTGGTGGTATGGATAAGCCTGACTCGTTCTGGGAAAAATAGCTGAAACCAGTATGGAGGAGTCAGTCTCATCCATCAGATCTAAGGCAGGGTTCCATTTTTTTCAGGTTTGTATGTGAATTTTCACATGCTCTGGAAACCTGCATGCGAAAATTTGCGCACTACTGAAAATTTTAATGCGAACTGCATGGTTTCTGACAAAAAGCTGAAGAGTGCAGGAACTGTGGCCTGGCATAAAGGGACCTTAAAATTAATCAATTTATTTTTTTTAAATACGATTTTGCTTGAATCTTATACTCAAAATTTATCCTAGACCCTTGTTAGACACATTTTTGGTAAGTTACAGGCAAACATTTCATGAAAATTAATTGAACCACTTTTTGCACAGAAACCATCAGAAATTGAACACCAGGGAGAGAAGAATCACTTTTTTAACATTCCAGTTGGATGAACCATAATATTCGGCATAGGTTTGCTACTCCTGTAATATAAGTGTAAAAAAATAATAAAGAATCAAGGCTTACTTCTGGTGCAAGTACAAAGGTCTGCATAAATTTTCTCATTGGTTGGCCATTGTTAGATAGTTCTCCCATGACCTGGACAACAACTCCATCACTAAGAGTAGCATGTGCATCAACGTGCCGAATTTTTGTCCGACATTCACTGAACTGAAGGGACATCACCTTTTTGTGAATTTCCTGCAAATGGAAAATAGATAATTATCAACAGGCGATACGTAATGGATAATATCACATTACTGTATGTATTAGTACACACAAAAAATATTAACTTAAAAAAAAAAAAAAAATTGCAGAGAAAAAAACAACAAAACAAAAAAAACATGCAAATGCAACAAACCATACTTTTTTTTGCTAGACCTTCCCCACAAAAAAAGTCAATGTTTAAAAATAAGTGGTTAGTTCCGATTATCCAACTTCTTACACCCTATATCTCTATATTTACTGCAGTGGCCCATTCATCAAACATGGAAGTGTGCACATATCAGAGGGATGCCAGGAATGCCAAATTTCCTGTGCAAACTACAGTAATAGCTCCCATTTGTCATTGCCAGCAAGACAGTTATAATCGTGCATTATGAGGCCCAATCTCTCACATAAGAGAGTTCAGGGCAGGGTGCTGATTGGGCGTGTTTAAAGAGAACCCGAGGTGGGGTTCTGACAATGCTATCCGCATACAGAGGCTGGGTCTGCCTATACAGCCCAGCCTCTGTTGCTATCCAGATCCCCCTAAGTTCCCCCTGCGCTCTGCTATGCCCCATAAATCACAGCCACGCTGTGTGGGCTGTGTTTACCTCTGTACTGTCAGTCTCGGCTGCTCCCCCGCCTCCTGCATAGCTCCGGTCCCCGCCAGCATCCCTTCCCTCCAATAAGCGGGGAGGGGAGGGACGCAGGCGGAGACTGGAGCCATGCAGGAGGCGGGGGGAGCAGCAAACAGACAGTACAGACGTGAAAACAGCCCGCTGCGACACGCTGTGTGTCAACAGCGCGGCTGTGATTTATGGGGGATAGCAGAGCGCAGGGGGGGGGGCTTAGGGGGGATCTGGATAGCAACAGAGGCTGGACAGTATAGGCAGACTCCGCCTCTGTATGCGGATAGCAGTGTCAGAACCCCACCTCGGGTTCTCTTTTAAGGCTATAGCGTTTTACTGCTATGAAGAGGAGGAGATTGGGGAGATCGAGTGGCTTCCAGTGGGGTGGGAAAGGAGAACAAGGTGATACAGTACTCTGGATCGCTTACTAACGCATCAAGGAGGCTGTACACTAGATTATCTAACTTCTATACCAGGCTTTAGTATCAATCAGTGAACCATACTCCAGTGACTCCTTATGGATACCTGTACAGCTCACCTTTAACAAAAATGAAAGCAAATTCTCTGCAGACACTCGCAGCAACACCATCTATAATTGCTGTAACATTTATCAGTCAGCTTTCTAAGTGCTAGAACATCCAGGTAGACAAATTTGACTAAATACACGGTTTACTAAACAAAACAAAACAAAAAACGTTCCCCTTTCGGTTTCCACAAATATATAGTAATTACCTGCATTAACAGGGAGTGGTTATAATGAGTCAATCCAGTTCCATCTAGCCGCACAATTTCTCTAATGTCTGCTGTCGCCCACCAGGATCAAACTCCTAAAACTCACGCTGTACAGATGTGTCACTAGGTAACAGCCAAGCAACGCGTTGTGTCTATGAAGAGGTTAGGGATGACAGCAACAATAAAGCAGCTCCCGCAGCCAGGTAAGTTGGAAAGACTTGCTGCTGACTGAAGTTTCACCGTGGCAGATCATAAAGCAGCCTCAGCGAAATACTGTACACAAGCTAAGTTCTCTTGCTTGAGACTGCCATGACCAACTGCCTCGGCTGAGAAAGTCTAGCTTGTGTACAAGTCTTTACAGTTCGAGCTTATAAGGAAGTCTGCCATTCCAAATTATTCTGTATGGCATGCAAACAATGCAAATTGTATAAAGTTTGTAACTGGTTAATCAAATGCACTTCTGGTTTATTTGGATCTGGATCTCATGGACCATCTTCAGTAACAATAAAGAGGTACCTATACACTCTTCTATTTTTTAGGGGGGGGGCTCGGTTCACACGGTCATTAAAAACTTTCAATTTAGCGGGTTGAAAAAGCAGTTAAGCAGTAGGATCC
This sequence comes from Hyperolius riggenbachi, assembly GCF_040937935.1. Taxonomy (NCBI): domain Eukaryota; kingdom Metazoa; phylum Chordata; class Amphibia; order Anura; family Hyperoliidae; genus Hyperolius; species Hyperolius riggenbachi. Next base: position 253,403,881 of record NC_090646.1, on the reverse strand, counting down.
TTTCACATCAGTCCGTTTAGAGTGAATCCGTGTTTTTTTCCATCAAGAGGAACCCACAAGCCTGCGATAATTCCCGATCAAATAGACAAAGCAGATGCTGACTAGTATACTGAGTGGGTGGTGATGGGGAATGGAACAAGTCACACGAATGAAAAATTGATCTGCTTGAAACTGAAAACGGATCAGCTTTTGATCCATACAGTGTGAACTGAGCCTTCAAGGGAACCTAAAAACTGAGAAGTAGATGGATTTTTCCTTTTAAAATAATACCAGCTGCCTGTCTCTCCTGCTGATCCTGTGTCTAAGTCTCAGGCAGGGAACACACTTGTCTTTCAGGTTTCTGCGCGCGTTTTCCTGTATACCAAGTGTGTTTCTATGCAGGAAAACACGCGCGTTATTTCACAGCAGCTGATGTAGTTGATAGAGAAAACTGACAAAATGTGCAGAATCAGGATGCAGAATGTCAGTTTTTTTTCTGCATGCAAACAACATATTAAGTGTAAGGAAAGGTGGGGGGAAAGGCTGCGCCTCCCTAAACACATGTTGCAATTGAATGGTTAATCGCACAGGCATACACCGCCTCTGCCAGACTGAAAAATGAATGTCCTGCATCCAAGACAAGTGCTAACATTTATTAAACTAGGAGGAACTTTAGCTTCCAATATGGTTTGCATGCAAAGTATATTATACTAGACACTTGCGCCACGGTGAGGCAAACCTCCGGGCAAGTGATCTAACCTAAATTTAAGGTTAGCTGCTCCCAGCCCCTCCTCCTGAGTTTCCTGTTTGCATGATAAGTAGTAGCAGATTTGCATATGATTTCTCAACTAAATGTAAGTTACACTTTTTTTGCTTAGCTGCTCCCAAGGTTTTAAATTTAGGTTAGGTCACTTGCCCGGAGGTTTGCCTCACCGTGGCGCAAGTGTCTAGTATAATATACTTTGCATGCAAACCATATTGGAAGCTAAAGTTCCTCCTAGTTTAATAAATGTTAGCACTTGTCTGGGATGCAGGGCATGTATTTTTCAGTCTGGCAGAGGCGGTGTATGCCTGTGCGATTAACCATTCAATTGCAACATGTGTTTAGGGATGCACAGCCTTTCCCCCCACCTTTCCTTAACTTTGTAACTATGTAACCGTCAGGTTAGCGGCTCCCAGCCCCTCCTCCTGAGTTTCCTGTTTGCATTATAAGTAGTAGCAGATTTGCATACGATTTGCATCTGAATTAAAAGCGAAGTGTGCAGAAAATCTATTTAGGTGCTGCACACTGAGCTGGTGGTCTTTTCAGATGCAGCCTTAGTGGTATGCGCTGGTGTTCTCCTCGCTGTTCAACATATTAAGTGTGTACTAGCCCATTGATTAACATGAGGTCTCAGTTTTTCTGTGCAGAAAATGCGCACGAAAACAGTCAAGTGTGTTCCCTGCCTTATAATACTTTTAACCACAGCCCCTCAACAAGCATGCAAATCAGGTGTTCTGACTAAAGTCCGACTGGATTAGCTGCATGCTTGTTTCAGGTGTGTAATTTAGCCACTACTGCAGCCAAAAATGTCAGCAGGACTGCCAAGCAACTGGTATTGTTCAAAAGGAAACAGCCCTATCCCTCATTAAGGTTCCATTTAAGGTGGCCACACACATCCAATTAAAAGATCCAATTTTACACCAATTTGATAAATAAGATCAGTTGTAAAAGAAGATCGGGAGTGTTGGATTTCTCTGAATCAATTTATATGAAAATGTAATGGTGTGTGGTATATTTCCTTGATGTACAAACCAAGCAATTTTTTCCTGAGTTTTCAATCATTTTTATCATAATTGAGGAAAAATTGAACGTGTGTGGTGCATTGGTAAGCATTTTGTAATGCTACAATCACGCAGAAAAATTGATTTCAATTCTTGAATTGAAAAGATATTTTTAAAAATCGTATGGTGTATGGCCACCTTAAGCTTGCACCTTCTGATTGTGTGGCACCCCTTCAGAGCTACCATGCCTACCTATTGCCTCATGTGTGCCAAGCCTTAGTGGCATTTTCCCTAGTTCATTAAAGCTATTTTAGAAAGCCCTGTGAGCACAGAACGCAGATAGGAATAAGGAAAAGAGATCAGATAAACCACATATTAAATGAGAGCAGTTTCCAAAATCTTTTAATTCTAATCCGATACATACTGCTTGTCCGTACACAGCTTCTTGAGGCTTCCCGCTTGGATCAAGGCCTCCATGCACATAGGAAGAATTTCTTCCATAAAATCTAAGATACAATTTAAAATAGCCATAATGATTAAATGAACAAAGTAAAAACATTTGTCAAGGCATATCTGACTGCAAAGTAATGCACTGACAGTCACCTTCATTTCCTTAAAAGTACTGCCTAGTAGCCTGTGGGGCAGCCAGTTTTTTTTTACCTTCAGTAGTTTCTAAACCACACATGTTACAAGCACCAGGTCTGCATACATTTTTCATTTCAGCAATTCACAAAAGCAGAAAATCAGATCAGGCAGGCAACTTTTTCTCAATCCCTCACACAAGTTTGCTTTAAAGGATACCAAAGCCTAATCCATTAGGAGAGACAGAGGGAGCAGGCATGTACGGGGACCTGTCCTTATGGCCACCGCTCCCTCCCATTCTCCTCTGCCCCCCTTCTTTCTTACCTAAAGACCCCTACCTAGGACGGGGAAAAAACCCTGATATATAGATCATTTAGGCAGTTTCAATCATACAGGAGCAGGGGACTAGATGGCAATAGCGAGACCCAGAGGCATGTCATTATGCACAGGACGTGCCTCTGTGGTCTCTTAAGATTTCAAATACTCGCCCCGGGTTCTCTTTAAAAGGTGCCCATTAATAATACAAGCATGATTATATAATTTTACCAGGGCTGTGGAGTCGGTACAAAAATCTTCCGACTCCAACTCAGACTCCTCAGTTTATGAAACCACGACTCCGACTCCGGGTACCCAAAATGTCCCCGACTCCTTAGTCTAATACTTAACTGGGCTTTCAATTTTGTACAAAATCATCCGACTCCCGACTCAGACTCCTCAGTTTATGAAATCAATGACTCCAACTCAGACTCTGGGTGCCCAAAATTGCCCCGACTCCGAAGCCCTGAATTTTACCACGTCTATGTAATACAAGTAGAATCCTAAAGTATCCATTCCTCGTCTATTTACGATATTAACCTTTTTACTAAAAAGATTTGATAAGATTTTACAATCAAGTTTCTTGATGGGCACTTTGAGGGGCAGTTCACACTTGCAATCGCAGAACGCATTCGCTAAGAGAATGCAATTAACCACTTAACGACCGCCTAACGCCGATAGGCGTCGGCAGGTCGAAGTGGTGTTACCATCCATGTCAGTTCACGGAGAGTGTCTCCGTGAACAGCCTGCGAGCCTCCAATCGCGGCTCGCAGGCTAATTGTAAACACGCGGGGAAGAAATCCCCGCTGTTTACATCATACGGCGCCGCTGCGCTTCAACGCCGTAAAGGAGATCGGCGATCCCCGGCCTCTGATTGGCCGGGGATCGCCGGCATCTGATAGGCTGAAGCCTATCAGAGGCGGCGCAGGACGGATATCAGTCCTGCGTTGCCCAGGGGAAGGAGGGGGGTAGGAAAAGAGAGGTAGGGCGGAAATCGCTGCGGAGGGGGGCTTTGATGAGCCCCCCCCGCTAACCACAAGTAGCAGGCAGCGATCAGACCCCCCCCCCCCCAGTGGGAAAAAAAGGAGGGGGGGGGGACAACTGAAGCAAGAGGGATATGGAGGCTGCCATATTTATTTCCTTTTAAACAATACCAGTAGCCTGGCAGTCCTGCTGATCCTCTGCATCTAATACTTTTAGCCATAGACCCTGAACAAGCATTTGCAGATCAAATGCTTCTGACAGTATTGTCGGAGCTGACAAGATTAGCTGCATGCTTGTTTCTGGTGTTATTTGGTGTTATTCAGACACTACTGCAGCCAAAAAGACCAGCAGGACTGCCGGGCAACTGGTTTTGTTTAAAAGGAAATCAATATTGCAGCCTCCATATCCTTCTCAGTTCAGTTGTCCTTTAACATCACCAATATACTAAAGATGGTGACAGTTAACCGATGGAAACAGTTTAGTAACATGAAGTAGCAAAGAAAAGTTAAACTGATATCCGTACAGTGGCAGGAAGATTAGGACGGTATCTAACAGTTAAACTCCTATTGGTCATTTGTGGCCCTGCTACCACTTTATAAAGACGAGCAATATGCGAATATCAGAAAAGGTGGCCACACCCCATACAATTAAAAGATCCAATTTTCCACCCATTCGATCATTTCGATCGGTTGTCCCAAAAAACCTGAGAGCATTTCTTTGTTTTCAATTGATAAATCAATCGCATTTCCCTTTTTTTTTTTTTTTAAAATTTCTGGAGATTGGACATGTTGGATGTTTCAGACCAACTTTATCAAGAATTGTATGGTGTGTGATGGATTGTCAATTACTTGATGTACAGTTCCAATCAGGGCTGTGGAGTCGGAGTCGAGGCAATTTAGGGCACCCGGAGTCGTGGTTTCAGAAACTGCGGAGTCGGGAGTAGGAGTCGCATGATTTTTGTACAAAATCCACAGCCCTGTTAAAGTGAACCTCTGGACTAAAAATCTACTCAGCAGAACTGAAAAGGCTTGGTGTTTAACAGTTTCACAGCATCAGAACTTTGTTTTTCTTACCAAAGCATCATTTTTTTTGCTGTATTTTGATGTAAGCTCCACCCATCAAAAAAAAACAAAAAACTGATGCTGTGCAGAGCATGATGGGATTTGCTATGTTATTCACGTTGCTTAGCAACTGGGAGGGGTGATCAGGACACAGGACAGTTGGAACTGTGTATCATACTCCCTGTCACCTAATTACAACCAAAGATGAAACAAAACAAAAAATACAAACCATTTAACATGCATAAAGACAAAAACAATGACAGACATACAAATACTTTACATGTAACAGGCCAACAATGTGAGCTGTAAAACATAGTTGGTTGGCATCTGAGCATAGATGTCTGTCTGACCATTTTTGGGTACCCCGAGTCAGAGTCGTGGTTTCAGAAACTGAGGAGTCTGAGTTGGAATCAGAAGATTTTTGTACCGACTCCACAGCCCTGGTTCCAATCAAATTTTTTCTGAGCTTTCAATTATTTTATTTATGATTGGGGGAAAACTGAACATAGGTGTGTGGTACACTGGTCAGATTTTTGAATTGTTACAATTAGTTAGAAAAATGGATTGCTATTCTTGAATTAAACAGATATTTTAAAAAATTGTATGGTGTGTGGCCACCTTAAAACTGCATCTCCACACAATGAGTTTATGACCAGTATTATGTTCAATACAAAAACTTGCACTTTAACAATTTCAATTAGTAGAACTCACCTGTGTAGAAAATCAGGAGCTTTATTTAAAAGTGTGTAGTACTGCCTTACAAACTCCCGCCCTACAAGCAGGGGACTTGGCTTCTCCATCACCATTTCTTTGGTACAGGAAGTGATATGCTGCAATACAAAAAAAAAAAAAAAGTTCATTAGACATCTGGGGAAAAAACCCCCACTTCATCAGGCTACTAAAGTAGTTGTTCCCTGCTGCAGCTAAGATGTATTAAATCCTATGGTGCATCGATCTCAAAAGGAAGATGGACTTTGGGTAGCAAATAGCAGTTGTATGGTACACAATGTCTAATACAGGAATGACAACAGTTACTCAGAAAAAAGTGCAGAGACAGTGTCAGTGATCACAGACCCACAGGTAAGCTCATCCTAATCATTAAAGGATGGTCAAATATAAGTATATATAGATTGGGGACACTTTGGCACAGTTGGTGAGCTTAATGGGACCCAGGACTGGAGCTGAAGCCAAGAACGTTCTCCACATGCACAATAGTGCTGCGCAGGTGTAGTACGCTCCCAGCGGCGTAGTGTGTGCCACTATGCCAGACTGGCTCAAGTACCTGGACTGATAGCAGAAGATCCAGGCGGCGGCGGAGGACAGCAAGGGACTGATTAGCCTGAAGGGGGCTGGAGGAAGCCCCAGGTATGTATACAACTTTAATTTCATCTGTCTCAGGTTTACTTTGTTACACAGTAGTACTATACTCTACATATGCACTCTCCACAGAGCTGCAGGGAATCCACTGAGAATGTTGTGCACATTGAACACAGAGGTGTTGTCTACCACCCATAAACCTGGTTCAGATTGTGCATGCAGAATGTGTCCGATCAATGAAAGGGATCTATAATCCCTTTCATTGATCGCTGGGCTAGCAGTGGAAGGGCGCACGGGAGGGGGGGGGGGAGGGGGGGGCTTAAAAACCCCATATTTATAAGTAAATACTTGCTCTACTTGCATAACATACTGTATGTATTGCACTGTCTGTTTTGATTTTAGTGATTTTTCTACTGTAAAAAATGAGAAAATCCTTAGCATTGCCAATTTTAAGGGTGGCTAATTTGAAGCCTGGGCCTGATGTAATTTCCTCCCTAAGGCCCCATTCACACTGCACGCGTTTCCAGCCGCGTTTTGGGAGCGTGTGCAGGAGGCCGACACACACTACATCAGACATTGCATAGACTGCACTGTCTGATGTTCACACTGCATACGTTCCGGACCAGTGCGGTCCGGAACGCATGCTGCATGCATTTTTTCCAGAAACGCGCGGCTGACCCATTCACTTCAGTGAAAGGGATCAGCGACACGACGCATACAAACACGGATGGCGTGCGTTCGTATGCGTTCCGAATGCCCAGTGGTCCGCGTTTGTAATATCAACAGGGCCTTACCCTCCTCTGCCTGATTTGCCGCCCTTCACTATAGAAAGTGCATTGTCTCAGCATGATAAATATTGGCCAGAGAGGAACAGAGGTGTGGGAGGGTAAAACAGGAGGGAAAGGGGCTTTAGCCAATCAGGCTGCATTAAAAAGAGAAACCGTGACCAAGAACTGAACTTCATCCCAATCAGTAGCTGATACCCATTTTTACATGAGAAATCTATTCCTTTTCACTAATGGATCATCGGGGGCCTCTGTATGGCCGATATTAACCGACTAACACCGCTCAATTCTGTACTGAACTCTGCTGCTCGACTCATTCATCTCTCCTCTCGCTCTTCCTCTGCTGACCCTCTCTGCTTGAGCTCTTCACTGGCTACCAATTAATGAGAGGATTCAGTTCAAACTCTTAACCCTAACCTACGAAGCTCTCCACAATCTCTCTCCCCTGTATATCTCCTCACTAGTCTCCAGATACCAACCCAACCGCAATCTCAGATCTGCACACTATCTTCTTCTATCCTCTTCTACAATTACAATTACCTCCTCACATTCACATGTACAAGACTTCTCATGTGCCACACCCCTCCTCTGGAATGCCCTTCCACAACACATCCGCCACTCTCCCACCTTTGAAATCTTTAAACGCTCCCGCAAAATCCACCTTTTCCAACAAGCATATTCTCTAGCTTAGGCCATGCACCCACTAAATAACCTAATTACGCACTGCCTGTACATATACTGTATACATCCCCACCTCTTGTTTCCACCTTATTCCTTTAGACTGTAAGCTCGCAAGGGCATTGCTCTCACCCTTTTGTGTCATGGACTGTTAGTGAAATTAATTGCTTGCACACTGTTAGACATTTATACATTTTAGTCATCATGTTCAATCAAATTGTAATCAGCAGTGCTGTATCTTGTATCAGTGTTCATATTTGATGTACATCATTGTCTGTATCATTATGTATCCCTTGTTTGTTTTCATTGTTTACATTGTACAGCGCCACGGAATAGGTTGGCGCTTTATAAATAAATAATAATAATAGTGGTGAAACGCCTCACACAAGAAACTGAGGACCATGGTACTCCTGGCAGTTTGCTGCATTGTGGGAAATAGCCTTTTACAGCTGTTTTAAACTCTCAAAACAGCAAGCAGCAGCTACATCACCTGCCAATAGTAAAAATGTCACCATGTGATAAATGTCAGAATGTAAATCAGGGATTTCAAAGATTTTACAATGGGCAAACACTGACTAAATCATTTATACATAATTATTGTAAAAATGAAGCACTTTTTTAATTACATTATTTTCACTGGAGTTCCTCTAAGTCTGATGGGAAGTAGAGGCAAAAAAGGACAACCCAGCATGCCCAGCAACTTTCTTTTTGTGTACCAAATAAGAGTCAGGTAAACTGGGAAATTATCAACAGGAAAATAGTGATTTTAACTTTTGGATTGCCTAGTTGGCATCCATTACTTGTTTACCAGATAAAAATACAGAATTGATTTTTATGCTCGACAGTTACACACTATAAAGCCCAATCGTCAAGTTTTCCACCTTGGAAATGTACGTTATTAAGTATTGGAATCACAGTCAGGACAATAGAATACCCAAGGAACTCAGGGTGACCCAGAATCACTAAGTAAAGGGTTCTATAAGAGGCCAAAACCCCTCCTACTAAAAAGCATAAACTATTTTCAGCTTACGCTCATGCATACCAGCCTAATGTAGCAAGCAGGTCATCCTGATCTAAAAAAAATAGTGTTTAGTTCACACCACACTGCACACCTGATCTCAATTAGATTTCAGTAAAAATCTACCGAGTATGAAGCGGTTACCATTGTACCCAATGATGCAGTGCCACACTATACAAATAGTTCTGACTTGACAGCAAACTGTATGCAGCTTATAACAAACCTCATATCGCCAAATTAGAGGAGGGCTACACACACACACATATGAGGCATGTCACCAGAGAGGGATCAGACTCAATCCTTAAAGAGAACCCGAGGTGGGTTTGAAGAATTTTATCTGCATAAAGAGGCTGGATCTGCCTATACAGCCCAGCCTCTGTTGCTATCCCAAACCCCCCTAAGGTCCCCCTGCACTCTGCAATCCCTCATAAATCACAGCCACACTGCTGACAAACAGCTTGTCAGAGCTGGCTGTGTTTATCTCAATAGTGTCAGTCTGCTGCTCTCCCCGCCTCCTGCAGAACTCCAGTCCCCGCCTGCATCTCTTCCCTCCCTGCTGATTGGAGGGAAGGGATGGGGGCAGGGACCGGAGCTATGCAGGAGGCGGGGGAGCAGCTGAGACTGACACTACAGATGTAAACACAGCTTGACAGCATGGCTGTGATTTATGAGGGATTGCAGAGTGCAGCGGGACCTTAGTGGGGTTTGGGATAGCAACAGAGGCTGGGCTGTATAGGCAGATCCAGCCTCTGTATGCAGATAACATTCTTTAAACACACCTCAGGTTCTCTTTAAAGAGAGTCTGAAGCGAGAATAGATCTCGCTTCAGACCTCATATATAGCAGGGGCACCTGTGCCCATGCTAAAACGCTGCTATCCCGCGGCTTACCGAGGGTCCCTGTCCCCGCAAATCCCCTCAGTAATGCGGGGGAGCGCTTCCGCATTGGGGCAGGGCTAACCGCCGCAGCCCTGCCCCACGCGCGTCTGTCAGCGCGTATCTCCGCCTCTCCCCCGCCCCTCTCAGTCTTCCTTCACTGAGAGGGGCGGGGGAGAGGCGGCGATGCGCGTCTGATAGACGCGCTGGGAGGCAGGGCTGCAGCCGTTAGCCCTTGCCTCCAGGAAGGAAAATAAGCGACCAAGGTTTGCGGGGGGTGGGTTGGGGGGTCAGTGACCCTCGTTCAGCCGCGGGATAGCAGAGTTTTAGCAGGGGCACACATGCCCCTGCTATATATGAGAGCTGAAGCGAGATTTAGTCTCGCTTCAGTGTCTCTTTAAGGCCCGTACACACTTATGTCACCCATCAGGAATCGGGATATGAACCCTTTAGGCAACGTTGCGCAAACATTGTAGAGATGCATAGTCAGCTGTAGGCTGACTATGTGCTCTGTTTCAATGCGGGGAAGCAAAGGGCCAGTGTAGCAGCTCAATCACGATGTCACGCTGCAGGCAGGGCGATTGAGAGGACAATGTAATCGTCCAATTGGCTAGGTTGATCCGCCTGTCAGATCACTCGTCAAGGGCCGCTGCACCCATGCTGGCTTATCGGATGAGACATTCATTATTGGTCCCCTCAGCCAACCTTTAATCATGCGTACATACAGGGCTTACACACACACACAGTAAAGTCTTTAATGTACATATACACAGAGTGCCCAAAAAATTAGAAGAGGGGGGAAAAAAAGAAAAAAAAAAAAAAAAGACACCACTTATTTGAAAGTAAACCAGTCCAACAGGGACATATTGCAGAGTTGCTTATATAAGAAACGCTCAGCTTAGGACCATGTAGTCATCAAGGAAGTTAATGTCAAAATGGGTAAAACAAAAGATTTTGAACAAGGAATGATCATCGGTGCAAAAAGAGCTGTTGCTAGCATCTCAGAAACAACTCTTAAGATTTTCTCACCCAACTTTATCTCAGGTACTTAAAGAGTTGCAGTTGGGAAAAAAACTTCAAGCAATAAGGACTATACTGGTCAAATAAGGCTGATGAACAAGAGAGGTGAAAAAGGAGTAGCATGCATAGTCTGCAGCAACACAACAAATTACAGCTGAATTCAATGCAGGTGCATCACAAAGCATATCCCAACGCACAACAAGATGGACTTTGCAAAGGATGGGCATTAGCAGCAGGAGACCATCAAGAGTGCCTTTGGCATCACAGAAAAATAGGAAGGGACGCGTGTTGTGGGCCCTTGCCACTGTGCTCCATTGGTCTCTAACTGATTTGAGGAACATCAGAGATCAACCTGCTTCCATGGCCAGCTCAGTCCCAACCTCAATCATATTGACCATTTGTGGGACAAAGTCAAAAGATCACTTCAAAGTTTGGAAACGCCACCATGCAATCTGACCAAACTTAAAGCTGCCATTATGTCAGCATGGCACAACCTTCCTTAGCAAAGTATAGTGTGAGTGTACTTTACTACAAGCTATCTGAAAGCTAGAAGATAGAGAAGGTGCTGTCGCTCACGTTATCAGAATTTCCCTATGAGGTTTCCACCTGGGTCCCCTAAACTAGACTAGCACTGCATAGTGTATACAGTGCCTGAATGGGTTTCTCCCAAACTCCTACTAAATTACAATGCATTGTGGTGGGTCAATTGGACTTTCCCTCAAATACTTTTAAATTGGAAACATCCTTTGTATGCCTCGGAGTCTTGCTGTAAAACCATTCACATCCTACACATTACAAACTCTAGCATTTTTAACTCCCTGATAGGATGGTGGTCCTTAAAACTGGTCACATTCACTTCCTGTAAAAGCCCCACCCTACATTATAATGCATGGAATATAAAAATGAAGTGGGGCATTCTCCTACTCAAGTCTAGTCACATGGCCACACCCAACTGACCTTCTCACCAGCCAGAGGTTTAAAAAAAAAAGTTATACAGAACTAGAGAGCACTTTTTGGTCCAAGAAAAAGCCATTGCATCTTACTGCTTTGCTTCTGCTCAGTTCTGCGCCTGAACAGTACCGTCCTGATGTCAGCGTGACCACATGACCCACGCAGTGGAGCGCACAAGAAGATGACCCGGAAAGCCGACCTGGCAAGGTCAGCATATGTAGCGGATAAACATGCTACAGGAATACTGCGGCATTGATGGCATAGTTCTTCAGTGGTTCCAATCCTTCTTGAGTGGCAGAACCCACAAAGTGTCTATGGGGCCCTTCCTGTCCACCCCTGTATCACTTAAGTATGGGGTGCCCCAGGGCTCAATCCTCTCTCCCCTGCTTTTCACTATTTACATGTTACCGCTGGGAAAACTAATCCAAAAACATGGCCTGACATACCACTGCTCTGCAGACGACACCCAACTATATCTTTCCTTCAAGCCTGGTGTGCCAGACCCAACTCTAACTATAAACACCTGCTTACGTGAACTACAGAAATGGATGAATGACAACTGACAACTGAAACTAAATGCAGACAAAACTGAAGTTCTTCTGATTGGAGGGCAGAGCATGATAACAAAACAACTTAACTTGCAGTCTTCACCACTGGGAATAGGAGGCACGGATCTACGCAGCTCTGATCATGTGCGTAGCCTGGGAGTTCTAATTGAATGGGATTTAAACTTCAGAACTCAAATCTCTGCTGTGGTGAAATCATCCTATTTTCACCTGAAGAACATTGCAAAAATCAAGCACCTCATCCCCCCAGAAGATCTGCCAACCTTAGTCCACGCCTTCATCACATCCCGACTGGACTACTGCAATGCTCTCTACACTGGTCTTCCAAAAAAGGCCTTGTACCGTCTACAGCTGATACAGAATACTGCTGCCAGACTGCTAACCAACCAACCCCGTCACTGCCACATGACGCCAGTCCTGCACTCCCTTCACTGGCTACCTATAGAATGGAGGGTCCTATTCAAGAGCGGCCTAACAACATTTAAATCCCTGAATAATCTAGGCCCTGGATACATGAAAGATATGTTGCAGCTACGTAGCAATCCCCGCATTCTCAGATCAACAGGTTCTAATAATCTAGTCATACCCAGAGTCCACCTGGAAACGTTTGGTCCCAGAGCCTTCTGTCATGCTGCCCCTACGTTTTGGAACTCCTTACCTCAACAGATCAGGACAGCTCCATCCCTGGATGTGTTTAAATCCAGACTGAAAACCCACCTGTTCAGTTTGGCAATTGCAGAAATATAACTTTTGTGAATCTGAGAGAGCCTAAGCGCTTTGAGTCCTATGGGAGAAAAGCGCTATAGAAATGTTATTGTATTGTATTGTATTGTATAGTTAACCAGAAGCCACCAGAGCTGCGATGAGGGCACAGGAAGGCTGCCAGGGGCTCAGGAAGCCCCAGGTAAGTGGATTTTTTTTTTGCCTGGACGTATCCTTTAAAGAAAACCCGAGGTGGGTTTCTGCAATCAATTTAGGACACAGAGGCACATTCTGCATACTATCACCAGCCTCTGCGTCCTTAATACTGTGCCCCTAGCCGACCCCCCTTATAAAAAACCTCCACGCAAGCGATACACAGATTGTCCCTAGCTGGCTGTTTACATTGATGCTGCCACTCACCGCTGCTCCCCCGCCTCCTATATATCGCGTCTCCCTGCCTCCGTAAGCTTACTCCAATCGGCTTACGGAGGCGGGGAGGGAAGGGACACAGACGGAGAGCCACAATATACAGGAGGCGAGGGAGCGGCAGTGAGTAGCCGTATCAATGTAAACAGCCAGCTAGAGACAATCTGTGTGTCGCTTGCGTGGCGGTTTTTATAAGGGGGGACAGCAGAGCACGGGGGGCGGTTGGGGGTCACACTATAAGGACACAGAGGCTGGTGATAGTATGCAGAATGTGCCTCTGTGTCCTATATTGATTGCAGAAACCCACCTCGGGTTCTCGTTAAAGTGGATCCGAGGTCAACTTTTACTCATTGCATAATTGTGTTCCTTTCCTATTGTTTATAGGACATTCCTCAAGCCAAATACTTTTGTTTTTGTTTTAATACTCTTATTCCCTATAAACTAAATAAATCACGCTCACAGGTTTTCAGAGAGCCTTGGTAGTAGCAATGGCTCATGGGAGCTCAGTCTAGGCAGGAGGAGGTGTTACTAGCCATTGATTTCAGAGGCCGAGGGGAGGAGGAGGGATTCGTTTTTTTAACGCCGGGCGCATCGTTCATGAACAGCCTCATCAGTCCCCCAACAGTGCGTTCACACGCACTACAGCCTGCTGAAAGTCCGCCCAGCGGGAGGGTCCGACGGACCCGTCGTTTGCTTCTGTAGTGCGTGTGTATGCACCTTTAGTGCTCAAGATACAGATAAGCCTACCTCTGTGTAATGTTTATAAACAACATGGCTGCTGTCGTATCACAGGAAGAAATAATAATTTTCTATTAAAGCTGTTTGCAGCTAGATTTGCCGTGTAAACTATCTAAACTTTAGATAAGATATATAGACAAGTTACTTGTTATAGTTTAGTTTTTCATCTCGGATCCGACTTCCTGAAAAAAAGGGGGGCTCACTCTCCCCGTCGCTGAAGCACACTCGCTCTACCGTTGGTATGACAGCAGAGCTTTGTGAGCCAATTTTATTGGTTCCCGACCCCGTGATCAATGTGAGCCAATGGCTCACAGCGATCACAAGGTCAGGAGCCAATGAAAAAGGCTCCTGACCGCCCCACGGAGCTCTGCTGTCATACCGACAGCAAAGCAAGTGGGCTGCGGCGGCGGAAAAGTGGTGCAAACAGCAGTAGCCTGCGGTGTGCTAATTGAAATCTAACAGGTCCCAAACAGGACACAGATTTCAATTACCAATATCAAACTGTAATACAAACCAAACCCTCGGGACCAAACACACACTAGATGTAACTAAGACAACCCAGCATGCGTACAGCAGCCCCAGAACACTCAAATAGCTTTATGTGACTGGCAACCGAAACAGAGCATTGCTCTCTCCACTTACTCCACCCACTATGTGACGACATGCCAGCGCCACTCACTCCTCTCAACAAAAGAACTGAACACTGGCTAAAAACCTGTCAGTAATAGTATAATTGGGAGTATAACTTTTTCACATAAATAGGAAAAATAAAAAACCTTTTGATCCTTTTTAAGGTGATCCACTTCAACCAATCAAACTCTCTATATTAACAAAAAGGATTGTCAAGCGAAAACACACAGTCTTGCAGTGCAAAAATATCAAACATCTTTATTGACACAATAACAAAGGGATTCCAAAATAGGTCTCTGTAAGGAGCTCCTTGTAAACATAAAAAGTCTACAAATGCAGGAATATGGCAGCAATGTAGACTTAGTGCAATAATCAACAATATTCTGGGAACGACACGCTTGTTTCGGGCGCACAAGGCCCTTCGTCAGGCCAATGCACAAAGTACTATCAATTGAACCTGTTGACAAGGCATGACAGGAGCATCAGAGAACAACCGGGCATCTGTACCAACCAGATGTATATTGCTCAAGCCTGATGGCAGGTATACAGTTGACCCAGCTGCTAAGACGGGCACTCCTGTGCAGTATACATCTGGTTGGTAGATGCCCAAGGTTGTTGTTCTCTGATGCCCCGGTCATGCCTTGTCCACAGGTTCAATATATAGTACTTAGTGCATAGGCCTAACGAAGGGCCTTGTGCGCGCGAAACGAGCGTGTCAGTGCCTGAATATTGTTGATTATTGCACTAAGTCTACATTGTTGCCATATTCCTGCATTTGAAGACTTTTTATATTTACAAGGAGCTCCTTACAGAGACCTTTTTTGGAATCCCTTTGTTATTGTGTCAAAGATTTTTGATATTTTTTTGTACCACAAGACCTTGCAAGACTGTGTGTTTTCGCTTGACAATCCTTTTTATTAATATAAAAACCTGTCAGCCCAGCCATGGTGCCCGAGGGATCTGGTACTGATCAAGGATGGGCAACATGACATATCCGTGTATGAGGTTTAAGATTCTCAGCACATGAAACCTCAGGAGGTACTTGATCTCGTCATAGTTAATCTATTATAGCAAGTTTTGTAATACTAATAACACACAAATCATAAAGTATTTAATTAGTTTCATCCAGCAATGTATAAGTAGTAATTATGCACATTTATGGTGTACTCTTGATATATATGCATGAAATGGTACTTGATAAGCTACCCCAAAAAGGTGGTACTTGGCCAAAGCAGGGGTACATGCTATAATAACGTTGATAAACACTGGTATAATTCAGCAGACTGATAGCATCTAGCAGCATGCAGCACTCACTCAAGAAAACCACCGTCACCAAAAGAGAATGCAGAATCTGCCGACTTCTCAATGCAGACATATGATGTTTATCAGCAATCACTGGTGCTGGGCAACAATCAGAACACTGGGGTGCTGCACAGACGAGGCTCTCTGGCCTGCTCTGTAGCCAGTCAGAGAGGAGCTGATCTCCTATGAGCACACGAGTACAATGCAACCCCTCTAGGCCGCACACAGCATTCGGGCTACATATGGCCGAGCAGCGACAAGCCATCAATGTCGCACTCACCTCAACAAGAGCCGGCGAGACGGCCGCGATCCCCGCACGCAGGAGGAGCCCCGGGCCCCGTGTGACGATAGCGACACAATGTTGTTGTTGTGGTGATCACCCCTCGGGCTGCGGGCGGCAGCTGCAGGGCGGGATTATGGCTTCGTGCTCCTGACGTCACCAGAGTGACGCAGCATTCGGTCGCTTGCGACGAGTCCGAAAGATCAAATCCCAACACTCCTCGCGCGTGTGCGTGTTCCACTGGCTCAAGGTAAGTATGCCGCGCCCCCTAAACGTCACCGCGCCCCGGGGCGTTACCTTCGGTCTGTCTGGCTGTTTGTTGTTGATTTTTTTTTCTTTGACTTGGAAAAGCTTTATTACTTCTACCATTGTTAACAACAAAAGCTGTCAAATGGCGTATGTTAATAATGTTATCTTTTTATTATTTAATTCAGATTCAGATACATTTAAGTAATACTTATAAATATACATGTGATATTTGCAATAGCTTTAGATCCCTGCACGCATTTGTCAGCTTGCAGTAATATAATAAGCAGATAACATTTATTAATGTATTGCTTTCTAGACTGGAGTTATTTATAATTATAGTGTATTGTTTGTATATCCACAACATCTTCAGCAGAATGTACAATGTCCATAGTGGTGGCCATACACTATTCAATCATTTCAAATTTTTGTTGTCGATTGGTGGATTTTACAACTGATCAACATTGTGTATCAATCTTTCCATCACAATTTTTATATCCACTTCAAATTATGATCGATTAGATGGCTTTTTCTAATTGAATGCCTAATTAGGCAAAATAATTATACAATGTATGGCTAACTGTCCCTTAGGGCTCGTTCGCACTGAGCGATTAGCGGGTGACTCCCACTAATCTCCGAAGCGCTAGCACTTTTTAAAGCTCTAGCGCAATAGAAATTATATGGCAGTGATCTCACTGCCGTGATTGGCGCAGATTGCGAGCGATTTTTGTAATTAGCACCAATCACAAAATGCGTTAGCGCCAATTCACACTATAAATCGCAAAACGGTTTTGCACAGGTGATTTTACCACGATTAGTGCAGTAAAATCATTGCTCACACTTCCACGATTCAGAACAATCATGATCAGCGCTTTACCACTGTACCACAATCGCTCCAGAATCACGGCAAAATGCTGCATGTAACGCATTTTGCGATTGGCGCTGTTCGCTGCCATATATACTGTCACAGGAGCCCTAGTGGCTGACCGCACTTAGCCTTCTAAACGGTGCCAGCGCACAGATCGTGCGAACTCTGGTCGCAGTCAATGCGCAGGAACCGTTAAGAATTGGCTGCAGACAACTCAGAAGGGAGCCTGTGAGACACGGGTGATTACAACTTCACCCACTGGTTCAGAGTAAACTGCCACCACCGCGGTTATCATGGGACCGTGGAGCCCACTAACTGACTGACTAATCCTGCGAATAAAACGGTTAAACACACGTTATTCTGTCTAGCCAACAACAAACAAACAGTAGCGTATCTTCAGAGACCCGGGATCAGTTCTGTGTGTGCTGATAAGCAGGGTAGCGGACAGTGAATGACTTGGAGAAAGTCGTTTATTCACGCAATATAAATAATTAATATATACAGACATTTATTAAAATCACAATTATTAAGACAGTAATAGCCAGTATAAAAAAATACAAGAAGGGAGAAAAATACTTAGTTCCTGGAAAGATGTCCTTTTTGTGGGAAAACAGAGTTCTGGGTTTCAATCAGAGTTCAGACCAGGTGGGTGCCAGCATATCCTCAAGCTGGCACCTGATGGGTTCAAGATGTTTCAGTGTGGAGGACACTGAGTTTGGCTCCTCTGCCATTCTTATGCCCCTGATTCAGTAGGAGGGAGTGAGGGCGGGCCCACACCCCCCCTTAGAACATGAGATGAGTCCTCCCCTTGTCCTGGGGGCCAGAAATCATGCCTTAACCATATATGGGCTCTATCTCACAGAACCGTACAGGTCAGGGCAGATTTATTAATATTTTCAGGTCTGCCTCGATGTACCCAGCAGCCTGATACCAAACATGAGGAGTGGGACCCTTGTGGTATCAGCAGGGCACTTCCGAACTGCCTAACTGGCAGTCTTTCCCTCAGGATGGTCTGAAATTCCTTCAGAACCAGCGCCAGATAGGGTCAAGCCTGCTCTGTTAGTTTGGAGGGTCTGCCAGCCTGGCAACACAGAAAATATGATACATATAGCAGTTTATGGAATATGAGAGACCCCTGGGATTTATACCAGGTCATTCCCAGGCAAAGGCTCTTTGAAGTTGGCAGCAGCAAGCCACATGTCGGCTCCCTGCTGGGAAAAGGAGTCGGAGTGTCTGAGTTTCCTCACTCTAGATTGGTTCTGTCATGGTGCTTGTCACCTTATACCTGATGGATGGGCCATCAGCACAGCTTGAAGCCAGGGACTCTCTGGGCCCAGGCTCATTAGCATATCAAAAGAGCCATCCAGCCTGTAGGATGGTGCTCTCTCTCTGCTAAGAAAAGGACTTCAGCTGCCCCTACACACTCAACCCAGATTGTATCGATTTGAAGCGTAATCGATGCAGGGAATCGAGTGCGATCGCTTTTTCTTCACGGGCGGTTCCAGGACGCGCCTGCGGCCCCGCAACCGTCCGTGACAGCCCTCCCTGGGGAGAAGGCAGATAGACATGCATCAGCAAGATGTGTGTCGTTGCCGCTAACCTGCGATATCTGATCTAGTTCCCCGTTGCAACGGGATAGCCCGTCGGCGTTCTGGTGTCGGCTGCCTGCCTTGTGTTGAATCGTGAAGTCATACTGCTGTAATGACAGGCTCCAACGTAAGAGCTTGCCATTGGTCCCAGCAGTGCGGTTCAGCCAACTCAGGGGATTATGGTCGGTAATGATCGTGAAGGAGCGGCCGTACAGATACGATTGTAGTTTCTGTAGGGCCCACACGATCGCTAGGCACTCCTTTTCAGTTGTGGAGTAGGCTACCTCTCGGGGCAGGAGCTTCTGGCTCAGGTAGAGGATAGGGTGTTCATCTCCTTTTCCATCCACCTGGCTGAGGACTGCGCCGAGACCGTAGTCAGAGGCATCGGTTTGCACAACAAACCGACGACTAAAGTCCGGGGCCTGAAGCACAGGGGCACTCGCGAGTGCCTGCTTCAACGCTTGGAAGGCGTTCTCGCAAGCGGGGGTCCAGCTAACAACCTTGGGGTGTTTCTTGCTAGTGGCATCGGTCAGGGGCTTCGCCAGGGTACTATAGGCTGGAACAAATTTCCTATAGTAGCCGGCGGTCCCCAGGAACGCCTGGACCTGCTTTTTCGTGATAGGCCGAGGCCATGCCAGGATAGCGTCAACCTTTCCCGTGTCAGGTTTCAGGGTGTTACCCCCCACCCGGTGACCTAAGTACTGCACCTCGGTCATACCAATCTGACACTTACTCGGCTTAACTGTCAGATTGGCTGCGACCAGCCTCTCTAGTACCTGGGACAGGTGTTTGAGGTGTTCCTCCCAGGTGGGGCTGAACACCGCAATGTCATCCAAGTACGCTACAGCGAACCCTTGCAGTCCCTCCAGCAGGTCGTTTACGGCCCGCTGAAACGTGGCAGGAGCGTTCTTCATCCCAAAGGGCATCATCGTGAACTCGAAGAGGCCAAAAGGGGTGATGAAGGCCGACTTCTGTCTCGCATCAGGTGCAAGTGGTATCTGCCAGTACCCCCGGCTCAGATCCATGATTGATAGGTACCTGGCGGACGCCAGCGTATCCAACAACTCATCGATGCGAGGCATGGGGTAGGCGTCTGTAGTGGTGATGGCGTTCAACTTCCTGTAGTCCACGCAGAACCGAGTTGTCTGGTCCTTCTTGGGGACCAGGACAACAGGGGCTGCCCAGGCACTACAGGATTTTTGAACAACCCCTAGCTCTAGCATCTCCCTCACCTCTTTCTGCATGTCCGCTTGCACCTCTGGGGAGACGCGGGAAGCGGATTGCCTGATGGGGGGATGGGTGCCCGTATCTACCCTATGCACTGCCAGACTGGTCCGCCCCGGGACACCGGAGAAGGTGTGCTGGTACGGGCCCAGCACCTCCTGCAATTGCTCTTGCTGGGATGAGGAGAGTTGTGGGTTGACGCTTAGGTCGCTGTCCACATCTCGTATGTCAGCCAGCAGGTCTAACAGGGGGTCTGCCTCTCCCTGCTCTAACCGGCTGCACACTGGCAGCACATACTTGGTCCTGTCATGGTGGGCCTTCAGCATGTTAACATGAAAACTTTTCTGTTTCCTGCCTCCCATGTTCACCAGATATGTCAGAGGGTTTAACCGTTGCACTATAGTGTAGGGTCCCTCCCAGGCCGCTTGCAGCTTGTTCTGCCTCACTGGAAGAAGGGCATACACTTTGTCACCTACTTCAATTGACCTCTCTCCAGCAGTGCGATCATACCAGAGTTTTTGTTTGGCCTGAGCCTGGGCCATGTTTTCCGTTACTATTTCTGTGAGGGACTCCATCTTGTCCCTGAACTTGAGGACATAATCAACTACAGAGACATCTGTGGGGTCCCCCTTGCCCTCCCACGTTTCCTGCATCAATTGTAGGGGTCCTCGGACATTCCTACCATATAGGAGCTCGAACGGGGAGAACCCGGTAGATTCCTGCGGCACCTCCCGGTATGCAAACAACAGATGAGGCAGGTATCGTTCCCAGTCCCCACCTTGCGACTCAACAAACGTGGTCAGCATTTGCTTCAGCGACCCGTTGAACCTTTCACACAGTCCATTGGTCTGCGGGTGGTAAGGACTGGAGACAATGTGCGTCATCTGTATCTTTTTGCACAGGGCCTCCATGAGTCCGGACATAAACTGGGTTCCCTGATCGGAGAGCATTTCCGCAGGGAACCCGACTCGGGAGAAAATGTTAAGTAGCGCGTCGGCTACCTTGTCCGCTCTCAGGGAGGAAAGTGCCATGGCCTCAGGATAGCGGGTGGCGTAATCCACCACCGTCAGGATGTACCTTTTGCCACTGCTGCTGGGAGTGGGCAACGGTCCAATTATGTCGACTGCCACTCTGTGAAAGGGCTCACCTATGATTGGCAGTGGACACAAGGGAGCTTTGCGGGGATTCCCAGCCCTTTTTACCTTTTGGCAAATGGTACATGAGCGGCAGTAGTTCGTCACATCTATCCGCATTTGAGGCCAGTAGAAATGTCCCCGGATACGATCAAGGATCCTGTGGATCCCCAAGTGCCCGGCCAGGGGAATGTCATGTGCGGACTTCAGCACATGCCCCCGGAAGGCACTAGGTACCACAAGCAACTTGGTACCCATCCCCATTTCACCTTCGGTGGGGTGTACAGGCTCACTGTACAACTTCCCACCTTCCCAGTATACCTTGAACGTAACCTCGTCTGTGAGGGGCTCAGAAGCCTGTTTTCTGAGGGCCTCGAGGTTAGGGTCAGTCTGGAGTGCTTGCACAAATGCAGCACTCTCACTCTCAGCCC
Source organism: Hyperolius riggenbachi (assembly GCF_040937935.1). Lineage (NCBI taxonomy): Eukaryota > Metazoa > Chordata > Amphibia > Anura > Hyperoliidae > Hyperolius > Hyperolius riggenbachi. The sequence continues at coordinate 253,382,418 of NC_090646.1, read as the reverse complement.
GCTGGCCCGTGGCGTATGAGGTTAGTGGCTGAAGGGTACCATCCCGGTGGTCAGAGGAGGGGGAGGAGGCCGGAACCTCCTCCACCTGTTCTGAGCTCAGAGTCTGAGCAGTATGGCTGCGTGTTACCGCTAGCACAGGTATCCCTTCAGAATGGCACATATTGGCATTACCTACATCATTGTCACAAGCATTAATAACAGTAACGGGAACATTTTCATCACAGACAGTTTGTACATCAAACACAGGTACCCGTGAACTGGGCACGTTCAACCCACCTCCCCCCTGTTCTTGCCCCTGGGTGCAAAGTACCTGGGTGTGGGCAGAGAGTCCGTCTCTGTCCTGGCATTCCACAGGGCTTGGTGCAGATTCATAGTACGACACCAGCGTGCCCAAGTCGGTCCCTAGCAAAACAGGGACCGGCAGTTGGTCCAGGATCCCAACGACCTTCTCGTGGACCCCCACCCCCCAGTCGATGGACACCCGAGCTTGGGGAATGTGAGAAAGAGTGCCCCCCACTCCAGTGAGGGTGAGGTACTGGTCAGGAATGATGGCCTCGGCGGGGACAAGGTGCGCACGCACCAGAGTGACATCTGCTCCGGTGTCACGGAAACCAGTGACAAGCTGGTCATTCACAGTAACCAGCTGGTGATTGCTTGTGATGGGGGAGTTCCCTGCCCCCTTGGCAAACATCAGGTTGGATGCGGCTCCTGGTTGGGGTACACTGGCGGGTGGTGTCTGCCGCGGGCGAGGTGCGGGTGGTCCAGGTGCTGGGGTGGTCTGCCTCCGCTCCGGACAGGTGAACTTCATGTGTCCCGTCTTGTGGCAGTAGTGACAGGTGACCTCTCCAGAGGCTGCAGACCTGGGTGCAGAAGCTGTGCTGGGTGGCCTCTGTGGCTGACGGCTCACAGGGGCAGGGGGGTCTGCCGAGGTATTGGGCTGACCTCCTCTCCAGCTGGATGGGACAGTTCTGCGTGTATCAGCCACCCGGGTAGTTGCAAAAGTCTCAGCAAGGTCTGCAGCGACAGTTGCTGAAGCCGGCCTGCGTTCTAGCACAAACTGGCGTACATCAGCAGGGCAAATGTTCAGAAATTGTTCCAGGACTATCAAGTCCTCCAGGACATCATAAGACCCTTTGGTGAGGCCTAGTGTCCACTGGCGGAGTGTGGTGAGCAAGCTGCTGACCACATCTCGGTACGAATCAGAAGACTTTTTCTGCCAGGCCCTGAACTTTTTCCGATAGGCTTCTGGCGTCAGCTGGTACTTAGTAATGATAGCGTCTTTTATAGCAGCATAATCATTATCCTTCTCCACAGGCAATTCTGCGAAGGCATCAAGCGCTTTGTAGCGCAGCAAAGGTGTCAGATGTCTGGCCCACTGGTCTTGGGACAGACGATACTGACGGCATGCTTTTTCAAAAGACCGCAAAAACAAGTCAATGTCTGTGTCTTTTTCAATATTAGCAAATTTAAATTTTGCACTTACGGGTGGTGCAGCTCCTTCAGCAGGGAGGCTGGGCGGTGAACTCCGGCTGGCCTGTTGAACCTTTGCCATGTTGAGCTCATGCTGTCGTCTCTCCCGCGCCTCTGCGGCATCCCTCTCCGCGTGGCGTTCAGCAGCAGCAGCAGCAGCAGCAGCAGCTTTGCGTTCTGCAGATTGGCGCTCCCGTTCCTCTCATGCCTCTCGCTTTTGCTCCGCCATGTACTGCAGGTACTTGTCCAGGTCAGTCTCCATCAGCTTTTGTAAGGCCTGCTGCATTACCGGGTCAGCACCCATGGACAGTCCAGTACTGGCCGGTTCCAGGCGAGTACTTTCAGAAACTCTGGGATTGGGGTCCATACTGACAGTCTCTAGCGTAACTGTTGCAACAGGGCCCGCAGGATGCTCAACCTCTGTACGCCTAGGATCTTCAGCCTCTGGTTCCCATCGATTGTCAGATGGGCTGGTATCCACCTCAGCGGACACTCCCGGCTCCTGCAGTTGCTGGGTATCCCATCTGGACAAGTCTGCTATCAGGTCCTGTTGTTTCCTGCGGCCAACGTCAATGCCTCTCGCTTGGCAAAGATTTTGCAGGTCCGACAGGCACATGTTCTGGTAATTCCCGGACATTTCCATGCCAAATAAAATAAAACTTTTGGGGAGGGGTACTGGCTACACAGTCTCTCTGTATATATAAAAAATATATTGCCTTCCAGCTACACCAACGAATTAGTTCGTTTCTTGATAGCGCTAGCGCTATCTTAGATACTTTCAGCACAACACAGATCCCAACCGCTGCCTAACACTGTCACAGGAGCCCTAGTGGCTGACCGCACTTAGCCTTCTAAACGGTGCCAGCGCACAGATCGTGCGAACTCTGGTCGCAGTCAATGCACAGGAACCGTTAAGAATTGGCCGCAGACAACTCAGAAGGGAGCCTGTGAGACACGGGTGATTACAACTTCACCCACTGGTTCAGAGTAAACTGCCACCACCGCGGTTATCATGGGACCGTGGAGCCCACTAACTGACTGACTAATCCTGCGAATAAAACGGTTAAACACACGTTATTCTGTCTAGCCAACAACAAACAAACAGTAGCGTATCTTCAGAGACCCGGGATCAGTTCTGTGTGTGCTGATAAGCAGGGTAGCGGACAGTGAATGACTTGGAGAAAGTCGTTTATTCACGCAATATAAATAATTAATATATACAGACAATTATTAAAATCACAATTATTAAGACAGTAATAGCCAGTATAAAAAATACAAGAAGGGAGAAAAATACTTAGTTCCTGGAAAGATGTCCTTTTTGTGGGAAAACAGAGTTCTGGGTTTCAATCAGAGTTCAGACCAGGTGGGTGCCAGCATATCCTCAAGCTGGCACCTGATGGGTTCAAGATGTTTTAGTGTGGAGGACACTGAGTTTGGCTCCTCTGCCATTCTTATGCCCCTGATTCAGTAGGAGGGAGTGAGGGCGGGCCCACACCCCCCCTTAGAACATGAGATGAGTCCTCCCCTTGTCCTGGGGGCCAGAAATCATGCCTTAACCATATATGGGCTCTATCTCACAGAACCGTACAGGTCAGGGCAGATTTATTAATATTTTCAGGTCTGCCTCGATGTACCCAGCAGCCTGATACCAAACATGAGGGGTGGGACCCTTGTGGTATCAGCAGGGCACTTCCGAACTGCCTAACTGGCAGTCTTTCCCTCAGGATGGTCTGAAATTCCTTCAGAACCAGCGCCAGATAGGGTCAAGCCTGCTCTGTTAGTTTGGAGGGTCTGCCAGCCTGGCAACACAGAAAATATGATACATATAGCAGTTTATGGAATATGAGAGACCCCTGGGATTTATACCAGGTCATTCCCAGGCAAAGGCTCTTTGAAGTTGGCAGCAGCAAGCCACATGTCGGCTCCCTGCTGGGAAAAGGAGTCGGAGTATCTGAGTTTCCTCACTCTAGATTGGTTCTGTCATGGTGCTTGTCACCTTATACCTGATGGATGGGCCATCAGCACAGTTTAAAGCCAGGGACTCTCTGGGCCCAGGCTCATTAGCATATCAAAAGAGCCATCCAGCCTGTAGGATGGTGCTCTCTCTCTGCTAAGAAAAGGACTTCAGCTGCCCCTACACACTCAACCCAGATTGTATTGATTTGAAGCGTAATCGATGCAGGGAATCGAGTGCGATCGCTTTTTCTTCACGGGCGGTTCCAGGACGCGCCTGCGGCCCCGCAACCGTCCGTGACATATACTTTCTATTGCTTTCAAAAGCGCTAGAACTTTGAGATCACTGCCATATATACTTTCTATTGCTTTCAAAAGCGCTAGAACTTTGGCGATTAACGAGAATCACCCGCTAATCGCTCAAGTGCGAATGGGCCCTTAGATGCAGCATTTTTACGTGATTCTGGACCGATCACAGTACAGTGCTTAATAAAGCGCTGATCGCAATCGCTCTGAATCACGGAAGTGTAAGCAGTGATTTTACCGCACTAATCGCTGTAAAATCACCCAGGCAAAAAAGTAGCTGTCACGGACGATTGCGGGGCCGCAGGCGCGTCCTGTAACCGCCCGTGAAGAAAAAGCGATCGCACTCGATTCCCTGCATCGATTGCGCTTCAAATCGATACAATCTGGGTTGAGTGTGTAGGGGGAGCTGAAGTCCTTTTCTTAGCAGAGAGAGCACCATCCTAAAGGCTGGATGGCTCTTTTGATATGCTAATGACAATGGACAGAAAAAAGCAAGAAAGCCGGCACTGCTGCAAGTGTTCTGTTTAATATGGCGTGGGTAACATGCAGTAAAGCAACATCTTGCAAACATGAATGTGAGAAAACACATACCCTGTGAGAGGAGGCGTGGATGGTGGTGGGTGCTGGGCACAGGATGCCAGACGGCCGTTTCACGCTGAATAGCGCTTCTACGGAGGCTGTGCTAGCAGTACCGCGCCGCTGCACTGCTCAGAACCCGAGCTCAGAACAGGTGGAGGGGGTTCCGGCCTCCTCCCCCTCCTCTGACCGCAGGGATGAGACCTTTCAGCCGCTGGCCTCGTGTGACATGAGCCAATTGGCTGAAACTGACAGCGCCGTATTCTCAGCCGCACTACAAAGTGACCCAAGCCTGGAGGTGCTCAGGCAGCAAGCCGCTGAGCCCCTCGCAGACGGGGCCGCTTTCAAGGTGTACTGGGAAGGTGGGAGACTGTACAGTGAGTCTGTACAGCCCCCTACAGGTAGATCCCACGCGAATACCAAATGGCTTGTGGTCCCGAGTGCGTTCAGGGGACATGTGCTGAAATCCGCACATGGTAATCCTCTGACAGGGCACTCGGGTGTCCGCAAGACACTTGCCGGTATTCGGAACCAGTTTTATTGGCCCCGAATGAACAGGGATGTAGCAAACTACTGCAGGGCATGTGCCGTCTGTCAGGAGCTGGGAAGGTCCAGGGATTCCCGCGGGGTTCCCTTAGGTCCACAGCCACTTAGCAGGGGAACCCCGCGTGGGCTGGCTGTTGACCTAACCAACCCACTGCCCGTTGTCAGCAGTCCCGGCAGACACCACGTCCAACTGCAGTGGCGCAAACGCCCTGTCCAGAACGGTCCATGTCGGGTCAACCCTGAGGGTAGCAGACCGCGACCGGTCCAGGTGAACCGAGCCACAGGCTCTAATAGGTTTTCCCGCCGCACCGGCAACCCGAGACCCGTCAGCCAGGTTGGCCGACACGCAGCGGGCAGCCGACCCCAGAACGCCAACGGGGAACTAGATCAGATCTCGCAGGTTAGCGGCAACGACACACATCTTGCTGATGAATGTCTATCTGCCTTCTCCCCAGGGGGGGCTGTCACGGACGGTTGCGGGGCCGCAGGCGCGTCCTGTAACCGCCCGTGAAGAAAAAGCGATCGCACTCGATTCCCTGCATCGATTGCGCTTCAAATCGATACAATCTGGGTTGAGTGTGTAGGGGAGCTGAAGTCCTTTTCTTAGCAGAGAGAGCACCATCCTAAAGGCTGGATGGCTCTTTTGATATGCTAATGAGCCTGGGCCCAGAGAGTCCCTGGCTTCAAGCTGTGCGGATGGCCCATCCATCAGGTATAAGGTGACACCTAGCTGATCTCATGTAGATGTTAATTAACCAAGGGGTGATCAGGATGCCTAGGTGCAGCCAGGCAGGCTACAAATCTCCGGGAGGTCTTGACACCTTGCTCACTGGTAAAGATCAAAGGGAAGTCAGCTGTTAGCAGCTAGAACACATCCTGAATAATCCTGAGTCTCATAGCATAATCCATAACTTCCCAGATCTGTCATATTTCTGGGGTTCCTGAGATGGCAGCTTCGCCAAACGTGGGGGAAGTGTAGCATGAGCCCCGGTGCTGGTTCTGAGGAAGTTTCAGAACATTCTGAGGTAAGGACTGCCAGTTAGGCAGTTTGAAAATGCCCTGATGATACCACAGGGGTCCCACCCCTCATGTCTGGTATCAGGGCGCTGGGTAAATCGAGACAGACCTGAAAATGTTAATAAATCTGCCCTGACCTGTACGGTTCTGTGAGATAGAGCCCAAATATGGGTAGATATGATTTCTAGCCCCCAGGACAAGGGGAGGGCTCATCTCATCTTCCAAGGGGGTGTATGGCTCCCCGCCCTCACTCCCTCCTACTGAAGCAGGGGCATAAGAATGGCAGAGGACCCAAACTCAGTGTCCTCCACACTGAAACATCTTGAACTCATCAGATGCCAGCTTGAGGATATGCTGGCATCCACCTGGTCTGAACTCTGAACTCAAATTGAAACCCAGAACTCTGTTTTCCCACAAAAAGGACATCTTTCCAGGAACTAAGTATTTTTCTCCCTTCTTTTATTTTTTATACTGGCTATTACTGTCTTAATAATTGTGATTTTAATAATTGTCTGTATATATTAATTATTTATATTGCGTGAATAAACGACTTTCTCCAAGTCATTCACTGTCCGCTACCCTGCTTATCAGCACACGCAGAACTGATCCCGGGTCTCTGAAGATACGCTACTGTTTGTTTGTTGTTGGCTAGACAGAATACCGTGTGTTTAACCGTTTTATTCGCAGGACTAGTCAGTCAGTTAGTGGGCTCCACGGTCCCATGGTAACCGCGGTGGTGGCAGTTTACTCTGAACCAGTAGGTGACGTTGTAATTACCCATGTCTCACAGGCTCCCTTCTGAGTTGTCTGCGGCTAATTCTTAACGGTTCCTGCGCATCGACTGCGACCAGAGTTCGCACGATCTGTGCGCTGGCACTGTTTAGAAGGCTAAGTGCGGTCAGCCACTAGGGCTCCTGTGACAGTGTTAGGCAGCGGTTGGGACCTGTGTTGTGCTGAAAGTATCTACGATAGCGCTAGCGCTATCGAGAAACGAACTAATTCGTTGGTGTAGCTGGAAGGCAATATATTTTTTATATATACAGAGAGACTGTGTAGCCAGTACCCCTCCCCAAAAGTTTTATTTTATTTGGCATGGAAATGTCCGGGAACTACAAGAAAATGTGCCTGGCGGACCTGCAAAATCTTTGCCAAGAGAGAGGCATTGATGTCGGCCGCAAGACACAACGGGACCTGGTAACGGAATTGTTTCAATGGGATACCCAGCAACTGCGGGAGCCGGGGGTGTCCGCTGAAGTGGATACCAGCCCATCTGACCCAAGTCAAGGGGAACCAGAGACTGAAGATTCTGCGCATACGGAGGTTGAGCATCCTGCGGGCCCTGCTGCAACAGTTACGCAGGAGAATGTCAGTGTGGACCCCAATCCCAGAGTTTCTGAAAGTACTCGCCTGGAACCGGCCAGTACTGGACTGTCCGTTTGTACTGATCCACTAATGCAGCAGGCATTACAAAAGCTGATGGACACTGACCTGGACAAGTACCTGCAGTACATGCGTGAGGAGCGCCAAATGCGGGAGGAACGGGAGCGGCAAGCCGCTGCTGCTGCAGCCGCAGAACGCCACGCAGAGAGGGATGCCGCTGAGCGAGAACGAGAGCGCCAATCTGCAGAGGCGCGGGAGAGACGACAGCATGAGCTCAACATGGCAAAGGTTCAACAGGCCAGCCGGAGTTCACCGCCCAGCCTCCCTGCTGAAGGAGCTGCACCACCCGTAAGTGCAAAATTTAAATTTGCTAATATTGAAAAAGACACAGACATTGACTTGTTTTTGCGGTCTTTTGAAAAAGCATGCCGTCAGTATCGTCTGTCCCAAGACCAGTGGGCCAGACATCTGACACCTTTGCTGCGCTACAAAGCGCTTGATGCCTTCGCAGAATTGCCTGCGGAGAAGGATAATGATTATGCTGCTATAAAAGACGCTATCATTACTAAGTACCAGCTGACGCCAGAAGCCTATCGGAAAAAGTTCAGGGCCTGGCAGAAAAAGTCTTCTGATTCGTACCGAGATGTGGTCAGCAGCTTGCTCACCACACTCCGCCAGTGGACACTAGGCCTCACCAAAAGGTCTTATGCCGTCCTGGAGGACTTGATAGTCCTCGAACAATTTCTGAACATTTGCCCTGCTGATGTACGACAGTTTGTGTTAGAACGCAGGCCGGCTTCAGCCACTGTCGCTGCAGACCTTGCTGAGACTTTTGCAACTACCCGGGTGGCTGATACCCGCAGAACTGTCCCATCCAGCTGGAGAGGAGGTCAGCCCAATACCTCGGCAGACCCTCCTGCCCCTGTGAGCCGTCCGCCACAGAGGCCACCCAGCGCAGCTGCTGCACCCAGGCCTGCAGCGCCTGGAGAGGTCACCTGTCACTACTGCCGCCAGCCCGGACACATGAAATTCGACTGTCCGGAGCGGAGACAGACACCACCAGCACCTGGATCATCTGCATCACCTGCACCTCACCCACAGCAGAGGCAGCCCGCCAGCGAACCACAGCCTGGATCATCAGATTTTGTCCTGTTTGCCCGCGGAAAGGAAATCCGCGACCGAACCGACCAGCAGCAACTTGTTAGAGTGAACGGCAAAGTTGTCACCGGATTTCGAGACACCGGAGCTGACATCACGTTAGTTCACTCACACCTTGTGCCAAAGGAGAGCATCAGCTCCAGCCGATCCCTTGCCCTTACTGGAGTAGAGGGCACCCTTTTTCACATAGCCCACGCGACAGTGAAGCTGGATTGGGGATTAGGGATCCATGAAAGGGTTGTTGGGGTTATGAAGGATCTCCCAGTCCCTGTGTTGCTGGGGACTGATTTGGGCAAGCTTGTGTCCTACTATGAACCTGCCACGACCGCCTTGTCGCTCACGGAAGGAGACGGACTCTCCACCCACCACCAGGTACTTTATACACTTGGGGGAGCACCAGGGGGAGGCGGGTTGAATGTGCCCAGTTCAAGGGTACCAGGTTCAATAGTGCCTGCTTCAAAGGCACCTGAGTTTGATGTACAGACTGTCTGTTGTGATGATGCTGTAACTGTACCTGAGTTTACTGTACAACCTGTCTGTAATGAAAAAATGTCTATACCTGTCAATGTCATTACTGCATGCAATGATGACTTGAGTAATGTCCGTCTGTGCCATTCTGACAGTGTACCTGTGCTAGCAGTACCGCGCCGCTGCACTGCTCAGAACCCGAGCTCAGAACAGGTGGAGGGGGTTCCGGCCTCCTCCCCCTCCTCTGACCGCAGGGATGAGACCTTTCAGCCGCTGGCCTCGTGTGACATGAGCCAATTGGCTGAAACTGACAGCGCCGTATTCTCAGCCGCACTACAAAGTGACCTGTTATAATTCGCATGGAGTTTGTGCGCTGCACCTGGAGCAAACAGAAACCAACGCACAAACCCGCAACCAGGCAGAGATGTCACTGTTTAGGAAAAGACTGCCAAACCAGGAGTAAATGAATAATAAGGATTTATTATTAAATGAAAATAAAGAAATACTGTGCATTCACCTCATGCACAGAAACAATCAGTATCAACTTGCAGGCAATGTATTCTACACACACATACAACACACTGCATCAATTAATACTGGCAGATATATACAATAAGCATACAAGGTATGAAAATCAGGGTTTATACAAGGACCTCTCTGCATAAGCGAGCTATGCAGAGTAGATCCAGTGTATAGAATTGTGTGCACACAGACCCTGGATCCAGAATAGTAATACAACATAAACCTAGGAATATATATACAAAATACAGATTACAATCGAGGAGGAGACACACGGATAGTCGGCAAGCAGAGGTCATACACAGGAGATCAAACAGTACAGTAATCGCTAGGCAAAGAATAGTCGGAATACAAAGCACAAGGTCAAAACACGGGAGATCAATACAGCAGGGAATCAAGGAACAAGGTAACCAGGAACAGGGAACTCCGGACAGGATGGCTAGGATCAGGAACAAAGAGCTAGCAAGTTCAGAGTGTTCAGGTGTGGCTTAAATACCATGCGATAGTCCAGGCCTCCTCCCTGTCTGTGGAGAGATATCCAGAGAGTCCACCCTCTGCTGGTGGGCAGAGGAAAGTTCAGGCTGTATATTCATAGAGGCTGGTGACATCTGCTGGTAAAGCAGAGGTAGTACATGCAGGGATCTACCAGCAGATGCAGATTGTAACATGACCCAAGCCTGGAGGTGCTCAGGCAGCAAGCCGCTGAGCCCCTCGCAGACGGGGCCGCTTTCAAGGTGTACTGGGAAGGTGGGAGACTGTACAGTGAGTCTGTACAGCCCCCTACAGGTAGATCCCACGCGAATACCAAATGGCTTGTGGTCCCGAGTGCGTTCAGGGGACATGTGCTGAAATCCGCACATGGTAATCCTCTGACAGGGCACTCGGGTGTCCGCAAGACACTTGCCGGTATTCGGAACCAGTTTTATTGGCCCCGAATGAACAGGGATGTAGCAAACTACTGCAGGGCATGTGCCGTCTGTCAGGAGCTGGGAAGGTCCAGGGATTCCCGCGGGGTTCCCTTAGGTCCACAGCCACTTAGCAGGGGAACCCCGCGTGGGCTGGCTGTTGACCTAACCAACCCACTGCCCGTTGTCAGCAGTCCCGGCAGACACCACGTCCGACTGCAGTGGCGCAAACGCCCTGTCCAGAATGGTCCATGTCGGGTCAACCCTGAGGGTAGCAGACCGCGACCGGTCCAGGGGAACCGAGCCACAGGCTCCAATAGGTTTTCCCGCCGCACCGGCAACCCGAGACCCGTCAGCCAGGTTGGCCGACACGCAGCGGGCAGCCGACCCCAGAACGCCTACGGGGAACTAGATCAGATCTCGCAGGTTAGCGGCAACGACACACATCTTGCTGATGAATGTCTATCTGCCTTCTCCCCAGGGGGGGCTGTCACGGACGGTTGCGGGGCCGCAGGCGCGTCCTGTAACCGCCCGTGAAGAAGAAGCGATCGCACTCGATTCCCTGCATCGATTGCGCTTCAAATCGATACAATCTGGGTTGAGTGTGTAGGGGGAGCTGAAGTCCTTTTCTTAGCAGAGAGAGCACCATCCTAAAGGCTGGATGGCTCTTTTGATATGCTAATGAGCCTGGGCCCAGAGAGTCCCTGGCTTCAAGCTGTGCGGATGGCCCATCCATCAGGTATAAGGTGACACCTAGCTGATCTCATGTAGATGTTAATTAACCAAGGGGTGATCAGGATGCCTAGGTGCAGCCAGGCAGGCTACAAATCTCCGGGAGGTCTTGACACCTTGCTCACTGGTAAAGATCAAAGGGAAGTCAGCTGTTAGCAGCTAGAACACATCCTGAATAAACCTGAGTCTCATAGCATAATCCATAACTTCCCAGATCTGTCATATTTCTGGGGTTCCTGAGATGGCAGCTTCGCCAAACGTGGGGGAAGTGTAGCATGAGCCCTGGTGCTGGTTCTGAGGAAGTTTCAGAACATTCTGAGGTAAGGACTGCCAGTTAGGCAGTTTGAAAATGCCCTGATGATACCACAGGGGTCCCACCCCTCATGTCTGGTATCAGGGCGCTGGGTAAATCGAGACAGACCTGAAAATGTTAATAAATCTGCCCTGACCTGTACGGTTCTGTGAGATAGAGCCCATATATGGGTAGATATGATTTCTAGCCCCCAGGACAAGGGGAGGGCTCATCTCATCTTCCAAGGGGGTGTATGGCTCCCCGCCCTCACTCCCTCCTACTGAAGCAGGGGCATAAGAATGGCAGAGGACCCAAACTCAGTGTCCTCCACACTGAAACATCTTGAACTCATCAGATGCCAGCTTGAGGATATGCTGGCATCCACCTGGTCTGAACTCTGAACTCAAATTGAAACCCAGAACTCTGTTTTCCCACAAAAAGGACATCTTTCCAGGAACTAAGTATTTTTCTCCCTTCTTTTATTTTTTATACTGGCTATTACTGTCTTAATAATTGTGATTTTAATAATTGTCTGTATATATTAATTATTTATATTGCGTGAATAAACGACTTTCTCCAAGTCATTCACTGTCCGCTACCCTGCTTATCAGCACACGCAGAACTGATCCCGGGTCTCTGAAGATACGCTACTGTTTGTTTGTTGTTGGCTAAACAGAATACCGTGTGTTTAACCGTTTTATTCGCAGGACTAGTCAGTCAGTTAGTGGGCTCCACGGTCCCATGGTAACCGCGGTGGTGGCAGTTTACTCTGAACCAGTAGGTGACGTTGTAATTACCCGTGTCTCACAGGCTCCCTTCTGAGTTGTCTGCGGCTAATTCTTAACGGTTCCTGCGCATCGACTGCGACCAGAGTTCGCACGATCTGTGCGCTGGCACCGTTTAGAAGGCTAAGTGCGGTCAGCCACTAGGGCTCCTGTGACAGTGTTAGGCAGCGGTTGGGACCTGTGTTGTGCTGAAAGTATCTACGATAGCGCTAGCGCTATCGAGAAACGAACTAATTCGTTGGTGTAGCTGGAAGGCAATATATTTTTTATATATACAGAGAGACTGTGTAGCCAGTACCCCTCCCCAAAAGTTTTATTTTATTTGGCATGGAAATGTCCGGGAACTACAAGAAAATGTGCCTGGCGGACCTGCAAAATCTTTGCCAAGAGAGAGGCATTGATGTCGGCCGCAAGACACAACGGGACCTGGTAACGGAATTGTTTCAATGGGATACCCAGCAACTGCGGGAGCCGGGGGTGTCCGCTGAAGTGGATACCAGCCCATCTGACCCAAGTCAAGGGGAACCAGAGACTGAAGATTCTGCGCATATGGAGGTTGAGCATCCTGCGGGCCCTGCTGCAACAGTTACGCAGGAGAATGTCAGTGTGGACCCCAATCCCAGAGTTTCTGAAAGTACTCGCCTGGAACCGGCCAGTACTGGACTGTCCGTTTGTACTGATCCGCTAATGCAGCAGGCATTACAAAAGCTGATGGACACTGACCTGGACAAGTACCTGCAGTACATGCGTGAGGAGCGCCAAATGCGGGAGGAACGGGAGCGGCAAGCCGCTGCTGCTGCAGCCGCAGAACGCCACGCAGAGAGGGATGCCGCTGAGCGAGAACGAGAGCGCCAATCTGCAGAGGCGCGGGAGAGACGACAGCATGAGCTCAACATGGCAAAGGTTCAACAGGCCAGCCGGAGTTCACCGCCCAGCCTCCCTGCTGAAGGAGCTGCACCACCCGTAAGTGCAAAATTTAAATTTGCTAATATTGAAAAAGACACAGACATTGACTTGTTTTTGCGGTCTTTTGAAAAAGCATGCCGTCAGTATCGTCTGTCCCAAGACCAGTGGGCCAGACATCTGACACCTTTGCTGCGCTACAAAGCGCTTGATGCCTTCGCAGAATTGCCTGCGGAGAAGGATAATGATTATGCTGCTATAAAAGACGCTATCATTACTAAGTACCAGCTGACGCCAGAAGCCTATCGGAAAAAGTTCAGGGCCTGGCAGAAAAAGTCTTCTGATTCGTACCGAGATGTGGTCAGCAGCTTGCTCACCACACTCCGCCAGTGGACACTAGGCCTCACCAAAGGGTCTTATGGCGTCCTGGAGGACTTGATAGTCCTCGAACAATTTCTGAACATTTGCCCTGCTGATGTACGACAGTTTGGGTTAGAACGCAGGCCGGCTTCAGCCACTGTCGCTGCAGACCTTGCTGAGACTTTTGCAACTACCCGGGTGGCTGATACCCGCAGAACTGTCCCATCCAGCTGGAGAGGAGGTCAGCCCAATACCTCGGCAGACCCTCCTGCCCCTGTGAGCCGTCCGCCACAGAGGCCACCCAGCGCAGCTGCTGCACCCAGGCCTGCAGCGCCTGGAGAGGTCACCTGTCACTACTGCCGCCAGCCCGGACACATGAAATTCGACTGTCCGGAGCGGAGACAGACACCACCAGCACCTGGATCATCTGCATCACCTGCACTCACCCACAGCAGAGGCAGCCCGCCAGCGAACCACAGCCTGGATCATCAGATTTTGTCCTGTTTGCCCGCGGAAAGGAAATCCGCGACCGAACCGACCAGCAGCAACTTGTTAGAGTGAACGGCAAAGTTGTCACCGGATTTCGAGACACCGGAGCTGACATCACGTTAGTTCACTCACACCTTGTGCCAAAGGAGAGCATCAGCTCCAGCCGATCCCTTGCCCTTACTGGAGTAGAGGGCACCCTTTTTCACATAGCCCACGCGACAGTGAAGCTGGATTGGGGATTAGGGATCCATGAAAGGGTTGTTGGGGTTATGAAGGATCTCCCAGTCCCTGTGTTGCTGGGGACTGATTTGGGCAAGCTTGTGTCCTACTATGAACCTGCCACGACCGCCTTGTCGCTCACGGAAGGAGACGGACTCTCCACCCACCACCAGGTACTTTATACACTTGGGGGAGCACCAGGGGGAGGCGGGTTGAATGTGCCCAGTTCAAGGGTACCAGGTTCAATAGTGCCTGCTTCAAAGGCACCTGAGTTTGATGTACAGACTGTCTGTTGTGATGATGCTGTAACTGTACCTGAGTTTACTGTACAACCTGTCTGTAATGAAAAAATGTCTATACCTGTCAATGTCATTACTGCATGCAATGATGACTTGAGTAATGTCCGTCTGTGCCATTCTGACAGTGTACCTGTGCTAGCAGTACCGCGCCGCTGCACTGCTCAGAACCCGAGCTCAGAACAGGTGGAGGGGGTTCCGGCCTCCTCCCCCTCCTCTGACCGCAGGGATGAGACCTTTCAGCCGCTGGCCTCGTGTGACATGAGCCAATTGGCTGAAACTGACAGCGCCGTATTCTCAGCCGCACTACAAAGTGACCCAAGCCTGGAGGTGCTCAGGCAGCAAGCCGCTGAGCCCCTCGCAGACGGGGCCGCTTTCAAGGTGTACTGGGAAGGTGGGAGACTGTACAGTGAGTCTGTACAGCCCCCTACAGGTAGATCCCACGCGAATACCAAATGGCTTGTGGTCCCGAGTGCGTTCAGGGGACATGTGCTGAAATCCGCACATGGTAATCCTCTGACAGGGCACTCGGGTGTCCGCAAGACACTTGCCGGTATTCGGAACCAGTTTTATTGGCCCCGAATGAACAGGGATGTAGCAAACTACTGCAGGGCATGTGCCGTCTGTCAGGAGCTGGGAAGGTCCAGGGATTCCTGCGGGGTTCCCTTAGGTCCACAGCCACTTAGCAGGGGAACCCCGCGTGGGCTGGCTGTTGACCTAACCAACCCACTGCCCGTTGTCAGCAGTCCTGGCAGACACCACGTCCGACTGCAGTGGCGCAAACGCCCTGTCCAGAACGGTCCATGTCGGGTCAACCCTGAGGGTAGCAGACCGCGACCGGTCCAGGGGAACCGAGCCACAGGCTCCAATAGGTTTTCCCGCCGCACCGGCAACCCGAGACCAGTCAGCCAGGTTGGCCGACACGCAGCGGGCAGCCGACCCCAGAACGCCTACGGGGAACTAGATCAGATCTCGCAGGTTAGCGGCAACGACACACATCTTGCTGATGAATGTCTATCTGCCTTCTCCCCAGGGGGGGCTGTCACGGACGGTTGCGGGGCCGCAGGCGCGTCCTGTAACCGCCCGTGAAGAAGAAGCGATCGCACTCGATTCCCTGCATCAATTGCGCTTCAAATCGATACAATCTGGGTTGAGTGTGTAGGGGGAGCTGAAGTCCTTTTCTTAGCAGAGAGAGCACCATCCTAAAGGCTGGATGGCTCTTTTGATATGCTAATGAGCCTGGGCCCAGAGAGTCCCTGGCTTCAAGCTGTGCGGATGGCCCATCCATCAGGTATAAGGTGACACCTAGCTGATCTCATGTAGATGTTAATTAACCAAGGGGTGATCAGGATGCCTAGGTGCAGCCAGGCAGGCTACAAATCTCCGGGAGGTCTTGACACCTTGCTCACTGGTAAAGATCAAAGGGAAGTCAGCTGTTAGCAGCTAGAACACATCCTGAATAAACCTGAGTCTCATAGCATAATCCATAACTTCCCAGATCTGTCATATTTCTGGGGTTCCTGAGATGGCAGCTTCGCCAAACGTGGGGGAAGTGTAGCATGAGCCCCGGTGCTGGTTCTGAGGAAGTTTCAGAACATTCTGAGGTAAGGACTGCCAGTTAGGCAGTTTGAAAATGCCCTGATGATACCACAGGGGTCCCACCCCTCATGTCTGGTATCAGGGCGCTGGGTAAATCGAGACAGACCTGAAAATGTTAATAAATCTGCCCTGACCTGTACGGTTCTGTGAGATAGAGCCCATATATGGGTAGATATGATTTCTAGCCCCCAGGACAAGGGGAGGGCTCATCTCATCTTCCAAGGGGGTGTATGGCTCCCCGCCCTCACTCCCTCCTACTGAAGCAGGGGCATAAGAATGGCAGAGGACCCAAACTCAGTGTCCTCCACACTGAAACATCTTGAACTCATCAGATGCCAGCTTGAGGATATGCTGGCATCCACCTGGTCTGAACTCTGAACTCAAATTGAAACCCAGAACTCTGTTTTCCCACAAAAAGGACATCTTTCCAGGAACTAAGTATTTTTCTCCCTTCTTTTATTTTTTATACTGGCTATTACTGTCTTAATAATTGTGATTTTAATAATTGTCTGTATATATTAATTATTTATATTGCGTGAATAAACGACTTTCTCCAAGTCATTCACTGTCCGCTACCCTGCTTATCAGCACACGCAGAACTGATCCCGGGTCTCTGAAGATACGCTACTGTTTGTTTGTTGTTGGCTAGACAGAATACCGTGTGTTTAACCGTTTTATTCGCAGGACTAGTCAGTCAGTTAGTGGGCTCCACGGTCCCATGGTAACCACGGTGGTGGCAGTTTACTCTGAACCAGTAGGTGACGTTGTAATTACCCGTGTCTCACAGGCTCCCTTCTGAGTTGTCTGCGGCTAATTCTTAACGGTTCCTGCGCATTGACTGCGACCAGAGTTCGCACGATCTGTGCGCTGACACCGTTTAGAAGGCTAAGTGCGGTCAGCCACTAGGGCTCCTGTGACAGTAGCGCTAATCGATTTATAGTGTGAAGAGGAGCCCAAAGTCTAACCTGTACCATAGTAAAGGTCTAATGGCCCTAATATAAGTCCAATTTTAAAGGGAACCGGTTACCTTACCTGATGCAGGAGGAAAAGTGAGTACCCATAGGAAACCCATGCAGATATGGGAACAACATAAGGGCCCGTTTCCAATACAGGATTTCTGAGAGTTTTCGTCCGCGTGAAAAATCCGCATGGCAGAGCCATCAGAATTCGCATACCGCTATGCGGGTGTATGCGAATTTTCATGCGAATGAAATCAATGGAAAAGCACACAGGCACTGCCATGGTTAAATTTGCATACAGCGTCATTCATGCGAAATTCGCATCCACATGCGAATTTTTACCGCGGCGATTTGCACCGCACAAGTGGAAACGAGCCCTAACAGTTTAATTTCTGCAAGCAAATAAAACCATAGATGCATACCCACTCAAAGGGCTCTATTCACAATCAGCAGTTCGGTAAAAGCATTTTAGACGGTAAAATACTTCCTGCGGCCAACTGGTCCGTGGAGGATGCCATTAATATCAGTCTAGCACACATCATGGCTCATCTGGACAAATCCAACACCTATGCCAGAATCCTGCTCCTTGACTTCAGTTCCGCTTTTAACACCATCTGTCCAAACATTCTGCATGACAACCTGGCACGACTCGGTGTGGACCTCTCTCTCTGCACCTGGATCAAGGACTTCCTCACCAACAGGACACAACTAGTGAGAATCGGCGGCTGTTCCTCTGGAGTCAGAACTACCAACACGGGGGCCCCGCAAGGGTGTGTGCTGTCCCCAATTCTTTTTTCCCTGTACACAAACAGCTGTACATCATCCACTGACT
This sequence comes from Hyperolius riggenbachi, assembly GCF_040937935.1. NCBI lineage: Eukaryota > Metazoa > Chordata > Amphibia > Anura > Hyperoliidae > Hyperolius > Hyperolius riggenbachi. Next base: position 253,364,654 of record NC_090646.1, on the reverse strand, counting down.
CTGTCAAGGTCATCAAGTTTGCGGATGATACCACCATCCTAGGTCTCATTGGAGAGGAAGGGGAGTTTGTATATCGTAGCGAGATTGAGCGGATCCTCAGGTGGTGCACGGACAACAGACTGGTACTAAACGCAGCAAAAACTGTGGAACTGATTGTGGACTTCAGAAGAAATGCCCCATCTCCCCATCCAGTCTACATTGATGGCACTGAGGTCTCCAGAGTACACAGCGCACGGTTCCTTGGCACCACCATCACTAAGAACTTAAGGTGGGATGTGAACACCTCCGTAACTCAAAAAAAAGCCCAGCAGAGACTGTTCTTCTTAAGACAGCTGAGGAAGTTTGGAATGTCACGGGAGCTAATGACTAGCTTCTACACGGCCACCATTGAGTCTGTCCTCTGCTCCTCCATTATTGTCTGGTACTCGGGGGCAAATACAAAAGGACAAGCACAAACTTCAGAGGGTAATCAGCACCGCTGAGAAGATCATCGGGTCACCTCTGCCTCCTGGACCTCCTCCACACATCCAGAATGAGGTCCAGGGCCAACAGGATTACCGACGACCAATCCCACCCTGGCAGTGGCTTCTTCGACCCCCTGCCCTCAGGCCGCCGCTACAGGACCATCCCCACCAAAACCACCAGGCACAGAAACACCTTTTTCCCCCAGGCAGTTCTCCTACTCAACGACTGAGAGCATGCGTGCATGCCTGTAGTCCACACTGTCCCACCGTTCCACGTGTTACAATCGTATCACGCTAACTCTGGCAAATGGGGCTGTTCAGCAACACTATGCTTTGTTACTGTTATTATCAATGTTGTTGTTATATTGTCGCTGTTAACTGTTGTATTCCTATGTTGTATTCCTATATTGTTGTTGTCATACTGTTGCATTCCTATGTAGCTACTACTGATGCTGTTAACACGCACTACCATCCATGTCTGCCATGTGTCCACAAATAATTCCGGGTGCGGCACCTGTCGCACTTGGCGAATAAAGCTGATTCTGATTCTGATTCTGATTTTACACTTTTTTTCCAAATTAACAAAAGTTTTTCCCCAGGAGGCAGAAGTTTGGTAATTAACCGAACAACCATGCCTCAATTCACTACGCCCTGGCCGGTAAGTGTCACTAACCAGTTTTAGCAGGTCAGCAGGGAGGCAGGGAGCTATGTGTGTGAGACTGAGGTTTTCCAGACAGTGCATACTGTCATCCCTTTAGATGTGTTGCAACCACCAGGGGGAGCTCTTCTGTGTGAAAATACAAATATGCACACCTAAAGGGCTGCAGGGATGCCTGCAGAATTACCAATTTCTTTTAAATTGATACAGTGAAAGACCCACCGGCATCCCTGTTGCATCCAATCAGCGTGAGAAGCAGGGCTGTGTGGCTCTCCCTATTGGCTGCCTGGCTCTCCCCAAAGGCTGTCTGTCAAATCCACCGCACAGAGACAGCATGGGGAGAGCCAGTTATTGGCTGCCTTGAGCTGGAGAAAAATTCCCAAACACTTTTTGCCGGTAAATGACATGTGGAAATCTTTGTGAACTGACATTTCTTAACATTTCCAAAGGTAATTACCGCACAAGTTGGTAATTTACCTCACCAGTCGGGAACAGTGATTTTCTGTGCGGTGATAGGTTTACTGAATTGTAACTTGGAAAGGTGATCAGTAAAATCAGCTGTTTAGAGCATTACCGAATGTGGTAATGCTTTGTGAATATAGCCCAAAGAGTCTCTCAAAAAAGAATAAGGTGGTGGATAGAGATTGCCAATGAAATGCAACTAATTCCAGTTTGTTCACAAATGCTCCAAAAGAACCACTTACAAAATTATTCGTCACCAGAACTGCAGGAAGAGCCACGCCTAGACACATGGGCCCATATGTAATTAAGTTTTCTCCTGGGTGATACTTTCAAACTTGTCAATAAGATGGCTTTTAAAGTGTACCTGAGACGAGGAGTGTCTCAGAGACCATACTTACAGTTTGGGGCTAAGTTCTGTACAGATGCTATGGAGGGCAACGGAGGGGCGACAGCATGATGCATGATGGAGCAGGAGGGTTGAAGAGGAACTCTATGGGCTCGCCAATATGATTCAGCACTCCAGATCTCACTGCGACGCATTAGGGTCACTTCGGCTGGGGACCTTCTAATGTGTGTCTATAGACCTGCCTGAGCTAGAGTTTTCTCAGATATGCTTCACTGTACATTAAACACACATTTTGATAGAAATTATATAACTTCTGCCTGTCCCTTCCCTCTGTGCTCGCTGCTCCCCCCTGTGACACTGGGCCCTGACTCTTCAGCCCTTGGAAACAGGTCTACCTGAGGCAGTCATCATATTCTCATACAGCATATATCTCGTATCAGCTCACTAAAGGTGCTTTTTGAGAAAATTGATTAAAATTCAGTCCAATCCTTCAAGGACCCGAGGTATATAGACTCATCCTGCTCATAAAGACACGTTACACTTCTTAATAACTGAAGAACTAATACATCAATTGATTGTATTCTTTTTAACTTTTAAACTCTGTCTATAGTGCCCACATAAAGATGACTTTGTCTATCATGGACCCAAACCAAACATTTTTTTAATTCAAAATATTTAGTTGCACCACTCTGACACATACAAAGATAAATAAACACTCCTTCAAGCCTATGAGCATTTCAGTGCATATTTTTCACCCTTCTCTTTTCATAACTAGGGTTATACAGGTGGCAGCCATTAGCAATTCCTCCATTGCCAGACACCACCTACTCCAGCATTTTGCCAGATTCTGTCCCGGCAATATGAAAGGAAGGGAGGGGTTCCTCCAATAAATGTAAAATATTTTATATTTGTCATCATGCAGCTGAAAAAAGGCTGCTATTTATTATTATAATTTAGAAAATAGATTTTATTCCTGAAATCTTGTATTTTTAATTTGGGTCCACTTTAAGTTTGTGGCCCTGTCCCACTCAGGAGCCCCTGATGAGTACATAGTACGAAATGTGTTGGGCGGAGCCTAAGGACGTGGACTGCTGTCGGCATATGGATTTTACATGTTTTTTTAAAGTGGAACATAGATTGCTGTACAAACAGTGCATCAAGCCAGGAAAGATGAGGAGGCGCAGGAGCCTGGATTAAAAACAAATGCTGTTGCTGCTGTCTTATAACCTTGACAGCATAAGGATCAGGTGAGAGGCCAAGTGTACCTGTGTGTGAAGCAGTGTTTTGGTGGAGGATAGTGAAGTGAATGTGTTCGATCACTTGTCATAAAACGTACATTCTGCCTATGATGAGGCAGTCACTATAAAGCAGTGGTCCTCAAACTACGGCCCGCGGGCCAAATGCGGGCCCCAAAGGCTTTTTCACTGTCCACCAAACACAAAATGTATAACTTATAGATGTGGCCCACTGCACCCTTAAATATCAGTGGCCCGCATATAGAATAGCAGTGCTGGCACAACCCATCCACATACTGTAGAAGCCAGTGAGCAGTAATTTGCTGGCTTCCAATCCAATTCTGCATTAGGTGACACTGCTGTCCAACTGGACGGCAGGTTGTCACCTGGGTATGCTTCACTGTCTGGTGCACAAATACATTCTTTGGGCGCCGCATGACTGAATGGCTGCTGCTGGGAGTTCTCCTCCGGGCATGACTGATGGGAATCAACACCTAGATTCAATTTAATTTTTTTTTAACATTTTATGTATATTCAGGCTCCCCAGCAGTCTGAAGTATGTTGACAGGGCCCTTCACCGAAAAAGTTTGGGGATCCCTGCTATAAAGGGTGAGGAGCTGTGATTCTCGTTGGTGTGGTGGGATCACACAGAATACGAAGCTACACATGTTTGTGGTGTGAAAATTATGTTACAGAGTCACGCTGTTTTGTTCTTTGTTTTGTTTTATTTTTATGTCTGATGGCGTAAATTGATACATAGAAGATCAAAGAGTTTGAAGCACAACTGGATGAGAGCACAGTATCCATGGGACTGGTAGCTTTTTAAAAATCGCTCCCATTCACTTTCATTAAAATCGCGGTAAAAATCACCACGATTGCTTATGTTTTATGGTGATTTTTACTGCAATTTTAATGAAAGTGAATGGGAACAATTGTTAACAAGCGCTCAGAAAACTCATCAATCACAATTGCTCAAAAAAGCGCTTATAGTGTGTCTGAACCGGGCGGATCGCTCAAACTCAGTCTTATCACGCGAACGACAGTCTGTACACACGCCCGATTTGGCGGGCGGACGACTGAACGACGGGACGTTCAAACGACCCGTCGTTCGAAAAAATCAGACGTGTGTATGGGCCTTTACGCTCACTAAGCCACCACAGAGACTTCTCTCAATTAGATGTTCCGTTAAAGTGATCTTTAGAACCTAAATAACCCAAACAATCACATTAAAGCGGATCCGAGATGAAAAACTAACTATATCAAATAACTTGTCTATATATCTTATCTAAAGTGTAGATAGTTTACACAGCAAATCTAGCTGCAAACAGCTTTAATAGAATATGATTATTTATTCCTGTGATACAATGACAGCAGCATGTTGTTTGTAAACATTACACAGAGGCAGGCTTATCTGTATCTTGAGCCATCAACCTAATCCCCTCTCCTCCTCCCTCCTCCCAGGGCCAGCGCTACAATTAAGGCAGGGAAGGCAGCTGCCCCAGGGCCCCGGCCGCCTGGGGGGCCCCTGGCCCCTGCTGGCAGCAAACATAAAAAATCTGCGCAGCCTGGGACACACTGTGCTGTGCATACATGCCTGCTGCTGCTGCCTGTGTCCTGGGCTGCCACTGCTGACTCCTGGGTGGGTGTGTGGGTCAGGTGCCGTGCGGTGCGGAGACCGCGAGTTATACAAATTTTGCCAGAGCTGGGGAGCGGGGAGGAAGAGATACATACCGCTACTGCCGGTTCCAGCGTCGGGTCTCCATGGATACCACCCGGCGTCCTGAGCCGTCCACTCTTCATCCGTGACTCAGCGCTGCCGGCTCCACCTCCTGGTCTGGATGCACATCACGCAGGCATGGACGTCAGTGCGTGGACGTCCATCCTGCGAGGAAAGAGGTTAGGACATCGTCACGTGACCGTCGTGATGGCGGCATCAGCGCGTGGTGAGCCTGTCCGGAGCCTGACTGAGTCGTATATATTAATGGCAAGTCAGTCAGGCAATTCAATAATTCAATATATAATAATATTATAACATGTGGATGTGCGCGGGGGGGCTTTGGTGGCAGGGGGGGGGTCATCTAGGGGGCCCCCTATTTTTTTTCTGCCCCAGGGCCCCATTTCACCTAGAACCGGCCCTGCCTCCTCCTCTCTGCCTCTGAAATCAATGGCTAGTAACACCTCCTCCTCTTCCTTCCCAGACTGAGCTCCCATGAGCCCTTGCTACTGCCAAGGCTCTCTGAAAACCTGTGGGTGTGGCTTTTTTAGTTTATAGGGAATTAAGCCGCATCTACACGCGTAGATGCGGCCGCGATGTTCCTTATCAATCGAGCTCGATTGATAAGATCCGACAGGATGGATCTCCCCACCGCCGATTCCCTGCTCGCTCCCCGCGAGGGGACAATGGCCGAGAATCGAGCGGAAGATAAGCCGCGCGGCGACGAGCGGGAAGCTAATCGAGCCGCCGGATTGCCGCCTCATCTACACGTGTAGATGAGGCTTTGTAGTATTAAATCAAAAACGTATTTGGCTTGAGGAATGCCCTATAAACAATAGGAAAGGAACACAATTATGCAATGTGTAAAAGTTCACCTCGGATCCACTTTAACCACTTGAGGACCCACGCTTTACCCCCCCCTTAAGGACCAGCGCTGTATTCTGTGATCTGTGCTGGGTGGGCTCTGCAGCCCCCAGCACAGATCAAGTAGCAGGCAGAGCGACCAGATGGCCCCCCTTTTTCCCCCCTATGGGGATGATGTGCAGGGGGGGTCTGATCGCTCCTGCCTGCCTGAGGTTTGCGGGGGGGGGCACCTCAAAGCCCCCCTCCGCGGCGACATTCCCCCCCCCCCCCTCCCTCTCCTACCTCCCTTCCCCGGAGATCAGAGGCTGCACAGGAACGGATCTGTCCTGTGCAGCCTCTAACAGGCTCCTGCCTGTCATGTGACAGCGATCCCCGGCCGCTGATTGGCCGGGGATCGCTGATCTGGTACAACGCTGCTACTGTTAGCAGCGTTGTACGAATGTAAACAAAGCGGATTATTTCCGCTGGTGTTTACATTTAGCCTGCGAGCCGCGATCGGCGGCCCACAGGCTATTCACGGAGCCCCCCGCCGTGAATGGACAGGAAGCAGCCGCTCGAGCGAGCGGCTGCTTCCTGATTAATTAGCCTGCAGCCGGCGACGCAGAACTGCGTCGCTGGTCCTGCAGCTGCCACTTTGCCGACGCGCGTTATGAGTGCGCGGTCGGCAAGTGGTTAAGGTTCACACCCTCAAGATCATTGTCTTGCTTTGCTTGAATTATGGGTTACAAATAGGATGGCTAATTTTACCATATTTGGTTGTCCAGTTGAATTGTACAGCCCAGGAAGTAGAAAGGTTCCACCCACTTGTGATTAGGACCATTTTTTTTGTCCCACGTTGCACATTTACAATGTCTATCAACCGACAATCGTTTTGGAGCTACGTAGGGTTCCCCTTTGTCAAGGTATCTCAAACAGAAATGGTTATCATTCTACTTCCAACACCTTACTCATCTTCAAGGTGTGCGATCTTTACTACTTGAATTGTACAGCCCCTCTGGGTTAAGGGAACCTGAAGCAGGAAGTGTATGGAGGCTGCCATATTTATTTCCTTTGAAACAATACCAGTTGCCTGGCAGCCCTGCTGATCTGTTTGGATGCAGAAGTGTCTGAATCACACCAGAAACAAGCTGCATGATTGTATCTGGTGTGATTCAGACACTACTGCATAATCTTGTCGGATCTGACAATAATGTCAGAAATACCTGATCTGCTGTATGCTTGTTCAGGTCTAGGGCTAAATGTATTAGAGGCAGATGATCAACAAGATAGTCAGGCAACTGGTATTGCATTTGCGTTATATTAGGCCATATTTATAGTTTGAATATTCTTTATCCACAGCACAGTAATCCTGTAGTAGTTTCCCAAGGCATTGCTGCTGTAGTTGGCAACATAAAGGAAGAGGAGAGGGCAGCACGGGTAATTTATATTGTAAATATTCTTTGAACCTCAAGTCTGAGGCATAAGGTGGCTACCTACTGATCTTTATGGCATTCATAAGGTCTAAGGCTACTTTCCCACCAGGACGTTGCGTTTTAGGGGACGTTATGGTCGCATAACGTGCCCCTAACGCAACGCCTGGTGGTGTTGGATGTGGACGTCAGAGCGAGCCGCGTTGTGCAGCTCACTCTGGCGTCCGTGATGCCGTGATGCGTACTCTTGGACGCATGCGGCATCACGTGGTCCCACCAGCCAATCGCCGCACAGAGCGGCCGCTCCAGGAAGTAAACACTGCACACGTCACAAAGTGCAGTGAATATTAATTAGCCATGTGCCTGGGCGCTCTCCCCTCCTCCCCAACATTACTGAGCTTGTGCAAGCAGTCTAACGCGGCTTAGCCGCGTATAAAGTACTGCATGTAGCACATTGTCTTGACGTCTTGCGTTACAATGTAACGCAACGTGGGCACTGTGAACAGCCCATTGATTTTTCATTACTGTGCGGTGGGCTGCGTTACAGGCTGCTCTAATGTGCGCCTGTAATGTCCCACTGTGAAAGCAGCCTAAATGTCATAACGGAAACAAGCATATGGCTAATATAGTGAGACTTTACCTTGCATTCTTATTCAGGGTTGATTACAGAGAGAGTAATAAAAGAGAAATCTGGCATTTTGCATTCTTTCAAAGAAAATAAAAGTAATAGGACCCATGCACGTTTACACTGCAACCCAATGTGGAAAACCCATTAATCCCTCTATGATCTGAATCTGAACATCTGATCAGAGGGATCAAATCCTCCCCCTCACTCCCGTATGACAGTTTCACAATAGATTTGACCATAAAATCCATTAAAGTTCTATGGGACTACCGTGTTTTGCTGTTGGATACAGTACAATACTTTGTGGTGTCAATCTACAGATTCAATCAGTTTAAAATAGTTAGATTTAGCAGTGAAATCCACAACCATTGTGCCAGTTGCACAAAACCTAAGGGCCCTTTTCCACTAGCAAGCGCTTGCGTTTGCGCTAAACGCTAGCGATTTTTCACCTATTTTCCTCTATGTGATTGCGATTGATCGATTTGCTTTTTTAATGCTGCGACTGCGATGCGATTGCGATTAAGCGATTTTTACTTTTTGATGCTGCGCTTGTAATTTGTGATTTTTGAATCCTGGCATTTGATTGGTTGAACGTTCATCTGTGTTTTAATGAAAAATTAGTGCGTAATGTAATGATATATGAAAATACTTGTTATAATTGGTTATTAAAAAATATACACCTGATCCTATAGGTTAACTACTAGCCGACCGCGTCTCGCCGATGGGCGCGGCCGCAGCGGAAGCTCCAGGACCGCATAACGCTGACCGGCGTAATGTCCTGGGGCTCTGTTTTGCAGGAGAGCGCAAGCTGCTCGTGCATCTCCTGCTTGGTGGGCGGAGCCGAACTCTGCCTTCAGTCTCCAAGCGGCGATCAATGCTGGGAGACTGTTAGACGGCGAAACCGCGTTTAATTACCCATACATCGCTGCGATCTTCAGCAGCGCTGTACTGGAGACTGTCCCCTCCAGAGGCACAGAGGTGATCGGCTGTCATAGGCTGAAGCCTATGACAGCTGATCACGGAGGTTGGCTGGTGGGGGAAAGGAGGAAGGGGGGTGTATAATAGTTAAAAAAACACATTTTTTTAATAAAAACACACACATAAACATTAATAAACAAGCAAACTTCTGGTGGGCGATCATACCCCACCAACAGAGAGTTCTGTTGGTGGGGAGAAAGGGGGGGGGGGGGGAATCACTTGTGTGCTGTGTCGTGTGGCCCTGCAGCTTGGCCTTAAAGCTGCAGTGGCCAATTTAATGAAAAATAGCCTGGTCTTTGGGGGGGGGGGGGGGGGGGGGGGCTTAACACTGCAGTCCTCAAGTTGTTAAAAAGATATTTAGTGAACCAAACCCATTGCTTGTGTCACATTTTAAGTCTTCCCTTTTTTCAATATCAGAACAATCAATAAACGCAACATAACCCTGACGATGCCCTCCCTAAGTCCAATGTGCTTCTCCCTGTGCCCAGTGCACTATACATGTCTGCCAGGGAACACGTGGATGCAGCCTGGATCCAATCCGAGCCAGTGGCAGATATTGACAGGTAATGTATAGTGCACTGGGACAGCGGCGGATGCAACATCACAAGGCCGATTTCAGATTAATTGTCACATGAAATTGATCAGGAATCGGCCTGAGGTGTATGGGCAGCTGACAGATCATTCTCTAATCAGATTTTATTAGTGAGAGATTTGTCTCTTGGTCTAATCTGCCCATCAGTGCTAGATGTATAGGCATCTTTAGGTCGCCATAGAGCTGACAATTATGGACAGATTCAACAAAGAGACAAATCTCTTTGTAATTGAAATTGATTATGGAGAAATATGTATCTTGGTTAAGGCTGCCTATAAACTAGAGGCCAATTACCATCCAATTTCAGCGTCCGCCACATCGCTGCCCCCCAATGTAGAAATGTGTCACCCCCCCCCCCCCCCCCCCCCGAGTGTGTTTTTTTACCACATACAGAAAAATATCAGTGATATACCTGTGGGTTGTAGTAAGGAGATTGATTGTAGAGGTGTCTGTTGAGAATCGTCATTGATAGAAATGATTACAGTATTCATCTTCATGCTTCTGATGGCACTTGTGCTGGAGAAAAAGAAAAACGGCAGCCGGCAGGACAAATCTTGAAGTTGTTCAGAGCCCTTCGACAGCACCCAGACAATTTTTGTGGTTATTCCAGATTAATCATTGAAATTGTAAGATGCTCTGTTGATACCTTATACCAGGGGTCCTCAAACGTTTTGGGTTGAGGGCCGGGTCAACATACTGCAGACAGCTGGGGGGCCGGAGTATACATTAAATGATGTAAAAGTCTTTGCGGGCCAGACAGTGAAGCAAACCCAGGTGACAGCCTGCAGTGGACAGCAGTGTCACCTGATGTGGAATTTCATTGGAAAACCAGCGAATTACTGCTTTCTGGCTTCCATGTGGATGGGTGGTGCCAGCACTGCTATTCTATGTGCGGACCCCCAGTATTTAAAGATGTAGCTGACTACATCTATAAGTAATACATTTTGTGTGTGGGGGCCATTAAAAAAACATCAGGGGGCCACATTCAGCCCGCGGGCCTTAGTTTGAGGACCACTGCCTTATACATTGTACCTTATACATCAGGGGTCCCCAACCACCGGGCCGCGGCCCACTGCCGGTCCGTTGGCAGTTTCCAGCTGGGCCGCGGCGGGTCTGTCATCTTGCCCCTCCCCCCTGCGGCCGCCGCTTCTGTTACTTTATGAGCGGGCGGCCGCTTCCGGATTCCCCCATGCGCCGCTCTCCTTCATGCATGCAGTACTATCTCCTCCTATAACAGCAGCGCGTCTTGCGTCTGCTGTAAGGAGGGAAGGAGGCGGGGCAGCGGTTCCCATGGTAGCGGCGATGCATATCGCCGCTACAGGAAGCCGCTGCCCCGTCTCCTTCCCTCCTTATAGCAGACGCAAGACGCGGTGCTGTTATAGGAGGAGATAGTACTGCATGCATGAAGGAGAGCGGCGCATGGGGGAATACGGAAGCGGCCGCCCGCCCCGCTCATAAGGTAACAGAAGCGGCGGCCGCGGGGCACCACCTACGCATACTGGGCACTATACTAGCCATGCTGGGCACTATACTAGCCATGCTGGACACTATATTAGCCATGCTGGGGCACTATACTAGCCATGCTGGGGCACTATACTACCTATAGCTGGGCACTATAATAGCCATGCTGGGCACTATACTAGCCATGCTGGGCACCACCTCCCTATACTGGGCACTTTACTAGCCATGCTGGGCAGTATACTAGCCATGCTGGGCACTATACTAGCCATGCTGGGCACTATACTAGCCATGCTGGGGCACTATACTAGCCATGCTGGGACACTATACTAGCCATGCTGGGCACTATACTAGCCATGCTGGGCACTATACTAGCCATGCTAGGCACTATACTAGCCATGCTGGGCACTATACTAGCCATGCTGGGGCACAATACTAGCCATGCTGGGGCACTATACTACCTATAGCTGGGCACTATACTAGCCATGCTGGGCACTATACTAGCCATGCTGGGCACCACCTCCCTATACTGGGCACTTTACTAGCCATGCTGGGCAGTATACTAGCCATGCTGGAGCACTATACTAGCCATGCTAGGCACTATACTAGCCATGCTGGGCACTATACTAGCCATGCTGGGCACTATACTAGCCATGCTGGGGCACTATACTAGCCATGCTGGGGCACAATACTAGCCATGCTGGGCACTATACTAGCTATAGCTGGGGCACTATACTAGCTATAGCTGGGGCACTATACTAGCTATAGCTGGGCACTATACTAGCTATAGCTGGGCACTATACTAGCCATGCTGGGACACTATACTAGCCATGCTGGGCACTATACTAGCCATGCTGGGCACTATACTAGCCATGCTAGGCACTATACTAGCCATGCTGGGCACTATACTAGCCATGCTGGGGCACAATACTAGCCATGCTGGGGCACTATACTACCTATAGCTGGGCACTATACTAGCCATGCTGGGCACTATACTAGCCATGCTGGGCACCACCTCCCTATACTGGGCACTTTACTAGCCATGCTGGGCAGTATACTAGCCATGCTGGAGCACTATACTAGCCATGCTAGGCACTATACTAGCCATGCTGGGCACTATACTAGCCATGCTGGGCACTATACTAGCCATGCTGGGGCACTATACTAGCCATGCTGGGGCACAATACTAGCCATGCTGGGCACTATACTAGCTATAGCTGGGGCACTATACTAGCTATAGCTGGGGCACTATACTAGCTATAGCTGGGCACTATACTAGCCATGCTGGGGCACTTTACTAGCCATGCTGGGGCACTATACTAGCCATGCTGGGCACTATACTAGCCATGCTGGGCACTATACTAGCTATAGCTGGGCACTATATTAGCCATGCTGGCGCACTATACTAGCCATGCTAGGCACTATACTAGCCATGCTGGGCACTATACTAGCCATGCTGGGGCACTATACTAGCTATAGTTGGGCACTATACTAGCCATGCTGGGGCACTATACTAGCCATGCTGGGGCACTATACTAGCCATGCTGGGCCACTATACTAGCCATGCTGGGCACTATACTAGCCATGCTGGGGCACTATACTAGCCCTGCTGGGCACTATACTAGCCATGCTGGGGCACTATACTAGCCATGCTGGGCACTATACTAGCCATGCTGGGGCACTATACTAGCCATGCTGGGCACTATACTAGCCATGCTGGGGCACTATACTAGCCATGCTGGGCACTATACTAGCCATGCTGGGCACTATACTAGCCATGCTGGAGCACTATACTAGCCATGCTGGGCACTATACTAGCCATGCTGGGACACTATACTAGCCATGCTGGGGCACTATACTAGCCATGCTGGGCACTATACTAGCCATGCTGGGGCACTATACTAGCCATGCTGGGCACTATACTAGCCATGCTGGGCACTATACTAGCCATGCTGGGCACTATACTAGCCATGCTGGGGCACTATACTAGCCATGCTGGGGCACTATACTAGCCATGCTGGGGCACAATACTAGCCATGCTGGGGCACTATACTACCTATAGCTGGGCACTATACTAGCCATGCTGGGCACTATACTAGCCATGCTGGGCACCACCTCCCTATACTGGGCACTTTACTAGCCATGCTGGGCAGTATACTAGCCATGCTGGAGCACTATACTAGCCATGCTAGGCACTATACTAGCCATGCTGGGCACTATACTAGCCATGCTGGGCACTATACTAGCCATGCTGGGGCACTATACTAGCCATGCTGGGGCACTATACTAGCCATGCTGGGGCACAATACTAGCCATGCTGGGCACTATACTAGCTATAGCTGGGGCACTATACTAGCTATAGCTGGGGCACTATACTAGCTATAGCTGGGCACTATACTAGCTATAGCTGGGCACTATACTAGCCATGCTGGGGCACTTTACTAGCCATGCTGGGGCACTATACTAGCCATCCTGGGGCACTATACTAGCCATGCTGGGCACTATACTAGCCATGCTGGGCACTATACTAGCTATAGCTGGGCACTATACTAGCCATGCTGGCGCACTATACTAGCCATGCTGAGCACTATACTAGCCATGCTGGGGCACTATACTAGCTATAGTTGGGCACTATACTAGCCATGCTGGGCACTATACTAGCCATGCTGGGGCACTATACTAGCCATGCTGGGCCACTATACTAGCCATGCTGGGCCACTATACTAGCCATGCTGGGCACTATACTAGCCATGCTGGGGCACTATACTAGCCATGCTGGGCACTATACTAGCCATGCTGGGCACTGTACTAGCCATGCTGGGCACTATACTAGCCATGCTGGGGCACTGTACTAGCCATGCTGGGCACTATACTAGCCATGCTGGGGCACTATACTAGCCATGCTGGGCACTGTACTAGCCATGCTGGGGCACTATACTAGCCATGCTGGGCACTATACTATCCATGCTGGGGCACTATACTAGCCATGCTGGGCACTATACTAGCCATGCTGGCGCACTATACTAGCCATGCTGGGGCACTATACTAGCCATGCTGGGCACTATACTAGCCATGCTGGGACACTATACTAGCCATGCTGGGGCACTATACTAGCCATGCTGGGCACTATACTAGCCATGCTGGGGCACTATACTAGCCATGCTGGGCACTGTACTAGCCATGCTGGGCACTGTACTAGCCATGCTGGGCACTATACTAGCCATGCTGGGGCACTATACTAGCCATGCTGAGCCACTATACTAGCCATGCTGGGCACTATACTAGCCATGCTGGGACACTATACTAGCCATGCTGGGGCACTATACTAGCCATGCTGGGCACTATACTAGCCATGCTGGGGCACTATACTAGCCATGCTGGGCACTATACTAGCCATACTGGGGCACTATACTAGCCATGCTGGGCACTATACTAGCCATGCTGGGCACTATACTAGCCATACTGGGCACTATACTAGCCATGCTGGGCACTATACTAGCCATGCTGGGGCACTATACTAGCCATGCTGAGCCACTATACTAGCCATGCTAGGCACTATACTAGCCATGCTGGGACACTATACTAGCCATGCTGGGGCACTATACTAGCCATGCTGGGCACTATACTAGCCATGCTGGCGCACTATACTAGCCGTGCTGGGCACTATACTAGCCATACTGGGGCACTATACTAGCCATGCTGGGCACTATACTAGCCATGCTGGGCACTATACTAGCCATGCTGGCGCACTATACTAGCCATGCTGGGGCACTATACTAGCCATGCTGGGCACTATACTAGCCAATCGGTGGCGGCCTGGTGATGCGCTGATCCCACTTTTTTACGCAATTTTCAATTTTACTTGGTAGCGCGCCCAGGCTATGCATATGCATAGGTATAATTTAGTTAGTGTTAGGTCCCCTCCCATGGAGGAAAGACTTCTACGACAGTGGGAGGGACGAGTACCTAACAAGTTGCATGCAAGCTGTTAGAGGAAACCAACATCCTCCAAGTGGTAGACAGGTCATGTGTGTGCTCAGTGTGTATTTTATCCCATTAGTGGGGCTTGCACACTTTTGCAGGTAAGCATTCATCTGTTTTTAAGTAGCGCTGCTCAGCTCTTTACTATGTTTTAATTTATTTCCGGCCAGCTGCTCCCACTTAACAGTTTTGCTTTTGGTGTATATGCAGAGCTTCTGTTTGGTTCAAGGTGCGTTTGCAGTCTCTGGGGGGGCTCAGCGCATCTCTGAGTTGAGGCCAATCGGTGGCGGCCTGGTGATGCGCTGATCCCACTTTTTTACGCAATTTTCAATTTTACTTGGTAGCGCGCCCAGGCTATGCATATGCATAGGTATAATTTAGTTAGTGTTAGGTCCCCTCCCATGGAGGAAAGACTTCTACGACAGTGGGAGGGACGAGTACCTAACAAGTTGCATGCAAGCTGTTAGAGGAAACCAACATCCTCCAAGTGGTAGACAGGTCATGTGTGTGCTCAGTGTGTATTTTATCCCATTAGTGGGGCTTGCACACTTTTGCAGGTAAGCATTCATCTGTTTTTAAGTAGCGCTGCTCAGCTCTTTACTATGTTTTAATTTATTTCCGGCCAGCTGCTCCCACTTAACAGTTTTGCTTTTGGTGTATATGCAGAGCTTCTGTTTGGTTCAAGGTGCGTTTGCAGTCTCTGGGGGGGCTCAGCGCATCTCTGAGTTGAGGCCAATCGGTGGCGGCCTGGTGATGCGCTGATCCCACTTTTTTACGCAATTTTCAATTTTACTTGGTAGCGCGCCCAGGCTATGCATATGCATAGGTATAATTTAGTTAGTGTTAGGTCCCCTCCCATGGAGGAAAGACTTCTACGACAGTGGGAGGGACGAGTACCTAACAAGTTGCATGCAAGCTGTTAGAGGAAACCAACATCCTCCAAGTGGTAGACAGGTCATGTGTGTGCTCAGTGTGTATTTTATCCCATTAGTGGGGCTTGCACACTTTTGCAGGTAAGCATTCATCTGTTTTTAAGTAGCGCTGCTCAGCTCTTTACTATGTTTTAATTTATTTCCGGCCAGCTGCTCCCACTTAACAGTTTTGCTTTTGGTGTATATGCAGAGCTTCTGTTTGGTTCAAGGTGCGTTTGCAGTCTCTGGGGGGGCTCAGCGCATCTCTGAGTTGAGGCCAATCGGTGGCGGCCTGGTGATGCGCTGATCCCACTTTTTTACGCAATTTTCAATTTTACTTGGTAGCGCGCCCAGGCTATGCATATGCATAGGTATAATTTAGTTAGTGTTAGGTCCCCTCCCATGGAGGAAAGACTTCTACGACAGTGGGAGGGACGAGTACCTAACAAGTTGCATGCAAGCTGTTAGAGGAAACCAACATCCTCCAAGTGGTAGACAGGTCATGTGTGTGCTCAGTGTGTATTTTATCCCATTAGTGGGGCTTGCACACTTTTGCAGGTAAGCATTCATCTGTTTTTAAGTAGCGCTGCTCAGCTCTTTACAATGTTTTAATTTATTTCCGGTCAGCTGCTCCCACTTAACAGTTTTGCTTTTGGTGTATATGCAGAGCTTCTGTTTGGTTCAAGGTGCGTTTGCAGTCTCTGGGGGGGCTCAGCGCATCTCTGAGTTGAGGCCAATCGGTGGTGGCCTGGTGATGCGCTGATCCCACTTTTTTACGCAATTTTCAATTTTACTTGGTAGCGCGCCCAGGCTATGCATATGCATAGGTATAATTTAGTTAGTGTTAGGTCCCCTCCCATGGAGGAAAGACTTCTACGACAGTGGGAGGGACGAGTACCTAACAAGTTGCATGCAAGCTGTTAGAGGAAACCAACATCCTCCAAGTGGTAGACAGGTCATGTGTGTGCTCAGTGTGTATTTTATCCCATTAGTGGGGCTTGCACACTTTTGCAGGTAAGCATTCATCTGTTTTTAAGTAGCGCTGCTCAGCTCTTTACTATGTTTTAATTTATTTCCGGCCAGCTGCTCCCACTTAACAGTTTTGCTTTTGGTGTATATGCAGAGCTTCTGTTTGGTTCAAGGTGCGTTTGCAGTCTCTGGGGGGGCTCAGCGCATCTCTGAGTTGAGGCCAATCGGTGGCGGCCTGGTGATGCGCTGATCCCACTTTTTTACGCAATTTTCAATTTTACTTGGTAGCGCGCCCAGGCTATGCATATGCATAGGTATAATTTAGTTAGTGTTAGGTCCCCTCCCATGGAGGAAAGACTTCTACGACAGTGGGAGGGACGAGTACCTAACAAGTTGCATGCAAGCTGTTAGAGGAAACCAACATCCTCCAAGTGGTAGACAGGTCATGTGTGTGCTCAGTGTGTATTTTATCCCATTAGTGGGGCTTGCACACTTTTGCAGGTAAGCATTCATCTGTTTTTAAGTAGCGCTGCTCAGCTCTTTACTATGTTTTAATTTATTTCCGGCCAGCTGCTCCCACTTAACAGTTTTGCTTTTGGTGTATATGCAGAGCTTCTGTTTGGTTCAAGGTGCGTTTGCAGTCTCTGGGGGGGCTCAGCGCATCTCTGAGTTGAGGCCAATCGGTGGCGGCCTGGTGATGCGCTGATCCCACTTTTTTACGCAATTTTCAATTTTACTTGGTAGCGCGCCCAGGCTATGCATATGCATAGGTATAATTTAGTTAGTGTTAGGTCCCCTCCCATGGAGGAAAGACTTCTACGACAGTGGGAGGGACGAGTACCTAACAAGTTGCATGCAAGCTGTTAGAGGAAACCAACATCCTCCAAGTGGTAGACAGGTCATGTGTGTGCTCAGTGTGTATTTTATCCCATTAGTGGGGCTTGCACACTTTTGCAGGTAAGCATTCATCTGTTTTTAAGTAGCGCTGCTCAGCTCTTTACTATGTTTTAATTTATTTCCGGCCAGCTGCTCCCACTTAACAGTTTTGCTTTTGGTGTATATGCAGAGCTTCTGTTTGGTTCAAGGTGCGTTTGCAGTCTCTGGGGGGGCTCAGCGCATCTCTGAGTTGAGGCCAATCGGTGGCGGCCTGGTGATGCGCTGATCCCACTTTTTTACGCAATTTTCAATTTTACTTGGTAGCGCGCCCAGGCTATGCATATGCATAGGTATAATTTAGTTAGTGTTAGGTCCCCTCCCATGGAGGAAAGACTTCTACGACAGTGGGAGGGACGAGTACCTAACAAGTTGCATGCAAGCTGTTAGAGGAAACCAACATCCTCCAAGTGGTAGACAGGTCATGTGTGTGCTCAGTGTGTATTTTATCCCATTAGTGGGGCTTGCACACTTTTGCAGGTAAGCATTCATCTGTTTTTAAGTAGCGCTGCTCAGCTCTTTACTATACTAGCCATGCTGGGCACTATACTAGCCATGCTGGCGCACTATACTAGCTATAGCTGGGCACTATACTAGCCATGCTGGGACACAATACTAGCCATGCTGGGCACTATACTAGCCATGCTGGGACACTATACTAGCCATGCTGGGGCACTATACTAGCCATGCTGGGGCACTATACTAGCCATGCTGGGGCACTATACTAGTCATGCTGGGCACTATACTAGCCATGCTGGGCACTATACTAGTCATGCTGGGGCACTATACTAGCCATGCTGGGCACTATACTAGCCATGCTGGGGCACTATACTAGCCATGCTGGGCACTATACTAGCCATGCTGGGGCACTATACTAGCCATGCTAGGGCACTATACTAGCCATGCTGGGCACTATACTAGCTATAGCTGGGCACTGTACTAGCCATGCTGGGCACTATACTAGCCATACTGGGGTAACCATACTAGCCATGCTTGGCACTTTACTAGCCATACTGGGGCACTATACTAGCTATAGCTGGGCACTATACTAGCCATGCTGGGCACTATACTAGCCATGCTGGGACACTATACTAGCCATGCTGGGCACTATACTAGCCATGCTGGGGCACTATACTAGCCGTGCTGGGGTACTATACTAGCTATAGCTGGGCACTATACTAGCCATGCTGGGCACTATACTAGCCATGCTGGGGCACTATACTAGCCATACTGGGGTAACCATACTAGCCATGCTTGGCACTTTACTAGCCATACTGGGGCACTATACTAGCTATACTGGGGTAACTATACTAGCCTAGCCATGCTGGGCACTTTACTAGCCATACTGAGGCACTATACTGGGCACTTTCCCCCCGTAACCCGCTGCGCACGACACTGTCCACTAGGTCGCGCGTGCAATAACCCCCCCCCCCCCTAGACTATACTAGCCATGCTGGGGCACTATACTAGCCATGCTGGCGCACTATACTAGCCATGCTGGGCACTATACTAGCCATGCTGGCACACTATACTAGCCATGCTGGCGCACTATACTAGCCATGCTGGGCACTATACTAGCCATGCTGGGCACTATACTAGCCATGCTGGCGCACTATACTAGCTATAGCTGGGCACTATACTAGCCATGCTGGGGCACTATACTAGCCATGCTGGGGCACTATACTAGTCATGCTGGGGCACTATACTAGTCATGCTGGGCACTATACTAGCCATGCTGGGCACTATACTAGTCATGCTGGGGCACTATACTAGCCATGCTGGGCACTATACTAGCCATGCTGGGGCACTATACTAGCCATGCTGGGCACTATACTAGCCATGCTGGGGCACTATACTAGCCATGCTGGGACACTATACTAGCCATGCTGGGCACTATACTAGCTATAGCTGGGCACTGTACTAGCCATGCTGGGCACTATACTAGCCATGCTGGGCACTATACTAGCTATAGCTGGGCACTGTACTAGCCATGCTGAGCACTATACTAGCCATGCTGGGCACTATACTAGCCATGCTGGGCCACTATACTAGCCATGCTGGGCACTATACTAGCCATGCTGGGACACTATACTAGCCATGCTGGGCACTATACTAGCCATGCTGGGGCACTATACTAGCCATGCTGGGGCACTATACTAGCTATAGCTGGGCACTGTACTAGCCATGCTGGGCACTATACTAGCCATGCTGGGGCACTATACTAGCCATACTGGGGTAACCATACTAGCCATGCTTGGCACTTTACTAGCCATACTGGGGCACTATACTAGCTATACTGGGGTAACTATACTAGCCTAGCCATGCTGGGCACTTTACTAGCCATACTGAGGCACTATACTGGGCACTTTACTAGCTATACTGGGGCACTACCTACCCATACTGGACACTATATTAGCTGTACTGGGCGCTATACTAGGGCACTACCGACCCATACTGGGACTATACTAGCTATACTGGTCACAATACTAGCTACACCAATGTAGAAAAAGGCACTTGAGGAAGGGTCAGTTGACTCATAACATGTAGTGTGTCTTGCTCAATAAACACAAACGCAAGTTTGAAGCCTGTGGAGTGCCTTTTTCTACATTGGTGGAGTATACGTTTGGCAGGAGTGGTGGACCAGCAGAGAAAGAGCACCGGCATTTGCTATCTACATCAGGTTAGCTGGATCTGAGCACCAAGGGGGATTATTCACAATAGTAGCTATACTGGGGCACTATACTAGCTACACTGGGGTAACTATACTAGCCATACTGGGGCAACTAAACTCCCTATACTGAGGCAACTATGCTAGCTATGCCGCCGCACCCCAGCCCCTCCCCCCGTAACCCGCTGCGCACGACACTGTCCACTAGGTCGCGCGTGCAATAACCCCCCCCCCCCCCCCCCCCCGGGCCTCGGAGAAAAATTTGGTCAGTAAGTAGTCCTCGGGACGGAAAAGGTTGGGGACCCCTGTTATACATTATTTCTGGCTTATTATCTTTCTTAGAATACACAATTTTGCATGTTATTTGCCTTTCAGGTTACCCTGTGGGTTGTACAGTATGTGCAGTGTGTCAAAATTGACAGCACAGCATATATTGTGAGATTCAACACTCATTTTCTGAAGCACTTATTCAACAATATCCCCCCCAACTTTCATTTTTTTCTATTTGTGATAGATTTGCTTTTACCTGTGTATTAATGCAATTATATTTAAAAAAAAAATTCAAAGAGATTTATTTGCACAACTTTTTTATTGTAAATGTAACTTTGTTCCATAAGGAAAAAATGTTTATTGCAAGCAGTACAAAGAAAGCACCAAAAATGAACATAATATAGTGCAAAATACATCTGTATATATTCATAGATGGTACTAATTTACAAATATCCTTTAATAAAAGTATGCTACAACACACTATTTATCTTGAAATATACTGGTGTAGATTTATCAAGCTGTGCCACGAAATCAGCACAGCTTTATGACACTAGTGTGTGTTCAGCGCGCGCTATGCTGTGGTAGTGCATCTAGTGTGCACTGGTTACTAGCGGTTGCTCCTCGGAACTAACAACCACTCCAGTGAACCCACCCTGTGCCCCATCTGGTCAAATGGCTTTGTAGGACATCATTCATGTGCTTTCATTGGCCCAATAGGCTGCTTGTCACTCGGCAGGCAGTCTATTGGGCTAATCAATCAAAGTACATGGATCATGTCCTACAAAACCACTTGACCAGACGGGACTCAGGGTGGGTTCACTGGCGTGGCCGTTAGTTCAGAGGAGTGACTGGTAGTAGATGCACTACCACGGCATAGTGCGCGCTGAACGCACACTAGCATCAGCAGTTTAGCTTGCTAAAGCTATACCATCACATATTGCACTTATACAACTTTCAAATATAATAAACACCAAATTAAAGAGCCAACAAGTCACTTGTAAACATCCAAAGGTTTTCTCTTATACTTTCTACTGTTACTAATTACACTTTAGCAGCGTAAAAAAAAGTGCTATTTTTAGTGTTGCAGTCACAGTGCTAATGCTTTAAAGTGCAAGAAAATGTAACTAAAAAAACGTCAAAAACCCAACATTTTGGATATGGTAAACATATTGGATGTGCATTGTGAACATGTCTGTGGGTTTTGGCTGCCATAGTGAAGTGGATCACTATCCCAGAGCCAACATGAGAAACAGAAGTGTACTGCATGGGAAAACAGTGGCTATGAACAGCATAAACATGCTCTATTCTGCACTGTTTCCACATGTAGTACAGTAAAGTTTCTGCATGCTGACACCTGGATGCTGTACCTCTTCACCATGGCAGCAAAAATAAAACAGTCGTGTTCACAATGCAAATAGTCTATCATAGAAACATCACAACGTTACCTCTCTAGTTATCAAAAGTATTTGAACATGTTCAAGAACTATCTCTAAAATCTAAGAAACTAAGTACTATCGCTGCAATACAAAAATCGTGTACATATCTATGTTGTACAAATGATTCAGTATTATCAGTCAACATGTCGACAAAAGATCGATTTCCTGTTTGTTGTTGTTCTTGGTCATTTTGGTTTGTGTTCCTAATGATAGGTTGCAAAATGTTAAACGATGATATGTTTGTACTCTCTGCATTCGATTGGCTTGGAGCAGGTTGAGTACTGGTAGCGTGTGATGGAGTACCAACCATTGATCTAGAGGGCATAAAATTACTTCTTCTAGAATTTAAATTTGCATCAAATTGAGAATGGAACGGAACGTTACTCTCATGTACTTGAGGAATGGTGGATACAAAATAGGAATTATGCATGTGTTGTTGCGATGTTTGCATTTGGAATGGTGATGGATGCATTTGGTGTTGTGATGTTGGCATGGCATGTTGAGAATATGCACCAAACCTGTCACTAGAAGTATCAATGGGAATTAATTTCTCAATTACCTCAATAATACCTTTTCTGCAACTTAAATGTAGACCTGCAGGTACCTTTTCCATATATGGCTCCAAGCTAAGCGAAAATTTTGAGCGCTCTTCTTCTCTCTTTTTTTTTCCTCATTTTTTTCTTTGTAGGTTGCTACAAAATTTTCTACAGAACTTAATATATTTTTTTCATAGTCCTGTTTTACCTGTCCTTTCATTTTTTTGGGGGCTGGGATGTTTGAAGTTGTAGGTTTTGGTGGTACTGATTCTTGTTGCGAACGTCCTTCAATGCTCACAGATGATCCAGGTGATTGTACGTCAATGATTTCTGTAATGTCAGATCCAGAAGTTTCTAATTGTGTATCTTCTGTTAAGGAACTCCGGGAGGTTTCCTCTACTCCCAAACTGTCTTCTGTACTGTAGATTAAAAAACATAATTTTTTAAGAATTTTTTTTCAAACATATATAGTACAAACATTATGCAGGCTTTTAAACTTTACACATCTATCCGCAAGCAATGATATTACCAGTCCGGATAGTGCGAGCCCCCGGGGTCCATGCTGTCCCCCCTTCCGGCATCCTCCTCCATCTCCTCTTCACTCCCTGTACCATCATGTAACAAGTTGAAGTTTAAACAATACAGTATACTTGTAACGATCTGCTCAGCTGGCTGCACGGGCAGACAGCTGTTTGGCCATTCTTTAGGTCTGCGAGCTGCAGGTCTCTGGAAAAGGGACCTGTCTCTGCTTTGCAAGTTTCAGAGTTGTTCTGCTGAGGAATTTGCATACACTTGTCATGCAAATTGCCTAGCTGCCTCCTTTGAAGGCTGGCAGTATAAATACCATGTTCTCCCAGAATCCTTTGCTGGTCATTTTCATGGTTTGTTACTGATAAACTCTCCTAGAGTATCAGCCCTGTTTGTTTGTTAAAGTTTATCTTAGAGTAATTCCTTGGGACTGCACTAGGCAGTTCTTCTAGTGCAGTCAGGTTGCATTATCTGTTTTGCCTGTGTTGTCTCTCTGCTGCGATTGTCCTGTCGCCAGCGGCGGTCGACAGGAAATCATTCTGTCTGTCTGGGAGTGTAGGCCAGAGCTGCAGTTGCTACTGGCTGCTCCATCTGTCTGGATCGCACTTGCCCTAGTGGTAGTGGCAGTGCCTCCTTCTGTATTCTGCCTTAGGGGTGCTAGCCAGAGCAGCGGTTGCTACTGGTAGCCCCATCTGTTTGTCTGTCTGGATCGCATCCACTCTAGCGGTAGCAGCGGTGGTTCCTTCTGAACTCTGTCTGGGAGTGTAGGCCAGAGCTGCGGTTGCTGCTGGCTGCTCCTTCTCTCTGTCTTGTCTGATACGAACGCTTGCTGTAGGCTCGGTGAGGTAACCGTTAGCAAGCGTTAACGTTCTCTATTTCGTGTTGTGTGTCATTGGTTAGTTAGGGTGGCATCCTTATCACTGGGCGCCTAACGCGCGGTGATCGTGCTTAAACGCGTTCGCTGTTGCGAATAAGTGCGGGTAGCCATATGTGGAGTGCCCCCAATGTGGTATTGTGTTTAAAAGCTTAGTGAGGATGTAAATTTGTAATAATGTTAATTTCCGTAGTTATTTATATTGGATTTATTTATCTATTGGAAAATTGATGAATTTTGTAAATTTAGTGCAACTGTGACAGCAAGGTGTGGCCATTGTCTAGTTAAGATCACCACGCCCCCGAGCAAAGGGGTGTGGTCCTGAACCTGCATAAATGTGTGGGCTGTATTTGGTTTCATTTTACACCTGATGAAGAACCGTGAAGGTTCGTAACATGTAGTGTTGCTCCATCGTCAATACATGCTTTAAATAGCAAGCCTTTTGTGTGCCGCCTCTTCACTTTTTGCATGACTTTACCCTCAGGTGGGTGACCTGAGTGAGGTGTAGCACCGGCAACTCAAGGAATTGTTTTCCTGAAGGGGTTCCAGGACCGTGACCGAGTCTATACCGTGAGTGCGGTGTTCGCGTTTAGCTAGCGTTTGTTATTTTCTTTATATTCTGATTGTTGTTTGCTGTGCCTTTTCTACTCTCGTGCTCTGTTCTGTTCGGCCTTGAGTCACTTCTGGCAATCGCCTCTCTCCTGCGATTGCGTTCCCGCTTTGTTTCTGCAGATGTGTGTTCACCGTCGCTGGGTGGAGACTAGATTGGGGAACACACATTTAGTCTGTCTCTGTGCTCTCTCTCTTAGAGGGCTATCGTGCCCTACATTGCCTTCATTCGTACAATTCCCAACTGACATCTGTGGCCATGCAGAGGCTGTGCTCGTCTGCACTCCACAGCTCCATCTGCCGGTGGGAATTGCCCTCTACTGGTTCATTGCATCCAAGCTGGGTACTGTCTAATTATACGCTTGTGGAGGATTTCCGCTGTGTCAGCGCGCATCTTGTGCGCTGACCACGGACATAGAAACCCGCAATCATTACAGTACTCTACTGTTTGTACTTCATCTTTTTGCAAGATGGAATACGAAGTTAAGTGGAGACAACAGAGGACGCCGGAAGAAGGGACAGATCGGGGACTTGTGGCACCTGGATGGGTAATATTATTGCTACCTCGATCGTCGCAAAATCGATCGCCACTAACGACTAACTCCATATCCGCCAACATTTGAGCAACATTTTCAACATTGACAGAACAGACAAATCAGTCGATCGGGCATCAATTGAGATAATGATTTAAAGCCCAATCTACACGATACGATTCTTAGTACGATTCGATTATGATCCGATTAAATCCGACATGTCCGATCGGGAATCGATTCAATTCAATTCGACTTGCCATTGCAAAACAATGGCAAATCGAATTGGATCTAATCGAATCCCGATCGGACATGTCGGATTTAATCGGTTCGTAAATAGACTCGTACAAAGAATCGTATCGTGTAGATGGGGCTTAACAGCAGATTCGATCAAAGTGATCGAATGTGTGGAATATTGCAGGGAAATTGACTATGTATGGGTGTATGGGTAACTATAAAAACACATAAGGTAAACTGAAACTTACGCTCGGCCGTCATGATATGGTCTTATGACTTCCAACATTCTTGTGTATTTGTATATATTCCTTTTTGAAGCGCCGGCCCCACTTTTGGCTTCTTCTTTTTGCTTTCCTATTTCACAATTGTAGTTGTCTCGGATGGACTTCCATCTTTTCCGTAGATCTTTAACTGTAAAAATAATGAAATTTAATTAGTCCACACAAAGGACCGGCACCACACAGCGTACTTATAGCTCTTAAAGTTTTATTGGTATCAGCATGATAGCAACAACAGACTGCTGTTTCGGCCTTCCTAGGCATTTGTGAAGGTGCTTAGTAATTACCGTGTGGCTGGGGCAGGCTGTGTGGCTGGGGCATGTGTGTACTCACTTTTGTTATCCTTGGCCTTGTTTGATAAATTGTCCCAGCATCATTGATATAATTCTGTGGCTATTTCGATCCAGGCTCTCTGTCCATTCTGGCTGTCCTTGTATTCTTCAGATCCTTTCTCATATAGGCATGGATGGTGCTGGATTTTAGTAATCAGCCCCTCTAACAGGAAGAGGAAAAGACAGGAAGAGGAATTCTGTCTGGGACAAAAGAAGTTGTTTGTGGGTAAAAAAAAACAATGAAAATCACTATGCATAGTGATTGGCACGGCGATTTTCATGTGTTCCTTTCTTTTTAATTGAATCGCAATCGTGGCAAAAATGCTCTGCGGCACGATCGCAATTTTGTAAAAATCGTATCGCGCTAGTGGAAATAACCTACCGCAATTCCTATGTTATTTAGCAAACCCTAGCGATTTTAAAATCTATAGCAATTTGCTATTTTGCGATTCAGCAATCGCAAGCGCCTCTAGTGGAAAAGGGCCCTAAAGGCTCGTACACACGTCGGATTTTCGCAAACGACCTGTTGTTTGGACGTCCAATTGACCCATCGTTTGGATGTCAAATCGGGCGTGTGTACACAAGTGGATCGATCAAACCAGTCTTATCAGCTGAACGACAGACTGTACACACACCCGATTTGACATCCAAACGACGGGTCATTTGCGAAAATCCGACGTGTGTATGTACCTTACAGGGAACCTAAACTGAGAAGAATATGGATTTTTCCTTTTAAAATAGTACCGGTTGCCTGACTTTCCTGCTGATCCTGTGTCTCTATTACTTTTAGCATATCGACAAGCATGCACATCAGGTGCTCTTACTGAAGTCAGACTGGATTAGCTGCATGCTTGTTTCAGGTGTGTGATTCAGCCACTACTGCCCTAAAGAGATCAGCAGGACTGCCAGGCAACTGGTATTGTTTATAAGGAAACATCCATATCCCTCTCAGATAAGGTTCCCTTTAAGATAACCAGTCTTAATGACTAACGACCAGTTGCTTTCACCGCTGCGATCTCCAAGTGCTTTGAACAAATGGTAACCACACACATCAAAGCCTCCATCGCAGCGATTTAGATTAACATCGGTTTTCCTATCGAACAAATAGATCGACTGAGAACACCATCTGTGTGGCTCTCCATGCTGTCCTCTCACACCTGAAAAAGCCCAACATCTTCGTTGACTACAGCTCACCATTGCACCTAGCCAGCTGATCAACAAACTCTATGCACTAGGTCTTGCTCCCTCCATATGTAACTGGTTATTGGACTTTCTTACAAATCTTTCTCAATCTGTCAGGTTAGGAAGACACACATCCTCCACCCTTACCCTAAACACTGGCATGCCACAGGGCTGTGTACCATGTCTTCTCCTCTAAGCACTTTTTACCTATGACTGCCAACCTATCCATAACTCAAACATAATTGTTACATTTTCAGATGATACGACTGTCATTGGGCTTATATTAGACAATAAGGAAGCTGCATACAGGGAAGATGTTAGGAACATGACTGCATGGTGTGACATTAACAACCTGTCATTAAATACAAAAAAGACCAAAGAAGTTATTTTGGACGTTAGGACCACAAAAAAGATCAATCACATACCGATAATGATCAATGCAGAGGCTGTGGAGAGAGTTTCTAGCTTTAAGTTTTTGGGAGTCACCATCGCAGATGACCTGTCCTGGGCTGACAAAGCTAGCTGTAATTGGCAAAGCACAACAATGCCTCTACTTTTTGAGAAAACTAAGGAACGCTAACCTTCCACAGAAGTTTATACAGATGCACTATAGAAACATCTTGACCAACTGCATGACAGTCTAGTACAACAGCTGCACCAAGGCTGGTAGAGAAGCCCTGCAGCGAGTTGTAAAAACAACAGAGGTCATTATCATTACTGGACTACTATCCCTTAAACTCTTGCTGTATAAGAAGGGCCAAAAACATTATGAAGGATAACACTCACCCTTAAAACGCCTTGTTTGAGCTCCTACCATCATATGCATATATACAGTGGCTTGCAAAAGTATTCGGCCCCCTTGAAGTTTTCCACATTTTGTCATATTACTGCCACAAATATGAATCAATTTTATTGAACTTTCATGTGAAAGACCAATACAAAGTGGTGTACACGTGAGAAGTGGAACAAAAATCATACATGATTCCAAACATTTTTTACAAATAAATAACTGCAAAGTGGGGTGTGCGTAATTATTCGGCCCCCTGAGTCAATACTTTGTAGAACCAACTTTTGCTGCAATTACAGCTGCCAGGCTTTTAGGGTATGTCTCTACCAGCTTTGCACATCTAGAGACTGAAATCCTTGCCCATTCTTCTTTGCAAAACAGCTCCAGCTCAGTCAGATTAGATGGACAGCGTTTGTGAACAGCAGTTTTCAGATCTTGCCACAGATTCTCGATTGGATTTAGATCTGGACTTTGACTGGGCCATTCTAACACATGGATATGTTTTGTTTTAAACCATTCCATTGTTCCCCTGGCTTTATGTTTAGGGTCATTGTCCTGTTGGAAGGTGAACCTCTGCCCCAGTCTCAATTCTTTTGCAGACTCCAAGAGGTTTTCTTCCAAGATTGCCCTGCATTTGGCTCCATCCATTATCCCATCAACTCTGACCAGCTTCCCTGTCCCTGCTGAAGAGAAGCACCCTCAGAGCATGATGCTGCCACCACCATATTTGACAGTGGGGATGGTGTGTTCAGAGTGATGTGCAGTGTTAGTTTTCAGCCACACATAGCGTTTTGCATTTTGGCCAAAAAGTTCCATTTTGGTCTCATCTGACCAGAGCACCTTCTTCCACATGGTTGCTGTGTCCCCCACATGGCTTGTGGCAAACTGCAAGCAGGACTTCTTATGGTTTTCTGTTAACATTGGCTTTCTTCTTGCCATTCTTCCATAAAGGCCAACTTTGTGCAGTGCATGACTAATAGTTGTCCTATAGACAGATTCCCCCACCTTAGCTGTAGATCTCTGCAGCTCGTCCAGAGTCACCATGGGCCTCTTGACTGAATTTCTGATCAGCGCTCTCCTTGTTCGGCCTGTGAGTTTAGGTGGACGGCCTTGTCTTGATAGGTTTACAGTTGTGCCATACTCCTTCCATTTCTGAATGATCACTTGAACAGTGCTCCGTGGGATGTTTAAAGCTTTGGAAATCTTTTTGTAGCCTAAGCCTGCTTTAAATTTCTCAATAACTTTATCCCTGACCTGTCTGGTGTGTTCTTTGGACTTCACGGTGTTGTTGCTCCCGATATTCTCTTAGACAACCTCTGAGGCCGTCACAGAACAGCTGTATTTGTACTGACATTAGATTACACACAGGTGCACTCTATTTAGTCATTAGCACTCATCAGTCAATGTCTATGGGCAACTGACTGCACTGAGATCAAAGGGGGCCGAATAATTATGCACACGCCACTTTGCAGTTATTAATTTGTAAAAAATGTTTGGAATCATGTATGATTTTCCTTCCACTTCTCACATGTACACCACTTTGTATTGGTCTTTCACGTTGAATTCCAATAAAATTGATTCATGTTTGTGGCAGAAATATGACAACATGTGAAAAACTTCAAGGGGGCCGAATACTTTTGCAAGCCACTATATACACACATACTGTAAGCGCATGTAAATTCGCATTAGCATGCAAATTTTGTATCCAAAAAATGTGAATCACATGCCTCTAGTGGAAATGTACGTCTGACGTACAGAAAGCCGATAGTAAGACTATTGGAACTCTGATGATATTTTCGATATTCAAACTATCGACAATAGTTAACTGCCTGATCCTGCAATCAAATTAACAAGCCCCTCTTTTCCATATACGCACCCCAGCTGTGTAGGTGATGAATTCTAAATCCTTGCATACTAGTTTTGTTTTTTTTATACAGAAGGCCATGCAAGCATATTCCTCTGCCCAGCAGATATCTGCCTTCCTCATTCTGGAACAGTTGAAGTCTACACCCCGGTATGTATCGTCTACTGATGAAATGAGAATCAAATGATGTAGTACTGAGCAAATCCATTCTTTGTACTTGGTACTCATAAAAGCTGACCATACATCAGGCTATCTTGATCTCAGTCTCACCTCAACCTTATTTACAGTGTAACCCGTGTAGGTAGATGTCGTAGGACTTCAAATTCTGGATAGTAAAGGCTCTCATACATCTAGTTATATATGGGCCGATCAACCATGAGACAGATTCGATCAGAGAGAGATCTGTTGCCTGCCCATACACTGCAGACCAATTCCCGCATGAAATCTATCCAAAATCGTCCAAACAAGGACAACACATATATGACCATCGCTCAAATGTAAAACACCCCCCAGTATCCGTGAAGTATAAATTCTCATCTGTCCTGGTAGCTTGACTCCAAGCCTCATTTATCACCACCCATGTCCACCAATACCGTGAGTGTGTACCACATGGGGCATGTGGAGGAAGAGCCCGGGAACCACGCCAACAGGACAGGTGCGAATTTACACTGCACACGGGCACCGGATACGAACAGCTCCCACATGTAGAATCTGTGAGTGCCCCTGAGATGCAGTACAGCTCCCGCATGCAGAATCTGTGAGTGCCCCTGAGATGCAGTACATCTCCCGCATGCAGAATCTGTGAGTGCCCCTGAGATGCAGTACAGCTTTCGCATGCAGAATCTGTGAGTGCCCCTGAGATGCAGGACAGCTTCCACATGCAGAATCTGTGAGTGCCCCTGAGATGCAGTACAGCTCCCGCATGCAGAATCTGTGAGTGCCCCTGAGATGCAGGACAGCTTCCGCATGCAGAATCTGTGAGTGCCCCTGAGATGCAGTACAGCTCCCGCATGCAGAATCTGTGAGTGCCCCTGAGATGCAGTACATCTCCCGCATGCAGAATCTGTGAGTGCCCCTGAGATGCAGTACAGCTTTCGCATGCAGAATCTGTGAGTGCCCCTGAGATGCAGGACAGCTTCCACATGCAGAATCTGTGAGTGCCCCTGAGATGCAGTACAGCTCCCGCATGCAGAATCTGTGAGTGCCCCTGAGATGCAGTACAGCTTCCGCATGCAGAATCTGTGAGTGCCCCTGAGATGTAGGACAGCTCCCGCATGCAGAATCTGTGAGTGCCCCTGAGATGCAGTACAGCTTCCGCATGCAGAATCTGTGAGTGCGTCTGAGATGCAGGACAGCTCCCGCATGCAGAATCTGTGAGTGCCCCTGAGATGCAGGACAGCTCCCGCATGCAGAATCTGTGAGTGCCCCTGAGATGCAGGACAGCTTCCGCATGCAGAATCTGTGAGTGCCCCTGAGATGCAGGACAGCTTCCGCATGCAGAATCTGTGAGTGCCCCTGAGATGCAGGACAGCTTCCGCATGCAGAATCTGTGAGTGCCCCTGAGATGCAGGACAGCTCCCGCATGCAGAATCTGTGAGTGCCCCTGAGATGTAGGACAGCTTCCGCATGCAGAATCTGTGAGTGCGTCTGAGATGCAGGACAGCTTCCGCATGCAGAATCTGTGAGTGCCCCTGAGATGCAGTACAGCTTCCGCATGCTGTATCTGTGAGTGCCCCTGAGATGCAGGACAGCTTCTGCATGCAGAATCTGTGAGTGCCCCTGAGATGCAGGACAGCTTCCGCATGCAGAATCTGTGAGTGAGTCTGAGATGCAAGACACCATCTGCATCCAGAATCTGTGAGTGAGTCTGAGATGCCAGGGCAACTTCCACATGCAAAATCTGTGAGTGCCCCTGAGATGCTGGGCAGCTCCTGCATGCAGAATCTGTGAGTGAGTCTGAGATGTTGGACAGCACCCACATGCAGAATCTGTGCAAAAAGGGTGCCGGAAATCTTTGGAGAAAAAATGGCTCACCCTGCTACTGTAATTATTTATTTTTACTACTCCCTCACCAGGCCACCATGGACTTAGGGTAAGATGCAATTTGGCTGCCACTACTGGTGGCTGAATTGCACAGTTTTTTTTTTGTAATTTGGCCTCTGTCATTTGCCAGCACCCAAATAGCCCTCTGAGTGCCAATATAGCCGTAATTCACATTACATGGCAGCACCCAGTGGCGCCCAAATGTCTGGCACCCTTTTTGCCCGTCTCGCATTTGAGATGCTGGACAGCTTCCGCATGCAGAATTTGTGAGCTTGTCTGAGATGCTGGATTGCTTCCACATGCAGAATCTGTGAGCGCGTCTGAGATGCTGGACAGCTCCTGCATGCAGAATCTGTGAGTGCCCCTGAGATGCTGGACAGCTTCTGCATGCAGAATCTGTGAGTGCCCCTGAGATGCTGGACAGCTCCTGCATGCAGAATCTGTGAGTGCCCCCGAGATGCTGGACAGCTCCTGCCACCAGAATCTGTGAGTGCCCCCGAGATGCTGGACAGCTCCTGCATGCAGAATCTGAGTGCCCCTGAGATGCTGGACAGCTCCTGCATGCAGAATCTGTGAGTGCCCCTGAGATGCTGGACAGCTTCCACTTGCAGGATCTGTGGGCTTTTCTGAGATGCTGGACAGCTTCCACATGCAGAATCTGTGAGTGCCCCTGAGATGCTGGACAGCTCCTGCATCCAAAATCTGTGAGTGCCCCTTAAATGCTGGACAGCTCCGGCATTCAGAATCCGTAAACGGGTCTGAAATGCTGGACTGCTTCCACATGCAGAATCTGTGAGCGGGTCTGAGATGCTGGACAGCTTCCACATGCAGAATCTGTGAGCGGGTCTGAGATGCTGGACAGCTTCCACATGCAGAATCTGTAAGCGGGTCTGAGATGCTGGACAGTTTCCACATGCAGAATCTGAGCGGGTCTGAGATGCTGGACAGCTTCCACATGCAGAATCTGTGATTGCCCCTGAGATGCTGTACAGCTCCTATATGCAGAATCTGTGAGCGGGTCTGAGATGCTGGACAGCTTCCACATGCAGAATCTGTGATTGCCCCTGAGATGCTGTACAGCTCCTATATGCAGAATCTGCGATTGCCCCTGAGATGCTGTACAGCTCCTATATGCAGAATCTGTGAGCAGGTCTGAGATGCTGGACAGCTTCCACATGCAGAATCTGTGAGTGCCCCTGAGATGCTGAACAGCTTCCACATGCAGAATCTGTGAGTGCGTCTGAGATGCTGGACACCATCTGCATGCAGAATCTGTGAGCACGCCTGAAATGCTGGGCAGTCTCCACATGCAGAATCTGTGAGCCCATCTGAGATGGCAGCTTAGGTAAAGACAAGTTGCTTCAAACAGAGCACAAAAAAGGGAATTAAACACTTAAGCCTATCTGGAAAAGTATTCTTGTCCAGATAGGCGCTGCTAAAGACAAACTGGATGAGTATCCTTGTCCAGCGTGTAAGCGGCAGTCCGCAGCTATGGGTGGCGGTGTTTCCATGTTGGCAGTTGGGGAAGGGAAGCAAGGCTTCCCCAAACCAATCGCAGTGCCTGTAATAAATGGCCATGACCCCGATTAGGGGCCATGTCCATTCATAAGAATGAACATGAATGAAAGCAAAAAACAAACTAACAAAACACTTCCTGGTAAACCAGGGGGAGTTTTTAGCACCATCTAGTGGAGAAAAGTCAAATTACACCCACAGATTTTTTTATTTATAAAATTAATATAATTAAATCACTATCAAAGCCCCCCCACCCCAGTCGCCAAGCAAACAAATTGAAGGGGGGGGGGGGAGTAAAAAGAAATCCATAAATAGTTGCCTTAGGGACTCAGCTTTTTTTTATATGTATGTCATGAGGGTATATTACTGTTATTTTAGTGCATAAGGACTTACAATTGATGGGACACGAAAAAACCCCAAAACAGAAAAAATACCCAAATGCACTGTTGGTTGGCCCTGAGGACAGGGTTGGGGAACACTGCTACATTGTACTAGGAACATAATTTAAATGTTGTGATAGCTGGGACTAATGGGCAAATAAAATGGGTGGGTTTTATGTATAGTAGCATTGTTTATTTTAAAACTATAGGGGATGGAATTGGAGAAATAGTGTATTTTTTCTTTTGTGTGTGTGTGTGTGTGTGTGTGTGTGTGTGTGTGTGTATTTGCCAAAAAAATGCATAGAAAAAAAGTAATTACTCAAAACAAGTATTGCTCACAAAATGCTTAATTTGTTGTGAAAAAAACAAGATATAGCTCAATTACGTGTGATGAGTAGTAATAAAGTTATTGGCGAATGAATGGGAGGAGCGCTGATGGGAAAATTTCTTCCGTCCTGAAGGTGAAAACACCTGCGGGCTGAAGTGGTTAATGGACTGAAGCGAGAGGGTTATGGAGGCTGCCATATTTATTTCCTTTTAAACAATGCACATCGCCTGGCTGCCCTGCTGATCCTGTGCCTTCAATACTTTTAGCCATAGGCTCTGAACAAGCATGCAGCAGATAAGGTGTTTCTGACATTATTGTCAGATCTGACAAGATTAGCTGCATGATTGTTTCTGGAGTTATTCAGACACTTCATTTGTCCTTTAAATAACTTAGAATGTGACATTGTTGTTAGAACCATCTCTAGGGTTAGATGGTGTAATGGTTAAGGGCTCTGTTTCTGACACAAGCGAGAAGGGTTCTATTCCTGGCTCTTCCTGTTCAGTAAGCCTGCACCTATTGGGTAAGACTCCCTAACATTGCTACTGTCTATAGAGCACTCCCTACTGGCTGCAGCTCCGGCGCTTTGAGTCTGCCAGGAGAAAAGCGTGATATAAGTGTTCTGTGTCTTGTCTTGTCTAGGGTTTACAACGGATGGTTCAAAAGAGAAAATATCCGGTGTGCAGTAGTTGTATGGGGGAAAATGTATTGTTGATGTCAAATAAGGATGAGTAGACTGGTTTGAGAAAACTGACAAGTAACAAAAGCTCAAATAACCATGTAATACAAACAAGGAATGCTGAATATGAATTTTTGAATACACAAAATGTCAAACTTGAAGCAGGTTGGCTAGGCAGCTAAGAACCGGAAACTGAGGGTGCAATTTGCAGTCTCACCAAAAGTGGACAATACAACATAGGAAAAATGTTGTCTGGTTTCAATTTCAGCTGAGACATTTAGATGAGACATTCAGCTGTGACATTCAGATGGTAGGGTTAGAATTTGACGTACACATCATGGAAGCGTGGATCCATCCTGCCTTGTGTGAACAGCACAAAGCTAGTGGTATAATAGTGTGAGGGACATTTCCTTGGCACACTTTGGGCCCCTTAGTACTTTGGGATGAGCATCACTTAAATGGCACAGCCTACCTCAGTATTGTTGCTAACCACGCCCATACCATCCCTCTATGACTACAGTGTACCTGTCTTTTGATGGCTACCCTACGCAGAATAATGCACCGTGTCACAAAATCTCAAACTGGTTTCTTGAACATAACAATGAATTCACAGTACTCCAATGGCCAGATATCAATCCAGGAGAGCACCTTTGGGATACCTTTAATGACTAACTGTACAGGATTCCTTTGCAAGCTTTCGAAACTTTAAGTTTCTTCTTCAGTCATGTTTCAGAACTGGATCAGAACCATACAAAATACAGTCACATACACAGGCTTTATATTTATATTATAGATCTATTCACTCTAAAGGCTCTATACAATAGGTAGAAACATACACACGTTAAATAAATTAGCCAATTGCCAGCACCTAACCACAGGTATACACAAACTCTAATTAAATTAGCTTTTAAAGAACAACAGGTGGCAACAGTTGATACAAGAGGGATTGCAGGAGACTCTACAAAATCATATATAAAGCCTGTGTATGTGACAGTATTTTGTATGGTTCTGATCCAGTTCTGAAACATGCCTGAAGAAGAAAGCTTGCAAAGGAATCCTGTACGGTTAGTCATTAAAGGTATCACCCAAACAACTTTTGTTGTTATGTCTACGGATTCTCTCCATGACTAATACTGGACCACACGCAACTGGCTTCACCTTTGGGATGGGGTGGAACAGGAGAATCATATCATGATGTGCAGCCGAAAAATCAGCAGCAACTGCATGTAAGCAAAAGTAGGTCCGGACTGATGCCAACAAGGTGCATCTAATAAAATGGCCTGTGAGTTTATTAGCATCTTATTGAACATTTCTGGTTACAAGAAGACAAACTTTTCTTTTTACACTAATGCCATCTAGTGGTTGAATATAATTAAAATTGGTTTGCTCAGTCTCCCTTCTGTAATGCATGTGATAGTAAATAACATTATGCAATTCACAAAACTTTGTGAACTGCCAAACGTCTACTTTCATTAGTAAAAGGTTGAGGCTTGTAGATCCATTTCCTGTGAAGCTTGCAGTGTAATTTTACTGGACAGGCTAGGCCTCTTTGATTGCAGTCCAAGCTCACATTGAACCAGAATCCATAGGGGTGTGTAAGGGGCTGAAAAGGATCAAAGAAGCCTCCTTACTAAAAATGCTTTGTAAAGTAGAATTTTGCCTTCTTAAAAT
The DNA here is from genome assembly GCF_040937935.1 of Hyperolius riggenbachi. Classification (NCBI taxonomy): domain Eukaryota; kingdom Metazoa; phylum Chordata; class Amphibia; order Anura; family Hyperoliidae; genus Hyperolius; species Hyperolius riggenbachi. The sequence continues at coordinate 253,328,311 of NC_090646.1, read as the reverse complement.
AGAAGTTATTTGTGTTTATTCAGGTTGGAGTGAGTATATATATATATATATATATATATATATATATATATATATATACAGTGATGTGAAAAACTATTTGCCCCCTTCCTGATTTCTTATTCTTTTGCATGTTTGTCACACTTCAGTGTTTCTGCTCATCAAAAATCGTTAACTATTAGTCAAAGATAACCTAATTGAACACAAAATGCAGTTTTAAATGATGGTTTTTATTATTTAGTGAGAAAAAAAACTCCAAATCTACATGGCCCTGTGTGAAAAAGTGATTGCCCCCCTTGTTAAAAAATAACTTAAAGGTGGTTTATTACACCTGAGTTCAATTTCTGTAGTCACCCCCAGGCCTGATTACTGCCACACCTGTTTCAATCAAGAAATCACTTAAATAGGAGCTATCTGACACAGAGAAGTAGACCAAAAGCACCTCAAATGCTAGACATCATGCCAAGATCCAAAGAAATTCAGGAACAAATGAGAACAAAAGTACTGTAATTGAAATCTATCAGTCTGGTAAAGGTTATAAAGCCATTTCTAAAGCTTTTGGGACTCCATCAAACCACAGTGAGAGCCATTATCCACAAATGGCAAACACATGGAACAGTGATGAACCTTCCCAGGAGTGGCCGGCCGACCAAAATTACCCCAAGAGCGCAGAGAAAACTCATCTGAGAGGCCACAAAAGACCCCAGGACAACATCTAAAGAACTGCAGGCCTCACTTCCCTAAATTAAGGTCAGTGTTCATGACTCCACCATAAGAAAGAGACTGGGCAATAACGGCCTGCATGGAAGATATCCAAGGCGCAAACCACTTTTAAGCAAAAAGAACATTAAGGCTCGTCTCAATTTTGCTAAAAAAAACATCTCAATGATTGCCAAAACTTTTGAGAAAATACCTTGTGGACCGACGAGACAAAAGTTGAACTTTTTGGAAGGTGCGTGTCCCGTTACATCTGGTGTAGAAGTAACACAACATTTCAGCAAAAGAACATCATACCAACAGTAAAATATGGTGGTGGTAGTGTGATGGTCTGGGGTTGTTTTGCTGCTTCAGGACCTGGAAGGCATGCTGTGATAGATGGAACCATGAATTCTACTGTCTGCCAAAAAATCCTGAAGGAGAATGTCCGGCCATCTGTTCGTCAACTCAAGCTGAAGCGATCTCGGGTGCTGCAGCAGAACAATGACCCAAAACACACCAGCAAATTCACCTCTGAATGGCTGAAGAAAAACAAAATGAAGACTTTGGAGTGGCCTAGTCAAAGTCCTGACCTGAATCCTATTGAGATGTTGTGGCATGACCTTAAAAAGGCTGTTCATGCTAGAAAACCCTCAAATAAAGCTGAATTACAACAATTCTGCAAACATGAGTGGGCCAAAATTCCTCCAGAGCGCTGTAAAAGACACATTGCAAGTTATCGCAAACGCTTGTTTGCAGTTATTGCTGCTAAGGGTGGCCCAACCAGTTATTAGGTTCAGGGGGCAATTTCTTTTTCACACAGGGCCATGTAGGTTTTGAGGTTTTTTTCTCACTAGATAATGAAAAACCCTCATTTAAAACTGCATTTTGTGTTCAATTATGTTATCTTTGACTAATAGTTAACGGTTTTTGATGAGCAGAAACATTTGAGTGTGACAAACATGCAAAAGAATAAGAAATCAGGAAGGGGGCAAATAGTTTTTCACACCACTGTATATACAGAAGAGTCTCAATATTCCAATTGTAATATTATACACTTAATGCAGGAAGAAGTGAAGGCAAGACTAAATAAATTAAAAATAGACAAGGCACCTGGCCCAGGTGGCATACATCCTTGGGTCCTAAGGGAGTTAAGTGCAGTTATCGATAAACCCCTTTATCTTATCTTTTGTGACTCTCTTTCAACTGGCAGAGTTCCAGTAGATTGGCGTACAGCCCATGCGAAAATAAGCTAATGAAATAAATGATTGTATCTATATTCCTTTTCCTAAAAAAGACTTTTTAAGATATTCCAGTTTTAGTTTATGTTTAAATCTACTTTTTTTTTTAAGTTTTATGGTTTTTACTCAATGACACATTCATTGACGTATGCCAGAGCTAAATTCTATGAACTGTTGGCCCTTTTTATCTCTTTCCTGTTCTCAGAAGCCATTTTCTGCTAGGAAAGTGTTTTATAGTTGGAATTTCTTATCAGTGAGGGTCACACTGTAGTTACTTACTGTCTGAGTCAGGACGGAGTCAGCCATTTACATACCTGATATTTAACTCTTTCAGGCAGAGAAAGAAAAAAAGGAACAAAGCATGGTTATTAGTGTGCTAGGCACTGTACAAACCCATGTCTATCTCAGCATGTCATACGTCATTTCGGGTATCCTTTAAGAAGGGCAAAAAATCAGATCCAGGAAATTGTAGACCTGTAAGCTTAACGTCAGTTGTGTACAAACTATTTGAGGGGTTACTAAGAGATACTATACAAGACTTCATAGTAGAAAATAATCTTATTTCTCAGCATCAGCCTGGGTTTACTAAAGACAGGTCCTGTTTAACTAGCATGCTTAGCTTTTATGAGGAAGTGAATGCTAATGTGGATATTGGGAATGCTGTAGATGTGATATAGTTGGACTTTGCAAAAACCTTCAACAGTGTTCCCCACAAATGTCTGGTGCAAATGTTGAGAATGCAAGGACTGGGGAAGAGTCTGTGTACATGGATAGGGAACTGGCTAATGGACAGAAAACAAAGAGTTGTGGTCAATGGATCTTATTCAAAATGGGTGACTGTTAGCAGTGGGGTCCCACAGTGGTCGGTACTAGGTCCAGTACAGTTCAATTTATTTATTAATGATCTAGTAGATGCAGTAGAAAGCAGTGTTGCTATTTTTGCAGATGATACAAAATTGTGCAGAATCATCAACTTTCAGGAAGATACAGGAAGTGCAGAATTATTAGGCAAGTGGTATTTTTGAGGAATAATGTTATTATTGAACAACAACCATGTTCTCAATGAACCCAAAAAACTCATTAATATCAAAGCTGAATATTTTTGAAAGTAGTTTTTAGTTTTTTAGTTTTAGCTATTTTAGGGGGATATCTGTGTGTGCAGGTGACTATTACTGTGCATAATTATTAGGCAACTTAACAAAAAACAAATATATACCCATTTCAATTATTTATTTTTACCAGTGAAACCAATATAACATCTCAACATTCACAAATATTCATTTCTGACATTCAAAAACAAAACAAAAACAAATCAGTGACCAATATAGCCACCTTTCTTTGCAAGGACACTCAAAAGCCTGCCATCCATGGATTCTGTCAGTGTTTTGATCTGTTCACCATCAACATTGCGTGCAGCAGCAACCACAGCCTCCCAGACACTGTTCAGAGAGGTGTACTGTTTTCCCTCCTTGTAAATCTCACATTTTATGATGGACCACAGGTTTTCAATGGGGTTCAGATCAGGTGAACATGTAGGCCATGTCATTAATTTTTCTTGTTTTATACCCTTTCTTGCCAGCCACGCTGTGGAGTACTTGGACGCGTGTGATGGAGCATTGTCCTGCATGAAAATCATGTTTTTCTTGAAGGATGCAGACTTCTTCCTGTACCACTGCTTGAAGAAGGTGTCTTCCAGAAACTGGCAGTAGGACTGGGAGTTGAGCTTGACTCCATCCTCAACCCGAAAAGGCCCCACAAGCTCATCTTTGATGATACCAGCCCAAACCAGTACTCCACCTCCACCTTGCTGGCGTCTGAGTTGGACTGGAGCTCTCTGCCCTTTACCAATCCAGCCACGGGCCCATCCATCTGGCCCATCAAGACTCACTCTCATTTCATCAGTCCATAAAACCTTAGAAAAATCAGTCGAGTCCGAAGCAGGATCTACCTAACCTACTATACATTTGGTTGGTTGAGGTTGTCTGAGAGACAAGTCTCCATGAATAGTTCGCATTATTGCGATTTTGGGGACCAAGAACAATGGATCATTGGGGGAAAGGAATGGGAATGACTGACGTCTTCTTGTGGGTGTACGGATGGGTTAATGAAAATGAGATGGCTGGATGTTGTATAAGCCTTGGTCTTTGTTCACACTTACCTTTATATACGGCCCATACCGATTGGATTTTTTTTTTTTGTGGCGACTGCATATTTATGAAAAGTGATGAATAGTATAAGAATTGAAACAATAAATGTCAATGGGGCAAATTCGGGGAGCAAAAGAAGTAGGATTTTAAATGAGCTTAATAAAAACAATATTGATATTGCTTTTTTACAAGAGACCCATTTCAGGGGCAACTTTAACCCAGGTAATCATTACAAAAAAATACAACCAATGGATTGTAAATTCTAGAACAACAGGGAAATCTAGAGGGGTAGCAATTGTGATATCTTCCAGAATTAATGTTGAGATAGAAGAGATAAAAAAAGATGAGGAAGCTAGATTTTTGATGATCATAGGTAAATTAGATAATCAGCCAATAACGTTGGTTAATATCTATTCCCCCAATGTGGGGCAGAGCCTTTTTATTAGGAGATGCCTGGATAAGGTTTGGTAATGTAAAAAAGGAAGATTGATTATGGGGGGGGGGGGGGATTTCAACATTGCTCTAAACCCTGAAATAGATTCCTCAAAAAAAAAAGTTCAATATAGGAAAAAAGCAATTAAAGTTGTTGGTGAATAAACTTAGTAAAAAAAAAGTAAAAAAATCGTTGATGTGTGGAGAGTACACAATCAAGACGTCTCTGACTACACTTTTTTTTCACATGTACACAATACATATTCAAGATTGGATTTATTTTTGATAGAACAGGATAATTTATTGGATGTTACAGATATCAAAATAGGTTGTATTACATATTCGGATCATGCGCCAGTTTTTATTACAATCCAATGGAATAATAAAATAGGAACATAATTCAATTGGAGACTAAATGGGCAATTATTGAAAGAACCCGGGGTTAAAGAAGAAGTTGGAGAACAAATTGACCTCTACTGTAAAGAGAATGAGAACTCAGTTCCATCTCCACGTATAGTGTGGGAATGCCTTAAATGTGTTATTAGAGGCTCTCTAATCAAACAAGCAGGCAGAATAAAACGGGAAAAAAAGAAACAGTTGGAAAACTTAATGCAGGCTTTGAATGAAGCAGAAAAAAATCACATATCTTCGCCAAATGAATTAAATTTTACAAAGTTGGTTAATATTAGACATTCTTTAAATTCCTTGTTGAATTCTGAATGTCGAAATCAATATAAACGGTTGAAACGAGAGTACTCAATCAACATTAATAAGCCGGGTAAAACTATGGCAAGGCTGTTAGATAAAAGGATAACTCGTACCTATATTGAAAAAAATCAAAGATGCAGAAGGCAAGTCCTGTTATGACACTGTCTTGATGGGGGATATCTTCGGCAAATACTTTGGTGATCTGTTTAATTTAGATATAACAACAATGGTGAAACAAATAGAAGATGATTTTCTCGACTTGAAGCTTCCCCGTTTAAGTAGTGAAGAAAAGGAACAGCTGGAGGCCCCTATTTCTGGGAAGGAAGTATATGATGTCATCTTAACACTGCAGAACAGAAAAAGCCCAGGGCCAGATGGGTATGGAGCAATCTTTTATAAGACCTTTGTAGATAAATTAGCGCCAATGCTGGGGAAAATGATTAATGAAGAAAATGGTAAGGAACCATTTACTCGTTTGGGTAATTTGGCAACAATAACATTGATCCCGAAGGAGGGAAAAAATTTAGAAGAATGCCAAAGTTATCGGCCGATTTCAGTGATCAACACAGATGTGAAGATATATGCGAAGATTTTAACTTTTAGAATGGAAAAAGTTTTAGGCAAAATATTAGGTAAGGAACAGGCAGGGTTCAGAAAAGGCCACTAAATGCGCGACAATATTTTTTCCACAATTAGTTTTCAATATAAAGCTAAACATAATAAAAATAAAGCCATATTATTAGCAATTGACGCCGAAAAGGCTTTCGATCGAATAGCTAGACCATTTATGTTTACTGCACTTAAGTGTTTTGGTTTTGGCGAGATTATTATAAACAGAATTGAGGGTCTTTATAGAAATCAAGAGGCAAGAGTAAAAATTAATGGGACTCAGTCTAAGTCTTTTTTAATAAACAATGGCGTTAGACAGGAATGCCCTCTTTCTCCTCTCCTATTTAACTTAAGTATGGAAGTATTGATCTCTATAATACAAAATGATTCAGAGATCTCTGGGTGGAAAATAGGGGATTATGAAAATAAGATCTTGGCATATGCAGATGACTTATTATTAACATTGACTAATCCGCAAAATTCTTTGGATAAAGTCTACAGCATTTTTTAAGGATTTAGTAGGGTATTGAGTTTTAAAATAAATAATACAAAATCAGTGATATTGAATTTGGGTTGCGATCAGGATTTATTAGAAGGGATTAAAAAAAAGGACCATTTCAATTTTACAGAGTAACCAAGCAGCTCAGGGTGACCCAAACTACTAGGAATGTGTAGGGGGATAAAAGGGACCAAAAAGCCCTCTTACTAAAAAAGCAAAGCTTGGTGTAATTGCCTTCTTAAAACAGAAGGAAATTTGCAATAATTCAGTTATAAATGAACATTTGTGGTTACCCACAATGCACTACTACTAAATATGCAAATTATCCCTTTTCACCCTTGTTAAGCCAAGCAAGCATCCAGAACCGCTGGTATATAGCAAGCCTATAGCTTTAAGTTTTACACAGCCATATCAAACCCAATTTTACAGATAGGAACATTAAATATCTTGGGATCTATATATGTAAAAATGTTGAGGAGTTATTTAGAGAGAATTATATAAAAATCCAAAAAGAATGTATACACCTCTTAAGATCTATGGAAGGCTCTCCTCTAAATGCCTTAGGTAGAATCAATTTTATTAAAATGAAAATCCTCCCAAAGATAAATTTTGTTATGCAAAACCTTCCTATAGCTGTGCCTAAATCATGGTTTTCAATGTGGGATAAGTTGTTTGGTGATTTCATTTGGAAGAAAAACAAACATAGGATAGCTTATAAAACGATCTGCCGATCTAAAGAAATGGGGGGAATGGGTGCCCCCAATATCTATCATTATTATAGGAGTATACAGCTCGACAGATTATTGGATATAAGAATTGCGTCTCCCCACATGTTTTGGTCCCATTATGAGAAAGAGATTATAGATTTTTCCTTGGTAGCATCGTGGCACCCAAAGACGGTCAGGAAGGTGACTCAAGAGGTTTCACACCCTCTACTTGGTCCAATCTTATGGGCATTTGTGGAACTATTGGAAGCAGGATATGAAAAAAGTCTCTCCCCTCTAAAGACTTTAGGCAACAATCCCAATTTTGAGCCTGGAATGAATGTGCAATGGTTTAACCACTTGAGGACCCTGGGCTTTAACCCCCTTAAGGACCAGGCACTTTTTTTTCCATTCAGACCACTGCAGCTTTCACGGTTTATTGCTCGCTCATACAACCTACCACCTAAATGAATTTTGGCTCCTTTTCTTGTCACTAATAAAGCTTTCTTTTGGTGCTATTTGAATGCTGTTGCGATTTTTACTTTTTATTATATTCATCAAAAAAGACATGAATTTTGGCAAAAAAAAGATTTTTTTAACTTTCTGTGCTGACATTTTTCAAATAAAGTAAAATTTCTGTATACATGCAGCGCAAAAAATGTGGAAAACATGTTTTTGATGAAAAAAAAAACATTCAGCCTATATTTATTGGTTTGGGTAAAAGTTATAGCGTTTACAAACTATGGTGCAAAAAGTGAATTTTCCCATTTTCAAGCATCTATGACTTTTCTGACCCCCTGTCATGTTTCATGAGGGGCTAGAATTCCAGGATAGTATAAATACCCCCCAAATGACCCCATTTTGGAAAGAAGACATCCCAAAGTATTCACTGAGAGGCATAGTGAGTTCATAGAAGATATTGCAGACAACAAGAAAGGAGAATGTCCGGGCACCAGCAGTTGCAATGCACTCCACCGCTTTAATTACATCCCCATCACCAACAGATACAGGCAAAAAAGACAAGGCCTTACAGCCGTTTCACAACACAAGTTGCTTCCTCAGAGACCAATAGAACACTCAGCAACGTCTGACTTAAATATACATTAACAATTGCTGCAGAATCAAGGAGGAGGAGAGAGGGAGGGACTTACCGCTCGCCGCGTTTGACCCATTACCGAGCGTACCGTGCAGAAGATTGGCCGCTCCGAGCCGACCCGCTCGCACACAGGGTTAGCCACGCCCCTTTCAGGGTTGGTCCGGGCAGGAGACTAGCTCCAATCAGAGTCGCAGCCATCACGGTTTGCGACGTCGCCTCCCTTGTGCGTAATGCGGGGGGTATCAATGAGTCACTCTGCGCTTCAGCCTGGTACGTAACCATGGCAGCGCAACGCAGGGCGGAAGTGGTCCCACCTAGAAAAAAAAGAGAAAAAAGAAAGAAAGAAAGGCACAATTAATTAAAGAAAAACAATTACAGAATTACATACAAAATACTTTAAAATACAGTTTATAGCAGAGCACATATTCTTCATAGCAAACCATTTAAAAAAAACACAAGAGTCACAATATACCAAGGAAGAAGGTGGGTCAATTAAAATGAATGCCCAAAATAGGCTAATCATATATATACATAGATAGAAGTGGGCAAATTTTTAGAACTCCACCCTATACCTATATACACGGGAAATTGGACAATTAAAAACCCCTAGATTAATTACTTAGAGAGTCCCATTCATAATCAAACACATAAGGGGAAGGGGGGCTACTAGATAGACAGGGTTAGTGGCGATCCAAAAAGCAATAAAGTTCATTACGCTCATTGAGACCCAATCTTCCACATGCCTCAGTGACAGAGATCAGTCTCGCCTCTTCCCTTCTCAGATTTTTCTCTCTATCCCCACCCCTATGTGGAATATCCACACTCTTTAAACCTGTAAACCGTAAAACATTGGCATCACCTCCATGATCATCCCTTATATGTGCTATTAATCTGCCGGCTCCTTTTCCTGTCTCAATAGAATGGAAATGTTCCTGGAATCTTGTACACATTTGTCTAGTAGTTTGTCCTACATAAAATCGAACGCAGGTACAGACCACTGCATACACAACAAATTTTGATTTGCAGTGCATATATTCCCGAATCGCAAGGGTAGTGCCCCCGAGTTGAATACTTTTTCCCGGTATAAACTGATTACAATGGGTACAGTTAAAGCACTTATAGTTGCCTACCGGGCGCACTCTCTCCAGCCAATTAGGTGTACGTGGGGTTTTGAATTCACTTTGAACCAAAAAATCCTCAATAGTTTTAGCTCTACGAAACGAAATCAGTGGTCTGTCCTCCAAACCCGATCCAAGTTCCGGACAGTCCCTCAACTCAGGCCAGTTTTTATGAATGCTTTGACCAATTTTATCTGCCATGGGGGAATAATTGAAAACGAAAGGGACAGTTTTCCTGGGGGTAGTGTGCGAAATTATCCCACAATTCTGTCCCCTTTTCTTTTCCCTCAGAAGTGACTGCCGTGATGCCGCATTAGCCCTATTGTAGGCTTCAATGAGGATCGACAGAGGGTACCCCCTTGCCAATAGCCTAAGACCCAACTCCTTACTTTGAACTTCAAAATCATTTTGTTTAGCATTGTTCCTCTTAAGTCTGAGAAACTGACTGTAAGGAATGGAGTTGAGGATATGATGAGGGTGGTAGCTAGAGTACAAGAGAATGGAATTTGTGGCCGTTGCTTTCCTATGTCCTCTACTCAACAGACTCCTACCCTCTGCATAGATCACCAAGTCCAAAAACTCCAGGTGATCACCACCCCAGACACCCGTGAAGGTCATATTGAGATCGTTGATGCAGTGCCAGTCAACAAATTCCAAAAACTGAGTTTTACTTCCCTTCCAGACCAACAGGACGTCGTCCATGTACCTGGACCAGGACACAATGGAGTGGCGATAGGGATTGGAGGAGCAGCAGAAAACCCCTGGAAGGAAGTATTGGAAGAAGAAGTGAGAGATTCGGAAAGGAGGAGGAGGATTTACAAATTATTAATATCTCTGGTATGCCTCTCCCGTATGGGTGTGAACTGCTTCTAAAGAGAGGTCTCAATTATGCTATAACCTGTGACTTTAACCAGTTTGACTTTGAGGTCGACTGGTACAAAGCCATCAGAAAATTAAATATTGCCTCGTCCAGAATGGATAAAAACTTGGAACCCTCTAACCCAACCAGAAGTGTTGGGGAACTGGGCTTCAGTGTAAATTTGAATGCCAATGACCTTAAAGCACTCGAGGACCTTGAGTCGCTATGGAAGGAAAGTAATTCTGTTGATCCTAACTTTGACGTGATTGACTTTTCTCCTCAGAGGGAATCTTTTATTCCCTGCAAATCAACTAGGGACTTTCCCTCTGCACCGGGATCTAGAATTGAACATTTTGATATCAAGATACAAAGTGAGCTGAAAGCCCTTATCTATCCTAAAGTTGAACCTAATCTCACTCCTACAGAGATGAGGGCCTTGACTTGGTTGAGAAAGAACCCCCATCTAGTAATTAAAAAAGCAGATAAAGGGGGAAACCTTGTTATTATGTCCAAGGATGGGTATAAAAAGGAGGCTTTGAGGCAGCTGGAGGGACCTGGTGGGTTTTATGTAAAATTGAGTAAAGACCCCACTTATTACTACAGAAGTGTATTACAGTCATTGTTACGGAGGGGAGTGGAGTCGGGTTGGCTAACCCGGAAGTTGGGAGAGGGTCTTTTACCGGATTTCCCTAGGAAGCCAGTCTGGTATTTCCTCCCCAAAATACACAAAAGTATGACCGATGCACCTGGCCGGCCCATTGTGTCGGCCAGGGGATCGGTCACGGAGCCCCTCTCTAGGTATCTTGAATTTTTGCTGAAGCCTTTTTTGATTAATATTCCTTCTTACTTAGCAGATACTCTGGCTGTACTCAGGCGGCTGCCTGAGGTGGAATGGATGGAGGACTACAATTTGACATCGATTGATGTAGAGAGCCTGTACACAAGGATTCCCCAGGACACTGGTGTCAGAGTAATTGAAGCTTTCCTGGTGGACCAAGGTAAGGACGTCGTATGGGCTGAGTACGTGGGGGAGTGTCTCTCCTACGTGTTGGCCCATAATGCGTTTATTTTTGACGGTACCTGGTACAGGCAGGCCTCTGGGGTGGCGATGGGGACACCGGTGGCTCCCACATTTGCTAATATTTTTTTGGCTTACTGGGAGGAGAAATATGTTTATAGCTCCTCCAATCCCTATCGCCACTCCATTGTGTCCTGGTCCAGGTACATGGACGATGTCCTGTTGGTCTGGAAGGAAAGTAAAACTCAGTTTTTGGAATTTGTTGACTGGCTCTGCATCAACGATCTCAATATGACCTTCACAGGTGTCTGGGGTGGTGATCACCTGGAGTTTTTGGACTTGGTGATCTATGCAGAGGGTAGGAGTCTGTTCAGTAGAGGACATAGGAAAGCAACGGCCACAAAGTCCATTCTCTTGTACTCTAGCTACCACCCTCGTCATATCCTCGACTCCATTCCTTACAGTCAGTTCCTCAGACTTAAGAGGAAAAATGCTAAACAAAATGATTTTGAAGTTCAAAGTAAGGAGTTGGGTCTTAGGCTATTGGCAAGGGGGTACCCTCTGTCGATCCTCATTGAAGCCTACAATAGGGCTAATGCGGCATCACGGCAGTCACTTCTGAGGGAAAAGAAAAGGGGACAGAATTGTGGGATAATTTCGCACACTACCCCCAGGAAAACTGTCCCTTTCGTTTTCAATTATTCCCCCATGGCAGATAAAATTGGTCAAAGCATTCATAAAAACTGGCCTGAGTTGAGGGACTGTCCGGAACTTGGATCGGGTTTGGAGGACAGACCACTGATTTCGTTTCGTAGAGCTAAAACTATTGGGGATTTTTTGGTTCAAAGTGAATTCAAAACCCCACGTACACCTAATTGGCTGGATAGAGTGCGCCCGGTAGGCAACTATAAATGCTTTAACTGTACCCATTGTAATCAGTTTATACCGGGAAAAAGTATTCAACTCGGGGGCACTACCCTTGCGATTCGGGAATATATGCACTGCAAATCAAAATTTGTTGTGTATGCAGTGGTCTGTACCTGCGGTCGATTTTATGTAGGACAAACTACTAGACAAATGTGTACAAGATTCCAGGAACATTTAGATTCTATTGAGACAGGAAAAGGAGCCGGCAGATTAATAGCACATATAAGGGATGATCATGGAGATGATGCCAATGTTTTACGGTTTACAGGTTTAAAGAGTGTGGATATTCCACATAGGGGTGGGGATAGAGAGAAAAATCTGAGAAGGGAAGAGGCGAGACTGATCTCTGTCACTGAGGCATGTGGAAGATTGGGTCTCAATGAGCGTAATGAACTTTATTGCTTTTTGGATCGCCACTAACCCTGTCTATCTAGTAGCCCCCCTTCCCCTTATGTGTTTGATTATGAATGGGACTCTCTAAGTAATTAATCTAGGGGTTTTTAATTGTCCAATTTCCCGTGTATATAGGTATAGGGTGGAGTTCTAAAAATTTGCCCACTTCTATCTATGTATATATATGATTAGCCTATTTTGGGCATTCATTTTAATTGACCCACCTTCTTCCTTGGTATATTGTGACTCTTGTGTTTTTTTAAATGGTTTGCTATGAAGAATATGTGCTCTGCTATAAACTGTATTTTAAAGTATTTTGTATGTAATTCTGTAATTGTTTTTCTTTAATTAATTGTGCCTTTCTTTTTTCTCTTTTTTTTCTAGGTGGGACCACTTCCGCCCTGCGTTGCGCTGCCATGGTTACGTACCAGGCTGAAGCGCAGAGTGACTCATTGATACCCCCCGCATTACGCACAAGGGAGGCGACGTCGCAAACCGTGATGGCTGCGACTCTGATTGGAGCTAGTCTCCTGCCCGGACCAACCCTGAAAGGGGCGTGGCTAACCCTGTGTGCGAGCGGGTCGGCTCGGAGCGGCCAATCTTCTGCACGGTACGCTCGGTAATGGGTCAAACGCGGTGAGCGGTAAGTCCCTCCCTCTCTCCTCCTCCTTGATTCTGCAGCAATTGTTAATGTATATTTAAGTCAGACGTTGCTTAGTGTTCTATTGGTCTCTGAGGAAGCAACTTGTGTTGTGAAACGACTGTAAGGCCTTGTCTTTTTTGCCTGTATCTGTTGGTGATGGGGATGTAATTAAAGCGGTGGAGTGCATTGCAACTGCTGGTGCCCGGACATTCTCCTTTCTTGTTGTCTGCATAATTGATCTTGGTCTGGAGGCACAGGAGGATCCACTATACCCCCATTAAGGTTTGCCGATCCAAGCATCTAGTGCCGATCAGGTGCTTCTCTTTTAAAGGATTCATAGAAGATATTATTTTTTGTCACAAGCGGAAAATGACACTTTGTGACAAAAAAAAAGTTTCCATTTCTTCTAACTTGCGACAAAAAAAATGAAATCTGCCACGGACTCACCATGCCCCTCCCTGAATACCTTGAAGTGTCTACTTTCCAAAATGGGGTCATTTGTGGGGTGTGTTTACTGTCCTGGCATTTTGGGGGGTGCCTAATTGTAAGCACCCCTGTAAAGCCTAAAGGTGCTCATTGGACTTTGGACCCCTAAGTGCAGTTAGGCTGCAAAAAAGTGCCACACATGTGGTATTGCCGTACTCAGGAGAAGTAGTACAATGTGTTTTGAGGTGTATTTTTACACATACACATGCTGGGTGGGAGAAATATCTCTGTAAATGACAATTTTTTGATTTTTTTTACACACAATTGTCCGTTTACAGAGAGATTTCTCCCACCCAGCATGGGTATGTGTAAAAATACACCCCTAAACACATTGTACTACTTCTCCCGAGTACGGTGATACCACATGTGTGGCACTTTTTTGCACCCTAACTGTGCTAAGGGGCCCAAAGTCCAATGAGTACCTTTAGGATTTCACAGGTCATCTTGCGGAATTTGATTTCCAGATTACTCCTCATGGTTTAGGGCCCCTAAAATGCCAGGGCAGTATAGGAACCCTGCAAATGACCCCATTTTAGAAAGAAGACACCTCAGGGTATTCCGTTAGGAGTATGGTGAGTTCATAGAAGATTTTATTTTTTGTCACAAGTTAGCGGAAATTGATTTGTATTGTTTTTTTTTCACAAAGTGTCACTTTCCACTAATTTGTGACAAAAAATAAAATCTTCTATGAACTCCCCATACTCCTAACTGAATACCTTGGGGTGTCTTCTTTCTAAAATGGGGTCATTTGTGGGGTTTCTATACTGCCCTGGCATTTTAGGGGCCCTAAACCATGAGGAGTAGTCTGGAAATCAAATGCCGCAAAATGACCTGTGAAATCCTAAAGGTACTCATTGGACTTTGGGCCCCTTAGCACAGTTAGGGTGTAAAAAAGTGCCACACATGTGGTATCGCCGTACTCGGGAGAAGTAGTATAATGTGTTTTGGGGTGTATTTTTACACATACCCATGCTGGGTGGGAGAAATATCTCTGTAAATGACAATCTTTTGTTTTTTTTACACACAATTGACCATTTACAGAGATATTTCTCCCACCCAGCATGGGTATGTGTCAAAATACACCCCAAAACACATTGTACTACTTCTCCCGAGTACGGCGATACCACATGTGTGGAACTTTTTTGCACCCTAACTGCGCTAAGGGGCCCAAAGTCCAATGAGTACCTTTAGGATTTCACATGTCATTTTTGGCTTTTTTTCACAAAGTGTCATTTTCCGCTAACTTGTGACAAAAAATAAAATGTTCTATGAACTCACCATACTCCTAACGGAATACCGTTGGGTGTCTTCTTTCTAGAATGGGGTCATTTGTGGGGTTCCTATACTGCCCCGGCATTTTAGGGGCCCTAAACCGTGAGGAGTAGTCTTGAAACCAAATGTCGCAAAATGACCTGTGAAATCCTAAAGGTACTCATTGGACTTTGGGCCCCTTAGCGCACTTAGGGTGTAAAAAAGTGCCACACATGTGGTACCGCCGTACTCAGGAGAAGTAGTATAATGTGTTTTGTGGTGTATTTTTACACATACCCATGCTGGGTGGGAGAAATATCTCTGTAAATGACAATCTTTTGATTTTTTTTACACACAATTGTCCATGTACAGAGAGATTTCTCCCACCCAGCATGGGTATGTGTAAAAATACACCCCAAAACACATTATACTACTTCTCCTGAGTACGGCGATACCACATGTGTGACACTTTTTTGCAACCTAGGTGCGCTAAGGGGCCCAACGTCCTATTCACAGGTCATTTTGAGGCATTTGTTTTGTAGACTACTCCTCACGGTTTAGGGCCCCTAAAATGCCAGGGCAGTATAGGAACCCCACAAGTGACCCCATTTTAGAAAGAAGACACCCCAAGGTATTTCGTTAGGAGTATGGTGAGTTCATAGAAGATTTTATTTTTTGTCACAAGTTAGTGAAAAATGACACTTTGTGAAAAAGAACAATAAAAATCAATTTCCGCTAACTTTTGACAAAAAATAAAATCTTCTATGAACTCGTCATACACCTAACAGAATACCTTGGGGTGTCTTTTTTTCTAAAATGGGGTCACTTTTGGGGTTCCTATACCGCCCTGGCATTTTACGGGCCCAAAACCGTGAGTAGTCTGGAAACCAAATGTCTCAAAATGACTGTTCAGGGGTATAAGCATCTGAAAATTTTGATGACAGGTGGTCTATGAGGGGGCGAATTTTGTGGAACCGGTCATAAGCAGGGTGGCCTTTTAGATGACAGGTTGTATTGGGCCTGATCTGATGGATAGGAGTGCTAGGGGGTGACAGGAGGTGATTGATGGGTGTCTCAGGGGGCTGTTAGAGGGGAAAATAGATGCAATCAATGCACTGGGGAGGTGATCGGAAGGGGGTCTGAGGGGGATCTGAGGGTTTGGCCGAGTGATCAGGAGCCCACACGGGGCAAATTAGTGCCTGATCTGATGGGTAGGTGTGCTAGGGTGTGACAGGAGGTGATTGATGGGTGTCGCAAGGTGTGATTAGAGGGGGGGATAGATGCAAGCAATGCACTGGCGAGGTGATCAGGGCTGGGGTCTGAGGGCGTTCTGAGGGTATGGGCGGGTGATTGAGTGCCCTAGGGGCAGATAGGGGTCTAATCTGATGGGTAGCAGTGACAGGGGGTGATTGATGGGTAATTAGTGGGTGTTTGGAGGAGAGAACAGATGTAAACACTGCACTTGGGAGGTGATCTGATGTCGGATCTGCGGGTGATCTATTGGTGTGGGTGGGTGATCAGATTGCCCGCAAGGGGCAGGTTAGGGGCTGATTGATGGGTGGCAGTGACAGGGGGTGATTGATGGGTGGCAGTGACAGGGGGTGATTGATGGGTGATTGACAGGTGATTGACAGGTGATCAGTGGGTTATTACAGGGAAGGACAGATGTAAATAATGCCCTGGCGAATTGATAAGGGGGGGTCTGAGGGCAATCTGAGCGTGTAGGCGGGTGATTGGGTGCCCGCAAGGGGTAGATTAGGGTCTGATCTGATGGGTAACAGTGACAGGTGGTGATAGGGGGTGATTGATGGGTGATTGATGGGTAATTAGTGGGTGTTTAGAGGAGAGAATAGATGTAAACACTGCGCTTGGGTGGTAATCTGATGTCGGATCTGCGGGCAATCTATTGATGTGGGTGGGTGATCAGATTGCCCGCAAGGGGCAGGTTAGGGGCTGATTGATGGGTGGCAGTGACAGGGGGTGATTGATGGGTGATTGACAGGTGATTGACAGGTGATCAGTGGGTTATTACAGGGAAGGACAGATGTAAATAATGCCCTGGCGAATTGATAAGGGGGGGGGGTCTGAGGGCAATCTGAGCGTGTAGGCGGGTGATTGGGTGCCCGCAAGGGGCAGATTAGGGTCTGATCTGATGGGTAACAGTGACAGGTGGTGATAGGGGGTGATTTATGGGTGATTGATGGGTAATTAGTGGGTGTTTAGAGGAGAGAATAGATGTAAACACTGCGTTTGGGTGGTGATCTGATGTCGGATCTGCGGGCGATCTATTGGTGTGGGTGGGTGATCAGATTGCCCGCAAGGGGCAGGTTAGGGGCTGATTGATGGGTGGCAGTGACAGGGGGTGATTGATGGGTGATTGACAGGTGATCAGGGGGGATAGATGCATATAGTACACAGGGGTGAGGGGGGGGTTCAGGGGGGGGTTCGGGGGGGGGGTCTGGGGAGAATCTGAGGGGTGGGGGGGGGATCAGGAGGGGGCAGGGGGGGATAAAAATAAAATAGCGTTGACAGATAGTTACAGGGAGTGATTGATGGGTGATAAGGGGGGTGATTGGGTGCAAACAGGGGTCTGGGGGGTGGGCAGGGGGGGGTCTGAGGGGTCCTGTGGGCGATCTGGGGCAGGGGGGGAGAAATCAGTGTGCTTGGGTGCGACATAGGGTGGCTGCAGCCTGCCCTGGTGGTCCCTCGGACACTGGGACCACCAGGGCAGGAGGCAGCCTGTATAATACACTTTGTAAACATTACAAAGTGTATTATACACTTTGTATGCGGCGATCGTCGGGTTAACATCCCGCCGGTGCTTCCGTATGGCCGACGGGATGTTGCGGCGGGTGAGCGGAGACAGGCGCCGGCGGAGGATTGCGTCACGGATGACGCGATTGCTCCGACCATGCCCTTACAAGGACCGCCACCTCTGTGGGTGAGCTGGTCCTTGCGGGCTCCACTTCCCGGCCGCCCCTGTGTGTTAGGCGGTCGGGAAGTGGTTAAAAATACATTGTTTAGGCCAACTATGACGCTGTCTGAGCTTACAGAGCAAATGATAATGGCGAATGAGAGTAAAGAAGGGAGTTTTAAATATTGTCAATTATTAACCACTTTCCCCTCCACTACAGTATATCTACGTCAGCTGTGGCATCCTCCAAGCCACAGCGACGTAGATATACTGACCTGGCTGCAGCCCTGCTGTGCACGGTCGGGTGCTCTTTAGAGTGCACCCTCCGGCACTGTCAGTTGCAATACTAATTGGTGGAAGGGAACATGTTCCCTTTTGGCCAATTAGTATACCCCCCTCCCATGAATGATCGCTGCAGTAGTGAACTGCAGCGATCCTTCACTTGTCCCCCTCGGCGCACATATAGTTAATAAAAAGGCACAAGCAAGCAGCCACACTCACCTACCTCGTTCCTGCGACTGTCCTGAAGGCTGATCCTCCGATCCCCGCTCTGCAGTCAGCCGCATATTGCCGGAAACCCGGGTCCCGGCTTGATGACGTCATCAAGCCGGGACCCGGGTTACCGGCAATATGCGGCTGACTGCAGAGCGGGGATCGGAGGATCAGCCTTCAGGACAGTCGCAGGAACGAGGTAGGTGAGTGTGGCTGCTTGCTTGTGCCTTTTTATTAACTATATGTGCATGGAGGTGGCTGCCTGATGGGGGGGGGGACATCTGGCTATAGTTTCTTGGGGGGAGGGGAGGGGATATGCAAAGGGGGGGTATACATGTTTACTGGGGGGCATCTGAGGAACCAAGGGGAGGGGGGTTTACAAATTTTGCACATCTGGGCACCTGGGGAGGCCCATAACTTAATACTGGGGGCACGTTTGGCTATAATGGGGGGCAGCGCTAATCCTGGGGGTACATCTGGCCATAATGGGGGTAATCCTGATCTGGGGACACATCTGGCTATAAAGAGGGGCACTATTCCTGGGGGTGCATCTGTCAATCTATTCTGGGGGTGGCAAACACGGGACACATCTGGCTATGCTGGGGGGGGCTAATATTGGGGACACATCTGGCTATACTGGGGGGGTGAGGTGATACTGGGGACACATCTGGATATCTAAACTGGGGTGACTTTAACTGGTGGCACAGTTTTTATGTCAATCGCACTTTTTATTTTTAAACAGAAATTGGTCAAAATTGAGAAATAGTGATATTTTTTTATTTTCCCCCCTTTTTCCCATTAACATGCATAGAGAGGAACATTTTACTTGGCACCAAATACCCCCCAATGAAAGCTTAGTTTGTCTTGGAAAAAAAAGATATATACCCGTATTTTTCGGACTATAAGACGCTCCGGACTATAAGACGCACCTAGATTTAGAGGGCAAAAACCAGGAAAAAAAAAAAAATACTAAATCTAGGTCCCTCCATGGTCCAGGAGTCTCCTATAGACCTTTAACCTCCCCCTAAGATGTTTCTATCTAAGTTATACTGCCCAGCTACACTAACCACTTCTGCCCCACCAACTACACTAACAACTGATACCTCACCCCCAGCTACACTATACTTCACTAACCACTAATGTATCCTCCCACCCAGCTACACTATACTTCACTAACCACTAATGTATCCCCTGTGAAGTTTAGAGGGGGTCGCAGCCAGCACGCAGTACACAGATGTATAAAACAAAGTCCGTTTATTGTGCAGTAGAAGAAAACAGCTTCAGTTCAGCAGTAATAAGGGGAAAATAACAGTTCAGCTTACTTCAGCTTGGTAATATAAAGTCCAGCAGGATCAAACAAAGTTCAGTTTTCATCAGGCCAACACCATACAAACAACAGAGCAGGGTATGGTTTGGCTTCCATCAAATACTCCAATATTCCTTGTCAGGAGATTCCACAGCATACATGCTACTCCTTCAACACCTCTCCTCACACTGCCTGTGAGGCTGCTTCTTAAGCATAAATTTGCATCTCATCAATACCAAATTAGTGAGGCTCTCAGCCCCACTGACAACCAGGTGTGTACCTAGGTGGGATGGGAAGGCCCGCCCTTCCTTCCCTCCCATCCCATGAGTCCGGCCCTGAAAAGAAAAAAACAAGCAGCAACTGCTTGCTGCTAAAATCCGGACTCCCTTCCTAGGACCACACAGGGTTTTAAAGTGACCATAGTCCAAATACCGGGGAAATGTACCTCCCATCTACTACCCAGCCCCGATGGCCCCTACATATCCCCCCCCTCTGCCTCAACCCCGAGGCGGTGGAGGCACATAGACCCACTAAACAGTGGACTCGGGAAAGGGCATCAGCGTTCTGGTGCACTTTACCCGGCCTATGTTCCACCACATAGTTGAACTCCTGGAGAGAGAGAAACCACCGGGACACTCTTGCATTCGTTCCTTTGTTCCTTTTCATCCACGCTAGCGGGGCATGGTCAGAGATCAACCTGAACTTCCTACCCAATAAATAGTAGCGCAGGGAGTCCAGGGCCCATTTTATGGCCAAGCATTCCCTCTCCACTACCGCATAGTTTATCTCAGCGGCCGTCAGTTTCCGACTGAGAAAAACTATGGGATGTTCTTCTCCATCAATCACCTGTGACAGAACCGCCCCCAACCCAACATCTGAGGCATCTGTCTGCACTACGAATTCTCGAGTGAAATCGGGGGCTACCAGGACAGGGTGACTACACAATGCCGATTTCAGCTCCAAAAACGCTTTTTCTGTCTCTGCCGTCCACTGTATCATCACTGACTTCCGGCCCTTGGTCAAGTCAGTCAAGGGAGCTGCTAGGGTAGAAAAATTGTGAATGAACCGTCTGTAGTAGCCCACTATCCCCAAGAAAGCTCGAACCTGTTTCTTACTGATGGGGCGGGGCCATTCCTGGATTGCCTCAATTTTGTTAATTTGGGGTTTTACCAACCCCCTTCCGACAATGTACCCCAAGTATTTTGCTTCCTCCATACCTAGGGCACATTTCTCAGGGTTCACTGTAAAACCCGCCTTCCTTAACGCATCCAGGACTGCTTGAACCTTGGGAAGGTGAGACTCCCAGTCTGAACTGAAGATTACGATGTCGTCTAAATAGACCGACGCGTATCTTTGGTGTGGACGCAACATTCTGTCCATAACTCTCTGAAATGTGGCCGGGGCGGTCTGTAACCCAAACGGCATTCTTTTGTACTGAAAGTGGCCCTCAGGTGTAGAAAATGCCGTTTTCTCTTTGGCTTCTTTGGCCAAGGGTATTTGCCAATATCCTTTGGTCAGGTCTAACGTGGTGATGTAGTGGGCTGGGCCTAACCTCTCTATCAGTTCATCCACACAGGGCATGGGATAACCATCAAATTTGGAAATTTCATTTAATTTCCGAAAATCGTTACAGAATCGCAGAGTTCCGTTTGGCTTGGGTACCAACACAATCGGGCTTGACCATTCACTCTGCGATTCTTCAATGACGTCCAATTCTAACATGCGTTTTACTTCCTCTGACACCGCCTTTCTGCGGGCCTCCGGGATGCGATAGGGCCTGACAAACACTTTAGCCCGGGGCTCAGTAATAATGTTGTGCTCAACCATCCCCGTGAGTCCAGGCAAATCCGAAAATATCCCCTTGTTTCTCTGAAGAAACTCTTTTACTTGTTGTACCTGGGATTTGGACAGAGTGGGGGCTATTTTCACATCCTCAATGCTTATTTGGGGTACAACACTCACACCCACCCTAACCGGAGCGGTCTCTCTCTCTTTCCAGGGCTTTAACAAATTGACGTGATACAGTTGATAGGGTTTCCGTCTCCCTGGCTGATGTACCTTATAATTCACTTCCCCCACTTTTTCAACGATCTCGAAGGGACCGTGCCACCTGGCCAAGAATTTACTCTCCACGGTTGGGATCAATACTGCCACTCTATCCCCCACCTGGAACTGCCTGATTTTCGCGGAGCGGTTGTATACCCGACTCTGCGCTTCTTGGGCTGCCAGTAAATGTTCCTTGACAAGGGGCATCACCTTGGCAATGCGTTCTTGCAACTGGGAAACGTGTTCCACCACACTTTTGTGGGGACTGGACTCACTTTCCCAGGTTTCTTTTACCAAGTCAAGCAACCCTCGAGGTCTGCGCCCATATACCAGTTCAAATGGTGAAAAACCTGTGGAGGCTTGAGGTACCTCCCGAACAGCAAACATCACCGCCGGCAATAAACAATCCCAATCTTTTCCGTCCCTTTGAACCACTCTTTTTAACATCATTTTCAAAGTCTTATTAAACCGTTCAACCAGGCCATCGGTCTGAGGGTGATAAACAGAGGTTCTCATCTGCTTAATCTGGAACAGTTTACATACATCAGCCATCACTTTAGACATAAACGGGGTTCCTTGGTCCGTAAGAATTTCCTTAGGAAAACCCGTCCGAGTGAACATATTAAACAATTCTCGGGCGATAGCTTTGGACGTAGGTTTTCTTAACGGAAAGGCTTCCGGGTAGCGAGTGGCATAGTCGAGTATGACAAGGATATAGTGGTGCCCCCTGGCAGACTTTACCAGTGGCCCCACTATATCCATGGCAATGCGCTCGAATGGCACCTCGATTATTGGCAAGGGCACCAAAGGGCTTCGAAAATGGGACACTGGCGCGGTTAACTGACAGGTGGGGCAAGAAGCGCAGTAATTCTTTACTTCGGCCTTTAACCCAGGCCAGTAAAACCTGTCAGTTATCCGCGCCTCCGTTTTCTCGGCACCCAGGTGACCTCCCAATGCTTCATTGTGAGCTAAGTCTAGTACCATCCTCCGAAACTCCTGAGGCACTAGCAGCTGCTCAACAACCTCTTCTCTGACCTTTGCAACCCGATATAACATATCCCCATGAACTGAAAAATGAGGAAATCTCTCCTCTGCCCCAGGTTCCTGGGGAACTCCATTTACCACAGATACCTGTTCTCTAGCATGGGATAAGGTTGGATCCCGCATCTGTGCAGTGATAAAAATCCCTTTTGACACATCCAGGTCAGGGAGCATAGATTAGGGGGAAGATTCCTCATCATCCTCGCCCAACATAACTTGTAATGGGGAATCATCCCCCCCCCCCCCTCAGTAACCTGCTCAGGGTCCCGACAAGGATGGTCAGTCCCATTTTCATCCATTGGCAACATTACATCATCATTATGCAATAATACATGATCATTTGGCAATACATTTTCTGCAACATTTGTATCCAGACTTGGTGCATCAAGTTCTCTGGTAGGGGGAGGAGGGGCTAAGTTATTATCAGAGTCCTTAAATAACTTCCCTTTGACATTCTCCCATAGTACCCAAAACAGTGGAAAGTCTCGACCCAATATAACTTGACACATTAGGTTTCTTACCACTCCGACGTTGTGAGTGATTGTCCCACAGTCAGTTGAAATCGACACTGGCACCACAGGATAAGTCTTTGTGTCTCCATGGATACACACCACCTTAAGCGGCTTTAGCACAGTGTCAATTGTTCCAATCAGGTCAGCGTGCACCATGGTTACCATACTGCCTGAGTCCAGCAAGGCTTTAGCAGGTACCTGGTTCACACTAACGGGACACACAAAGCTCTCCTGGCACTCTGCCAGGCATACCTCCTGGGCAAAAAAGGACACCCTCTGTAGCACGTCACACTGCATGGGTTCCTCCTGCAGTGGACACTGGGCTCTGGTATGGCCCTAAGCAGAACATCTCCAACACTGGATCGCACCTCCCTTCCGAGGTGTCGCCATAGCAGGTGGCAACCCCGGAGCGGCTTTTGGGAATACTTCCCTATTTCTGGTGATGCTGGTTGCGGGGTTCCGTGAAGCACCCTTTCCAGAGTCAAGGAACCTTGCAACACGGGGTAAGATGGGGCCCGCCTGGCCCTTTGGAGAGAGTAGATCCTCCACTACGGTATATCTCTCCACCAACTCCACCAGCTGCTCCGCTTTTTTGGGGTCCGCATGACTGACCCATCGCTGTAGTCCCACCGGCAGGGCACGCAGAAAACGATCCAGCACGAATTGCTCCACCATCTCAGGCCCGGTCAGTACCTCTGGTTGCAGCCACTTTGTCGCCAGTTGGATGAGGTCATACATCTGCGATCTGGCTGGATGATCCATCCGGTATTGCCAGCTGTACACCCTCTGTGCCCGGACCGCTGTTGTTACACCTAGTCGGGCCAGGATCTCTGCCTGTAGTCGATCATAGTCGAGGGCGTCTGCAGAGTTGAGATCGTAGTAGGCCTTCTGGGGTTCTCCCGTCAGGAACGGTGCAAGGATACCAGCCCATTTGTCTTTCAGCCATCCTTCCCGCTCTGCTGTCCTTTCGAACGTTTTCAGAAAGGCTTCCACATCATCTGTGGGGGTTAGTTTCTGCAGAAAGTGGCTGGCTCTCACCATCGCCTGGTGTCTAGGGGCAGCTCCTGCTGTCTCTCTCCCCTGGGCCAGCTTCTGCACCGCCTCAAGCAGGATTTTGGCTTGCGCCTCTGAGGCCTCTCGCAGGGCTTCCGTGGCTTGCTGTTGAGTCACCATACTCGCCTGCTGAGACACCATACTCTGCTGTAGCTGCACAGTTGCTAAGGCCATTTGTTTCAGCAATTCCTCCATCATGCATACAAGGAGACTGGCCCTTTAAATGTCACTTTTTAAACGGAACTTTTTCTTTTCCTGCAGTGCTGCGGTGCCCGCATCCGAGCACCAGTTGTGAAGTTTAGAGGGGGTCGCAGCCAGCACGCAGTACACAGATGTATAAAACAAAGTCAGTTTATTGTGCAGTAGAAGAAAACAGCTTCAGTTCAGCAGTAATAAGGGGAAAATAACAGTTCAGCTTACTTCAGCTTGGTAATATAAAGTCCAGCAGGATCAAACAAAGTTCAGTTTTCATCAGGCCAACACCATACAAACAACAGAGCAGGGTATGGTTTGGCTTCCATCAAATACTCCAATATTCCTTGTCAGGAGATTCCACAGCATACATGCTACTCCTTCAACACCTCTCCTCACACTGCCTGTGAGGCTGCTTCTTAAGCATAAATTTGCATCTCATCAATACCAAATTAGTGAGGCTCTCAGCCCCACTGACAACCAGGTGTGTACCTAGGTGGGATGGGAAGGCCCGCCCTTCCTTCCCTCCCATCCCAGGAGTCCGGCCCTGAAAAGAAAAAAACAAGCAGCAACTGCTTGCTGCTAAAATCCGGACTCCCTTCCTAGGACCACACAGGGTTTTAAAGTGACCATAGTCCAAATACCGGGGAAATGTACCTCCCATCTACTACCCAGCCCCGATGGCCCCTACACACCCCACCCAGTTACACTATACTTCACTAACCACTGATGTATCCCCCCACCCAGCTACACTATACTTCACTAACCACTGATGTATCCCCCCACCCAGCTACAGTATACTTCACTAACCACTAATGTATATCCCCCACACCCAGCTACACTATACTTCACTAACCACTGATGTATCCCCCCACCCAGCTACTCTATACTTCACTAACCACTGATGTATCCCCCCCACCCAGCTACACTATACTACACTTCACTTCACAAAGCCCTGTCACCCCCCCTCCCCCCCCCCCCGAACCTAGCTACACTAATTAACCATTACTATTAGACTAAAAGCTCACCCATAATGAGGAGGTTCGTGCAGCAGAGTTATCCGGAGGTTTTCCAGCATAGCAGCAGCTGCTGCAATCTGTATGCCGGTGTCCATCATCTTGTACCCCGAGCGGCGGCAGTGGGATCAGCTGTACATCTCCCTGGGTGGCATAGCAGCAGCCGCTGCAATTATCTGCAATGCCTATGTGTATCTGCGGCTTGTCCCCCGAGCGGCTCCAGCAGCAGCGTGATCCGAGATAACTCCCCGGGTGGCATGGCTGTAAGTGCTAATAAGATTGCTTATGCATTGCGCCTCTTCTGCCCCGCATCAGCCGCGCGTCATTGTAATACAGGCACAGCGGGACATCTTCAGCCACGTTACTATCAGCGTCCGGCAGAGACCTCTGAACTGCTTCCTTATTGGTGCCCTCTGATGACCTGCGTCGCACGTGCGCCGGGGTCATGTGGCGAGCCAATAAGGAAGCAGTTCAGAGGTCTCTGCCGGACGCTGATAGTAACGTGGCTGAAGATGTCCCGCTGTGCCTGTATTACAATGACGCGTGGCTGATGCGGGGCAGAAGAGGCGCAATGCATAAGCAATCTTATTAGCACTTACAGCCATGCCACCCGGGGAGTTATCTCAGATTACGCTGCTGCTGGAGCCGCTCGGGGGACAAGCCGCAGATACACATAGGCATTGCAGATGATTGCAGCGGCTGCTGCTATGCCACCCAGGGAGATGTACAGCTGATCCCACTGCCGCCGCTCGGGGTACAAGATGATGGACACCGGCATACAGATTGCAGCAGCTGCTGCTATGCTGGAAAACCCCTGGATAACTCTGCTGCTGCTGACACAGTGCCCGCCCAGACAGGTAAATTGTTACATTTGGACTATAAGACGCAGCAACTTTTTCCCCCCACTTTTGAGGGAGAAAAAGTGCGTCTTATAGTCCGAAAAATACGGTAGATCATTTATGTGGCACGAGTACAGATTAAGTTATTGGTGATTAAACAGGGACACCGCTAAAGCGTCAAAACTGCTCTGGTCAATAAGGGGTAAACAAGGTCTGGATGCGAAGTGGTTAAACTTTTTTAATGAAATAAGAGGTAAAATTAGAAAGCAGCAAAAAATTTTTGAAAGGTGTTTCTGCTCTACTATTAAAGGAGTTCTTTCGTGAAAAAAGTAGGCAGTTAAAAAATGTGACAGATGATATGTTTTGGGCCAGTCCATCTTTTTAAGGGGGATTCTCAGGGCTTTCTTTGTTTTCAACAGCATTTCCTGAACAACAGTTGCAAAATCTAACTGACATAATAGTGTGCAAGTGATTAGGGAGGCCGGCTAGTATCTTGCTATTTTGGCAGTTAAACTGTTGTTCAGGAAATGCTGTTGAAAACAAAGAAAGCCCTGAGAATCCCCCTTAAAAAGATGGACTGGCCCAAAACCTGTCATCTGTCACATTTTTTAACTGCCTACTTTTTTCGCGAAAGAACCCCTTTAAGAAAGATAAATCAATATCCCAGCTGTAAAATTTTATAGGTGGATATTATGATCCCCTGCTTCCCCCTTTTTGTACAAAATGGGAAATGGATTTAAAATTGACATATGCTTTGGATTGGGGGAAGATTTTCAAGAAGATCTGGATATAAAAAAACCCCGGATACCAGTTGATTAACTATAAGTTGGTGGCAAGGTCTCACCATCGCAATTGGGTAAGATGGGGGCAAATATAAGTGACAAATGTTGGCGATGCCAAGCAGACAGGGGTTCACTCTCTCATATGTGGTGGTCCTGCCCTAAGATCCATAGTTTCTGGATGGAAATTTAATCTTTCTGTGATAGAAGGAAGAAAAATACCTGTGGATTTACAGAACAAAATGTTATCTTTGGGCTTGGGGAGGACCGGAATATGACCTTTCCAGCTGCTGTGGTGGCAAAAAAATTAATAGCATGCAAGTGGAAAGGTTCAAATGCGCCTGACCTGAGGGATTGGATAGCGGAGATGGGAAATTTCTTAGAACTGGAGGGATGGGAAGAAGATGAATAATCCCAAGGTAGAGCCCTAAATAAATTGTGAATAATATGGCTGGAGATGTTTAGGCAAGAGTAGTAAGAGTAAGAGTAGGGTGTATTTTATGGGGGCGATGTATGGGATGACGGCCAAGGGTGATTCAAATGGAGAATGGATGAAGACTGAATGTTGTTTGATTCAAAGTTTGTAAAATGAGAGGATGTTGGGGTAGGGCAGTGATGGCTAACCTTTCAGAGGCTGAGTGCCCAAACTGCGACCTGACACCGACTTATTTACCTCCGAGTGCCAATGGGGGGCGAGGATGCGGCGTGGCCATGATATTGTAACATGGGCGTGGCCATGATATTGTATGGGCGGAGCTAACGTAATGATGTAACAGTGAGGCATAAGAAAGCAGTGTTTCCGCCATGATGTGGTGAAACGAGGATTCGCATCATGGGTGTGCAGAAACTGTATGATGCTATTTATACCCGCCGTAACCACCAAAGCAGCAAATATAGCCAACTATGACCATTAAGGGCTCATTCACACTATGTGCTGCGCTGTCAGTTTTGACGCAACGCACATAATGTAAGATTCATATGGTAACATGAAAGTCAATAGACTTCCATGTTACCATTCACACTACAGGTGTGCGTTCCCATGCATTATGTTGTAACGCAACTGGGAACATTTTAACGCACAACGCATACGTTTCCCTGATGGGTACAGCTGCCGACGTCCACGCTTTAGCGCACCACAACGTGCATTCCGTGCGATCCCTGTGCGTTGGCAGCGCATGCATGAAATCGCATTCGTGCATACGTTCTGTAGTGTGAATGAGCCCTTAATAATAAATGCAGCAGCAACAGTTACACCAGAAAATAAACGCAATGTGTGCAACATTTCAGCAGAAAATCTTGCAATGTGGGCCACATTTCACCAGAAAACAAACGCAGTGGGCCACATTTCACCAGAAAATAGACGCAGTGGGCCACATTTCAAGAGAAAATAAACGCAGTGGGCCAAATTTCACCAGAAAACAAACGCAGCGGGCAGCATTTCACCAGAAAACAAACGCAGTGGGCCACATTTCACCAGAAAACAAACGCAGCGGGCAGCATTTCACCAGAAAATAAACGCAGTGGGCCACATTTCACCAGAAAACAAACACAACGGGCAGCATTTCTCCAGAAAATAAACGCAGTGGGCCACATTTCACCAGAAAATAAACGCAGTGGGCAGCATTTCACCAGAAAATAAACGCAGTGGGCCTCAATTCACCAGAAAACAAACGCAGCGGGCAGCATTTCACCAGAAATTAAAAGCAGTGGGCCACATTTCAGCAGAAAACAAACGCAGCGGGCAGCATTTCACCAGAAAATAAACGCAGTGGGCCACATTTCACCAGAAAACAAACGCAGCGGGCAGCATTTCACCAGAAAACAAATGCAGTGGCCAGCATTTCACCAGAAAACAGACGCAGTGGGCCACATTTCACCAGAAAATAAACGCAGTGGGCCACATTTCACCGGAAAATAAACGCAGCAGGCAGCATTTCACCAGAAAACAGACGTAGTGGGCCACATTTCACCAGAAAATAAATGCAGTGGGCCACATTTCACCAGAAAATAAACGCAGTGGGCCACAATTCACCAGAAAACAAACGCAGCGGGCAGCATTTCACCAGGAAACAAACGCAGCGGGCAGCATTTCACCAGAAAACAAACGCAGTGGGCCACAATTCACCATAAAACAAACGCAGTGGGCCACAATTCACCAGAAAACAAACGCAGTGGGCAGCATTTCACCAGAAAACAGACGCAGTGGGCTACATTTTACCAGAAAATAAACGCAGTGGGCCACATTTCACCAGAAAACAAACGCAGTGGGCCACATTTCACCAGAAAACAAACGCAGCGGGCAGCATTTCACCAGAAGACAAACGCAGCGGGCAGCATTTCACCAGAAAACAAACGCAGTGGGCCACAATTCACCAGAAAACAAACGCAGTGGGCCACAATTCACAAGAAAACAAACGCAGTGGGCAGCATTTCACAATAAATAAACACAATGTAGGAAACATAGCATTTAGCAGAAAATAACACAGTGGGCCGCATTTCACCTGCAAAAAAAGTAATGTACTCACCTGACAGAAGTCTTCTCTCTCTGCTGGGCTCTGGCGCGCATCTCCCCCGGACGTTCCTTCTGCAGCTGAGTCTCCCGCGCTGCTGCTGACAGGCAGAGTGCAGGGCTACGGGAAGATGGCGCCCGAAGCCCTGTACTGGAGACAAATAGTCTCCAGTACAGGGCTTCGGCGGCCATCTTGCCGTAGCCCTGGTCTGCCTCCCGGGAGACTGCGGGGCTGCGGGCTATGAACTGGCACGGCGGCGTCTAATAGACGCTGCGGCCAGTTCATAAGCAGCGGTGGCGTGCCAGCAAATTAGGCTACGCGTGCCATAGGTTCGCCACCGATGGGGTAGGGTATAATATGTAGGAAGGAGGGTTGTCTTATACGGTTTAATAAAGATTTGTAATAAATAGTTTGATAAAGTGTAAAATAACCCCTTTCTTTTTCTACATTGATAACCGATGATGATTGTTCAGCTCGACCTAGGAGCACGGCAGTGAAGTTATGCGTTTATTGGTCGAGCATGTGAATGATCTGAGGTAAAAAAAAAAAAAAAGAAAAATCAGTCTTGAGATATTTCTTGGCCCAGTCTTGACGTTTCAGCTTGTGTGTCTTGTTCAGTGGTGGTCGTCTTTCAGCCTTTCTGAGGCCCGGTTCACATTAGCGTTCCAGGTCCGGCTTCCCCGGACCCTGAACGCTCCGTACACAGCGGATGGTGATTGGATACATTGTTAATCAATGTATCCATTCACACTCGTGCGACCGTCTGGATCCGGATCCGATCCGGGAACGCAGCTCCGGGACGATCCGGCTTTTTTCCAACATGCTCTATTTTTGCCGTCCGTCCCGGTGCGGCCTCGGACCCGGGCCGGATCCTGACCCGAACATGCAGCCATGCTGTGCAATGAGAAACGGATGTTACTCATCACATTGGCAATAGGACCGGATGCTTCCAGCACTGGTCCTATGCCACTTGGGGGGCCCGGACTACACGCCGGTATCCCCCATGCTTGCGGTGCCTTTCTGGCACTGCAATGTATCTAGTTCCGGCTACTTTATTGTAGCCGGAACTGATACATTCCGGATCCGCAACTGGTGACAACTTGTGGCCACCGCAGAGACCCGTACGGTCTCTTTGCGGCCCCCGGACACTTGCGGACTCGAACCGCAAGTGTGAATGGGGCCTTACCTTGGCCATGTCTCTGAGTATTGCACACCTTGTGCTTTTGGGCACTCCAGTGATGTTGCAGCTCTGAAATATGGCCAAACTGGTGGCAAGTGGCATCTTGGCAGCTGCACGCTTGACTTTTCTCAGTTCATGGGCAGTTATTTTGCGCCTTGGTTTTTCCACACGCTTCTTGCGACCCTGTTGACTATTTTGAATGAAACGCTTGATTGTTCGATGATCACGCTTCAGAAGCTTTGCAATTTTAAGAGTGCTGCATCCCTTTGCAAGATATCTCACTATTTTTGACTTTTCTGAGCCTGTCAAGTCCTTCTTTTGACCCATTTTGCCAAAGGAATAGGAAGTTGCCTAATAATTATGCACACCTGATATAGGGTGTTGATGTCATTAGACCACACCCCTTCTCATTACAGAGATGCACATCACCTAATATGCTTAATTGGTAGTAGGCTTTCGAGCCTATACAGCTTGGCGTAAGACAACATGCATAAAGAGGATGATGTGGTCAAAATACTCATTTGCCTAATAATTCTGCACTCCCTGTATTTGTATCAGAAAATGCAACCCAACATAACCCTATTCTCACACAGGACCCTCCTCTACTGGGCAACTAATAACCCCCCTCCCTGGAGGGAATAAAGAACCCCAGCTGGTGGGCAACTAATATCCCCCTCCCCTGGAGGGAAGTGATGCATCCCCCCTGGTGGTCAACTAATAACCCCCCTGGAGGAAACTAAACACCAGCAGTTGCAAATAATGACAGCTGGGAAATGTGAAAGAAGGCGGGGCATGCGCAGTTAAGCACGGTCCATTGAAGTTGCAAAATATTATAGGTTGCAACATTTTTCATTAGTGGCAACACAGGAACAAGGAGACTGTGAGAGGAATGGGAAGGTTCTACAGGATCCAGAGCATTCTCTCTCCATAGGCAAGTATCTAACTTAAAAAAATGGCTTCAATGGGCGTGGCTTGCTCATGGCGCGCGTCGGACGTCTCTAGTGAGAGCTCCCGCTGACCTCCTTCCCTGAGTCGATAACAAGCTTCCAAAAGCGCTGGATTTCGGTCTATATGGGTGGCAGGAAGAGAGAGAACTCTGGAACTAAAACCCCCGCCAAGAAGGGCAATATCCAGCAGTTTCTCCGCCCGCTCACCAGAGCTGCTAGCATGGATGTAATTTCCAAGATGGCGCCGGAGGCCAACCAGCATGACAAGGCCGCAACTTCTCCGGGCAGCGTATCGCTGCCGGACACCGCCACGAGACCTCCAGCCTTCCCTTCCAGATCAGAGAGCGCAGATTCGTACCTGGAAGTGGACCTCCACGAATACATCAGATCTCTGCCTACCAAAGATGATCTTGAGAGGTACGTTAGCCGCATTGAAGCTACCTATAGGAGGGAGCTGGAGGAGGTTAAATCCGAGATCAGGCAGGTGGGCCACAGAGTGGAAGAGACTGAAAAGAACGTAGAATCCGTGATGCAAACCCAGAGGTCCCAGCAAGCTACGATTAACAAGCACACCATGCAGATAAGGGACATTTATTTAAAGATCGATGATCAGGAAAACCGCCAAAGGCGTAATAACTTACGAGTGAGGGGCATCCCTGAAGCCACGAAAACTCAGGACTTGGTCCCTACCCTCATTGGCATCTTCAACATGTTCCTGAACAATCCAAACGACTCCCCTATAGAAATTGATCGGGCACATTGTACTCTGGGTCCTGTGAGCACTGATCCTGAAAGGCCACGTGATGTGGTATGTAGAATCCACTATTACAAAGTTAAAGACGCCATCATGCTCGCAGCCAGAGACAAAGGCCATATCGAGCTAGACAGTGCAATGTGGTAACAGATTTTTGGAAAGGCACACCTTGCCGTGAGTAGTTGGGTGCACAACCTTGATGTGGAAGCAACATCAGTTCAATACGATCAATTCAAGGTCGGTCGGCACACCAATTCAAGTTCCCAAGCATATTTATTGAATGCACAGCATGACAATTGTTTCGGGGCCACGGAGGGTCCCCTTCATCAGATAAGTGCAGACATATAGATGGCGCCGGAGGCCAACCAGCATGACAAGGCCGCAACTTCTCCGGGCAGCGTATCGCTGCCGGACACCGCCACGAGACCTCCAGCCTTCCCTTCCAGATCAGAGAGCGCAGATTCGTACCTGGAAGTGGACCTCCACGAATACATCAGATCTCTGCCTACCAAAGATGATCTTGAGAGGTACGTTAGCCGCATTGAAGCTACCTATAGGAGGGAGCTGGAGGAGGTTAAATCCGAGATCAGGCAGGTGGGCCACAGAGTGGAAGAGACTGAAAAGAACGTAGAATCCGTGATGCAAACCCAGAGGTCCCAGCAAGCTACGATTAACAAGCACACCATGCAGATAAGGGACATTTATTTAAAGATCGATGATCAGGAAAACCGCCAAAGGCGTAATAACTTACGAGTGAGGGGCATCCCTGAAGCCACGAAAACTCAGGACTTGGTCCCTACCCTCATTGGCATCTTCAACATGTTCCTGAACAATCCAAACGACTCCCCTATAGAAATTGATCGGGCACATCGTACTCTCGGTCCTGTGAGCACTGATCCTGAAAGGCCACGTGATGTGGTATGTAGAATCCACTATTACAAAGTTAAAGACGCCATCATGCTCGCAGCCAGAGACAAAGGCCATATCGAGCTAGATGGTGCAAAGATCACTATACTGGCAGACCTATCCCGCCTCACTCTACAGATGCGCAGAGCGGTTAGACCTATCCTGGATGTCCTACGTGAAAGACAGATTCCCTACAGATGGAGCTACCCTTTCCAACTCCAGGTGAAACATGATGGGAAATCCGCATCTCTATCTTCACCGGAGGATCTACGCGCCTTCTGTGACGCACTAGGCCTACCCACAGTACACATCAAGGAATGGCCATTGGATGCTCCGGACAACAAGAACTCACTTCCACAAAGGCCCCGATGGCAAACCGTGGGGAGAAACAACAGACGGAGAACATACCCCGATCAAAACCAAGAGAATCATATCGGGTGAGATCGTTACCTTTTTGTTATGCCCGTTTACCAGCTTCTGACATTCTTTATAAGTTTTGATGTTTTTCGGGACATGCAGCCGCATGCTAACGCTGCTTTACGCCCACCCCCACTTATGCTTTTTATGATTCTTTCGGAAGGCCTTGCAGTTTTCCAGCTCCTCAGTAGACTGAGCCCCCTTATTCCCTACCCCCCTCATGGGTCACCATTCTACAATCAGAAGACCTTCAGAAACCTTACCTCTCAGACAGGCTCTAGTCCCTAACTTTGGATGCCGTACTATACACCTCCAGCAGAGATGGAACTTCCCTTCCTGACTTTTGCCCATCGGGCTGAATGCCCATGTCAATACTACAGAATCCAGGCCGATTTTTCTACAGCTGCCTGCCCCCCCGGCCAATCCCATCATAATTGAGACTCGGGGGATGAGGTCGCGGCCCACCGCGTTGAGCTATGGGCCTCCTCGCTCCACTGCACAGAAGCCCTCTTAATACAGGGCTTTCTAGTCCTCTGACTGTGCACTCTCTCTACTCTGCAACCTATGCAGAGTTTGCTGTATGTTGCCTTTTTATGTGTGTTGTTATAAGTTTTCCCCGCAACTGTTTGACCCTACCAAAGCTGTACCTGTTTAGGATGCTCTACGCAATGCTTACTTTTGCTGACTTGATACAACCTATCAGAGATTTGATTGCCACAGGGCTCCACATCTATGTCTGTGTATATGCAGCCCTCAGGTGTGTCTAGGGGGAAGGGGGGGGGGGGATGCAAATGTGCCTCTTTTAATGTTAAGGGATTTGACAATCCAAATAAAAGGTCTCAGATCTTGCATAGTATGCACAAATCTAAGGTCAAGGTGTTGATGCTTCAGGAGACACACTTCCAGACACACAACCACCCAATGGTTAAGGATAGCTTCTTTACCACTTGGTTTCGTAGTACGTTCCCGGACTCCAAGTCGAAAGGGGTCTCAATTGCTTTACACAAGTCTCTCCCCATCTCTGAGGTGGAAACCTTAGCTGACCCTCTGGGCAGATTCCTGTTTGTTAGAGTTAAAATCCTAAATAAATCATACACGATAGCATCATTTTACCTACCAAACAGCAACCAAGGGAAGTGGTTCCTGACCCACCTTTCTAAACTCCAGACCTTTGCCAGGGGCCAGATCATCTTGGGAGCAGACTTAAACTTTTGTCTCTCTCCGGAGATGGACTCTTTCTCTGGTCGGTCCAGCATTCCCGTGGGTGTCAGGACCAAAATTAAACTAAAGCTGAACGACCTCAGACTCGTAGATGTCTGGCGTATATTCCATCCCAGAGACAAGGACTTTTCCTTTTTCTCTGCCCCTCATAGCACTTCTAGCAGAATTTATGTCATTTTCACATCCCATAGTCAGTTGGACCTGGTCATATCCACAGACATAGGCATCAAGATATGGTCTGACCATGCCCCGGTTTACTGCTCACTGGGAATGCTGGACGAGACCCGGGGCCCATATCAATGGAAGCTCAATAATAACTTGCTAAAAGATCCTACATGCTCCCAAGACATCAAGAACTCAATTAAGGAGTTTGTTGTAAACCACGCTTCTGATGAGACCTCTCCTGTATTTAAATGGGAAGCCTTAAAATGCATCATTAGGGGTCTCCTGATATTACACGGATCACGATTAAAGAGGGAAAGAGGGCACAAGATCTCAACCTTAATTAAAGAAATCTCTCTTCTTGAGGACAAACTCAAAAGGGAGACTGACAAAACAAACCTCACTAACATCCAACTCTCAACCTCTAGACAGATGTTACTCTCTCTTTTGGATGAGAGGTCACTGGCCCAGAGGGAAAGGTTTCGAGGGATCTTATACGAGAAAGCTAACAAATGTGGTACCCTCTTAGCCAAATATTTACACCCACGCTCCATGTCCACATTTATTTTCTCCATATCTACAACTCAGAATAGATTGGTCCACAAATCCACTGACATAGCTAAAGAATTCCGTTCATTCTGCAAAGACCTGTACAACCTCCCCGGGAAATTTAAAGATCTGGACCCCGCCTCTCTTAGAGCCAAAATTAACTCATACATAGCTAGAACAGGTCTCCCAGCACTGGACCCAGACGTGATCGCAGAACTGGAGAAGGCAATTGATGAATCTGAGGTCCTCTCGGGTATTGCCACTCTTAAACCTGGTAAGAGCCCTGGCCCGGATGGCTATTCTGGAGCCTTCTACAAGACCTTTGCAAGTGACTTAGCCCCTTTAATGACAAATGCCTTTAATAAATACTCACCTGATCAGCCAATCCCGACGCAGGCTCTTCAAGCCCACATTGTGGTCATACCTAAAAGTGGAAAGGACCCTAACGCTTGCAGTAGCTACCGCCCTATCTCCTTAATCAATATTGATATTAAGATCTTCTCTAAGATTATTGCTGAAAGACTCAAAGAACACCTGGTTAAGCTTATTCACCTGGACCAGGCTGGGTTCACACCAACACGCGAGGCTAGAGATAATATTCTCAAAACCATTTCCCTTATAAATAGAGCACAAACCAGCAGTATCCCAATGTGTATTCTCGTGGTTGATGCTGAGAAGGCGTTCGACAGGATCCATTGGTGTTTTCTTGAAGAGACCCAGGTCCAGATAGGCCTTGGCCCAAATCTCCTTAATAAAATCATGAGCCTTTATGGTAATCCTTCCGCTAGGGTTCGCGTCAATGGGATCCTGTCGGACGCCTTCACTATTAGGAACGGGAACAGACAGGGGTGCCCCCTGTCCCCCCTCCTGTATATCCTCTGCATGGAGCATTTTGCTAAAGCCCTCAGGGACAATTCAGATATTCGGGGGATGAGATATGGTGAATCCTCGGCTAAGATATCTCTCTTTGCCGACGACCTCCTACTATACATCACCGACCCCTTAATCTCCCTGATCAATTTCCTTAAAGAGGCCAGAGAGTTCGGGGATATGAGTAATTTCAAAATTAATTTATCTAAAACAAAGATTCTCAATGTATCATTACTTCAGAAGACGGTCCTGCATATTCAATCAGCATTTCCATTTAGGTGGGTTAAAGACTCCATCAAATACCTGGGAATACATGTTCCTACTCAGCTCTCTGGCCTCTTTAGCTTGAACCTCCCACCACTTATTGACAATATCAACAAAGATCTCCACTCCTGGAGAAATCTACATATACCCTGGCTAGGGAGGGCGAATGTAATCAAGATGGATATTCTCCCTCGCCTCTTGTATGTCTTGCAAGCAATCCCAATTCCCGTTTCTAAGGACTTCCTAGCCAAACTAAGATCCAAAATTAGTTGCTTTCTTTGGCAGGGGAAGAGGCCACGCACAAACATTAACTTATTATTTAGACCTAAGGAAGACGGGGGCTTGGGCCTACCTAACTTTCAAAAATACTACGATTCCTCTCTCTTATCCTTGATAGTAGACTGCTTCCAAGGCAGAATGCAGAAACAGTGGGTAACTTATGAGTCAACCTTCGATCCTGTGGACCTCAGAGCTTTACTGTGGACCCCTAAAGCTGGGAGGCCTAATCTTTCCCTTCTCCAGTTCTGGTCCAGAACGATATTAGAACGATGGGACAGAATTAGAAACAAATCCAAAATATCTACGATACCGGGACCTCTTACGCCCATTCTGGATAATGCAGAGTTTGGACCTGGTATGAGGGGGGATTCTTTCTTAGGCAGACATAGACAACATTGGCCCCAATTAAGACACTACATTACTTCTAATAGCTTACTGCCCTCCTCGAAATGTAAATTCTCGACAGATAGCCCCTCACCGGAATGGCTTTTATGCCACCAATTTAAATCATTTTATAGCTCCCTGAGACCTAGGGGCAATGTCCACAGGCCTCTGACCGCCTTTGAAAATATTTGTTCCCTGGCCTCCAGACCTGAGCACCAACTTTCTCAAATTTATAGCATCCTTAACGCTGACTCTGGGGAGAGCTCTCTCCAGGGGCTGATGGAGACATGGCACCGGGATCTTGGAAAGGAGATCGACTCGGAGGACTGGGATAAGGCATTCACGCTGGCACACAAAATCTCCCCTTCAGTACTCTTTCAAGAGAGGAACTATAAACTTATCACTAGATGGTACAGAGATCCCTACAGACTAGCAAAATTTCAACCCTCAGCCTCCGATAGATGTTGGAGATGTGAAAGTGATCTTGGTGACTTCCTCTATGTTTGGTGGTCGTGTAGTAAACTCAATAGACTCTGGAAGAAGGTGTTTGCCCTCCATGAAATTCTATACCTGAGCCCGGTGTCGCCCTCCCCCGAGGTTGCTCTCCTTTCCATCCTCCCTGGGCCTATCTCAAGAGCCAAGAAATCAATGTTTAGATTTATCCTGATAGCAGCCAGAGGTATAATAGCTAGAAAGTGGAGACAGAAGGAATCGCCTGACCTATCAGAGCTGGTTTTATATATCAATCATATCATGAGAATGGATGAGCTCACCTCCTCACCCCAAGCCAATCCTCATAAATTCACTACCAGATGGGCGGTATGGACGGAGTTTAGAGACTCCACCTCCCTCCAGGATTTCCTCTCCACATAATTCTCTCCCTTCCTTGTGTCCGCCATGAAAAGGTCCTACCCTTACTTAATCTCACGAGAGTCCATACGCCCTCTCCCTCTTCTAACCCCCCCCCCCCCCATCTCTGATACACCTAGTGATAGCTTTGTATTTAGCTTGAGGTGTTTGACACCCCGTAACATCCTAGTCTTCATACCCCCTGTGGCAACAGGTGCTTTTTTCCAATTTCGAGGTTGTTTCTCAACAGGTTGCTCCTTCTGGCTGCTAGTGCCGGATTTACTTCAGAGCTAGAATTAGCCTGGTAGAGCCCAGCTGTTCTCAAACATTAAGCATGTTGATAGTTCTCTTAGACCTCTGTTTTACTCAGTTAATTTAAATAGGTTTGTCATATTACTAATGAAGCATGGGCCTGGAATACCGTTGGTATTACCCTTCCCCCTCCTCCCCCCTCCCCTCCCTTCTTCCCCACTCCCACCTTTTCCCCCTTCCTCTCCCTCCCTACCCCGGCCTCCCCCCTCCCCCCATTCACTTCCCCCAGTACCTTCCTCTTCCCCCCCCCCCCCCAGAAATACACAGTGCAATTGATACTTTACCAGATGTTTATACGACAACTGTAAATGCTGTTGTTATTTTGCATTTCACCTGTCTTATGTCTGTTCCATATTTTGTACCTTATTAATAAAAATTAATTTTTGAAAAACAAAAAAATGGCTTTAATTTTCATTTTTCAGCCATTTGCGCAGGTTTCAGTTTCTATCTCAGTGAACACGGTGAGAACACATTAGGCTCTATTCATAAAAGGTTACCGCAAGTTTTCCGCTAAAAACAGCGGATTTTCCCGTCCATCTAGCAAAGTGGGCATTCATAAAAGCTGTTCCCGCATGAAAATCTACAATCCCCCAGCAGAGCGAGAAATTTCCGCCTTCTCCAGTGTTTTTCTAGATTTATCTAGAAAAAAGTAACAAATGGCCATTCATAAAGTTTAGAGGAAGCGGTATGTGGACAGGAAATACAGCTTCCTCTGATTTTACGGATTACATACAAGTGACTGGGACAGACCTCCTAGAGAGAGCAGTGCACGGAGGGACTCTGCCGGCTGAAGTGTTTCCGCATGCCTTCCGACAGCTTTCAGCGGGAGATCTCCGCTCTTGCATCGCAGCTGGCAAGATTTTTTTGAATGACCATCCAGAAGTGTAAAATACCGCTGCGGTATTTTACCTCTACGAGTATTTACGCCACAAGTTTTTTTATGAATAGAGCCCGTTGGGCTCTATTCATTAAACTTTACCGCAAGTTTTCCGCTCAAAACAGCGGACTTTCCCGACCATTTAGCAAAGTGGGCATTCATAAAAGCTGTTCCCGCATGAAAATCTACAACCCCCCAGCAGAGCGAGAAATTACCGCCTTCTGCAGTGTTTTTTTAGATTTATCTAGAAAAAAGTAACAAAATGGCCATTCATAAAGATTAGAGGAAGCGGTATGTGGATGGGAAATACCGCTTTCTCTGATTTAGCGAGAAGCCTGCGGATTACATACAAGTGAATGGGACAGACCTCCCAGAGAGAACAGCGCACGGAGGGACTCTGCCGGCTTAAGTGTTTTCGCATGCCTTCCGTCGTTCCGACAGCTTACCGCCAGCCTTCAGCGGGAGATCTCCGCACTTGCATGGCAGCTGACAAGATTTTTATGAATGACCACCCAGAAGTCTAAAATACCGCTGCGGTATTTTACCTCCACGATTTTTTCCGACTCAAATGTTTTATGAATGGAGCCCAGTATGATTAAACTGTCACAAAAACATCTCAGCATGTCAGTCAAGCAACTATTTGTGACTGGGAGTGAAGCCACCACACACCCTTTCCTTTGTTTACTTCCCTATTTACCTAGAGCGCAAATCGAACATTATTTTCTATCTACTGCGAAAATTCACACACTGATAGCAAGAAAAATACAGCAGGGGAAAGTCATGTGACCGCAACTCCACCAAATACACGTCAACGCCACGTTTCCACGCATGCGTGGCCTCTGTGCGCCGCTTCCGGGTTTCTCATTCCTTCATGCCCACGTCATCATCACACTTCTGCCCTGTGTACAGCGCTTAGCGGCCCGCCCCTTCTTCACCCTTCACCTCTCCTCCCTGTCTCCACAACATCGGGGCCTGAGCCGCTGTGCCGATACTGAAGATCTGACTCCTCGCACATTGCCCAGCCTTCACCATGAATTTCCTGCGGGGAGTGATGGGAGGTCAGCCGAGCTCCGGGGTGCAGCCGTCTGGAGCTGATACTGTGAGTGACAGCAGCCTCCGCCTTCTCTGTAATATGGGGTCATCCACCTGCATCAGTATCACTGCAGGCACTGTATAGGACCATAATCTGCCTGAGCTGTATTACTTATTGCTCAATGGATGTCCTGCCCTGTTCTCTAGTTATGTAAAATCTTGTGCTTGGTAGCAAACTGTTGTTTTTTGGCATGCAAATATCTCTTGGAAGGTATTACATTTACTCAATCAAAGCCTCTAGCTCAGACTGCTCACACCTAATTGTAATATAGTACACCAGCATTTTCCCCTTAGAAGTGCTTTTTAGCTCTATGGAGTATAGGCTGGGTGGCTAACCAAAAGCTGTAGCCAATAGTGGGTGTTGTGACATTTAGGGCCCTTTCACATGATGTAAGTTGTGTCCTGACAGTACAGTAATGGCCTGTTCACACGCCTGACTAAGGTGACCGATAACGACCACCTCAGCCTACACTCGGCATATGTACAGTGGCTGCCAGCCCATGAGCGATCCGTCCCCTGGACAGCTGATGGCATTGTCTCTACCCTAGGGGCAAAACTCGCACTGGGGCCCATAGCTTCTTAGCTATGCCACTGTCAGGAGGTTTGTAGACACCTTAAAGGGAACCTGAAGTGAGAGGGATATGGAGGCTACCATATTTATTTTCTTGTAAACCTTGCCAGTTGCCTGGCAGTCCTGTTGATCTTATGGCATATGTAGTGTCTGAGTGAAAACCCTGAAACAAGCATATGGATAATCCAGTAAAACCTAAATCAGCTGAGGCAGAGCACCCTGATCTGCTGCATGCTTATTCAGGGTCTGTGGCTAAGAGTGTTAGAGACACAGGATCAGGTGGACTGCCAGGCAGTTGGTATTGCTTACATGGAAATAAATATGGCAGCCTCCATATCACTCTCACCGTCGGGTTTCTTTTAAGATAAGTACAGTACAATGAAAAGAATGCCTCACTGCCACTGTAAACACACACACACACACGTTGATCGATTAATACACAGCATGCTGTGCATTACTGTGTCAGAACCTGCACACTGCGCCATAAGAATGTGGCGTTAGTCTAGTTTAAAGAGACTCTGTAACATGAAAAAGATCCCCTGGGGGGTACTCACCTCGGGTGGGGGAAGCCTCCGGATCCTAATGAGGCTTCCCACGCCGTCCTCTGTCCCACGGGGGTCTCGCTGCAGCCCTCTGAACAGCCGGCGACAGGCCCGACTGTAATTTCAATATTTACCTTTGCTGGCTCCAGCAGGGGCGCTGTGGCTGCTTTCCTCTCCGAACTACACGGAAATACCCGATCTCAGTCGGGTCCGCTCTACTGCGCAGGCGCCGGAAACTTGCGCCTGCGCAGTAGAGCAGACCCGACGGCGATCGGGTATTTCCGTGTAGTTCGGAGCCGACAGCCGTCAGAGCGCCTGCGCCGGAGCCAGGAAGGTAAATATTACGTCACGGCTGCACGGAGGGCTGCAGCGAGACCCCCGTGGGACAGAGGACGGCGTGGGAAGCCTCATTAGGATCCGGAGGCTTCCCCCACCCGAGGTGAGTACCCCCCAGGGGATTTTTTGAGGTTACAGATCCTCTTTAAGGGACACATCAGGAATCCTCATATGGAAATTCCACTAATATGATTGGGTGGACAGCAGCCTCCCAAACTGCTAGGTTTCAGTTAAGCTGTAGTAAACTACGGCCAAACTATATGGCCAATTACAGTTCATGCTGTAGAGGGTGCTGTGATTGGAGCACTGTTCCCTATGAGGTTTCCTAAAGTAGACAAGTGCCAAGGATAGCATTGCAACGTGATGCGTTGATATTG
This sequence comes from Hyperolius riggenbachi, assembly GCF_040937935.1. Taxonomy (NCBI): domain Eukaryota; kingdom Metazoa; phylum Chordata; class Amphibia; order Anura; family Hyperoliidae; genus Hyperolius; species Hyperolius riggenbachi. The sequence continues at coordinate 253,285,898 of NC_090646.1, read as the reverse complement.
TCTATTGCAATGCAAAGGACTAAGTGCGAAAAATTCCTTAATGTACCAAACTTCCAGTGCTCCCAATCTTGTATTAAAGGGGCACTATGGTGAAAAATTGTAAAACTTTAAATCTGTGCAAACATATACAAATAAGAAGTATGTTTTTTTCCAGAGTAAAATGAGCCATAAATTACTTTTCTCCTATGTTGCTGTCACTTACAGTAGGTAGTAGAAATCTGACAGAAGTGACAGGTTTTGGACTAGTCCATCTCTTCATGGGGGATTCTCAGGGGTTTATTTATTTTCAAAAGCACTTAGTGAATGGCAGTTGCTCTGTCCAGTTGCCAAAAAAACTGTAGCGCGCAGGGAAGCTGGCCAACATCATTGTTTAAATCTTTTTTTTTTTTTTTTTTTTAGGGAATATCTTTATAGATAGATTAAAAGCCTTGCTGAGAATCCCCTATGATGAGATGGACTAGTCAGATCTGACAATAATGTCAGAAACACCTGATCTGCTGCATGCTATTTAAGGGTCTATAGCTAAAAGTATTAAGCCTCATCTACATGGTTCAATTTTCCATCAGATAGACGGAGCTATTAGATACCGTCTATTAGATATTAGACTGACGGAAGTGCTGGTACCCGGTACCGAAGCTGTGGCCAGAGGAGGACGGCTGCATGGGATCGATCTGAGCGTATGGGGCCTGAGGAAGCCCCAGGTATGTATAAATCTATTTGCTTTCGTCAGGTCTGGTACACTTTAACCTCCTTGGCGGTATACGTTCGGGGTAAGCCGCGCAGGAGGTTTTCTCCGGCCCTGCTGGGCCGATTTGTTTAATTTTTTTTTTTTTTTTTGCTGCGTGAAAATAGCACTTTGCTAGCTGCATGAGCACACCGATCGCCGCTATCCGTGCGCCCCCCCAGACCCCGTGTGCTGCCTGGCCAATCAGTGCCAGGCAGCGCTGAGGGGTGTTTCGGGACTCCCAATGACGTCCCGACATCGGTGACGTCATCCCGCCATGGCGGGCGGGGGGATGCCGCTGAGCAGCGGCTATCATGTAGCGAGCCCTGGGCTCGCTACATGATATAATAATAAAAAAAAAAAAAACTGCCGCGCTGCCTCCTGGCGGATTTTTTTATACCGCCAGGGAGGTTAATCTGCATGAGACTGTCGGAGAAAGGTTCATCGTTTCATTAGTCTCTGCTAAGGTATTTCAATTTGTAGAAAAATTCTCTCCGGGTTAGGTTTAGCCTTTATTACCTTCTGTTAGCAGACTTTACCCATTACTATTTGACAAATTAACATCTAATGGATGGATATTTGCCCTTGACTCCCTCATTAGAAGGGAGTGCAGTGATTGGCCCCAATGAGGAGCCGTGGTATTAAGAAGAGAGCAGTTAGGGCTGTGATTGGCGGTCTTGGGCCTCGCCCCCGCCTGATTCGGAGATGCATTCTAATGCTGGGCATACACGGGGCGTCCCCGTGGCCGTGCGGAATCGATTCCCGCTCGTCCCTGCGGGCGCTTCCTTATCTTCCGCTCGATTGCCCGCTGGCATCGAGCGGGGAATCGATCCGGCGGGTCATCGGACCTGTTGGATATTATCAATCAAGCCATCAGCAGCTCGATTGATAGGGGTAAAACGAATAGTGTATGCCCAGCATAAAGCTGTGTGGCTACTTCCATGGCTGTGTATTTACTTTCCAGTAATTTGAAGCATTCTCTGTATGTAGAAGGGGGACAGGGGGATGTGTGAAGCTGTGTGGCTACTTCCATAGGTGTGTGTATATACTTTCCGGTAATATGCAGCGTTCTCCATAGCTATGTAACCGGGCTGGTTCACATTAGCGTTTTTTTTGCGGATCCAATGTTAACCGATGGATCCATTCACATGCGTCCGTTGGTACGGATATGTTCCGTAGGTTCCGGTCCAGGGATCTAAAAAATGCTGCAGGCCCTAATTTTCCGGACCGTTCTGCCCAGCGGAACGGATTCGGACAAAAAATACTGCAGCAATGGGAAACGGAACGTTTCTTCACACTAGTGAAGAAACTGACCGTTCCACAGGGATGGGAGCATGTGCCGACGCAAATCTAGCGACGGGAGGGTACAGCAGATGGGCTGGTGGGTGAGGGAGGGTTTATACATACCTAATTTTCAGTAGTAGCCGGCGGTAGAGGCTTCCGTCTTCTTCCGCGTCATGTGACTAGTTGCATTGACGCGCTGTGTAGTCGCAGCGGAAGAAGAGGAAGCCTCTACCGCCGGCTACTACTGAAAATTAGGTATGTATTTGCTGAGTGAAAATGATCATTGATCAGATCCGTTTTCACTATGTGAACCGAGCCACGAACTGAGTCATCCGGATCCGGTGAAGCGGAGACTGGATCCACTCACCACATCCTTTTGGCTCATAACGCTAATGTGAACCAGGCCTAAACGGGGCAGAGGACCCGGAGGGGATGGGGGACAGTGAAACCCGAGGGGGCAGGGGGACAGCGGACACCAGAGGGGTCAGGGGGTAGGACAGTGCCAGTCCCAAAATGTATCATTTGGACTGTATGACTTTTGGGGGAGAAAAAGTGCATCTTATATAAAAAATACGGCAAATGCTGCAGTGAAAGCACTCATTTTAGGCAAAAAACCTCGTACACACACTAATCTAAACTCAGCAGAGGCAGCCAGTCACAGCTATCTCTGCTGAGAATCTATTATGTGTACAGTCATCACAATGGCCTCACTTCACTAAGCAGTTTAGATTGGTCTACAGATGGTTTTTTGTCTACTGATGGTTTGGTGTAATGTTTTAGACCTGGTCTAACATACAGTAATTACACAATTCACAAAGGCAAACAAGGAGTAACCATGCTGATTTCTTGTCTGTATAGTAAAGGTCTGTACACACGCCGGACTGCAGGCAACGACGGGTCTGTCGTCACCTCCCGCTGGGCGGGTTTTCAGCAGACAGTCCGGCGTGTGTACAGTCTGTCGGCGGACTGATACGGCTGTTTCTGAGCGATCCACCCGGTGGATCGCTCAGAAACAGCCGTATCAGTCTGCAGACAGACTGTACACACGCCGGACTGTCACTGAAACGCCCACCCAGCGGGAGGTGACGACGGACTCGTCGTTGCCTGCAGTCCGGCGTGTGTAGGGACCTTAATTCTGTGAGGTATTTTACATGTGAGGATGGAACCTTTTTAATTAATTATTAAATAAGGAGTTTAATTGTGTGCAGAGGAGAGCTCATCAAAGGAGAAGGATGTCAGTCATAGCTACTTGTTTGTGAATTGCATCTTTTGATAATTTCCCCTGCTTTACCCACCTAATTGCCAAATTGTTTAGACCAGGTCTAAAAACAGGTCTAAAACATTTTGGTAATAGTGAATTCCCCTTTGATGCAACTGGCCAAACCAACAGTAGACTAAAAACCATCAATAGACTAGTCTAAACTGCTTAGTGAATTGAGGCTAATGTGTTGCTGAAAGATCTGGAGTGCCGGATCATCTCCTGCAAGAACATTGTTCTCTTCCTTACCCCTCACAGTGATAATCACTCCATCCTGTGCTGCGCTGTCATCCCTCCTCCCCCCTCCATAGTAACAGCGCATCGCTCGGCTGTAGCCTAGTGACACATCGGTACAGCACTTGGCCCTGAACTTTCGTCCGAGGGATGGAGTCACTATTCTTACAGGCAGCAATCGCTGTGCATCTTTACACACTTTAGTCAATGGAGTGATTGGAAATAGTGTCAGTGAACTTCAGCCATCCAAACGTATACAGTAGAAATGAATAAAATGGGAAAATCTCTACACATGAATGGGAGTTTAATTGAACAGAGCTTTGCTTCAGATCAGATCACTGACCATCCCTTTTAATAAAACCACATTTTTCGTATTGCTTTTGTTCATGTGTATGTGTCATTGGCTCATATGCAATTAACGTTTTCTCCTGAGTTTTTTTTCCTAGGTGATATATTCACACTTGATCAATAAAATTCCTTTTAAGTCACTAGCAAGCAAGAAAATACTTTTACAATACCTTTTCACCTACCTGTTCTTGTACTTTTTTTTTTTTTTCTTTTTTAATTGCAAATTGCTGAAAAGTTATTTTAAGCAAAAGATAAAAAAAAGTACTGGTATCTACTAGAAGAAAAAGGGAATTGAATATGGTCCGTTATCACTGATAGTGATGTTATTGCTAGGAGGACTGAAGGAGAAGCATGTTATTTGTTTGATCAGCTGATAGATTTGCAAAGCTCTGAATTGCTGTGATCTCATCCTACTGTAGCGCATGATCATGACTAGCAAATCAGAGACTTGCATATGTATCACCTAACCAAACTATCACATGCTTCTACATGATTTCTCCTAGACATGGCCATCACTAATCTCTGGTAGTGGCACCATCTTCACTATCATGAGAGATGTGTGGTATTACTGCAGATAGGCAAAAGCAGGTCCCTTTTGACTAAATAGTAGAAAGCAACCAGGCAGGACAATAGACGGAGGTTCACAGTGATCTCTTGTTGTTGTATGTATAATGACTGACTCTGTTATTGACCTGATATCCTGGCCAGTCCTATTTATTAGGCAGTTGTCACTGACTGAGCATCACCATCAAACTTGTCATGCTTGATATGAGATCTTGCTAAATGTTCAATATTGCTATTGACCTTACAGCATTTACAGAAAACTTAACTGCGTGGTTAAGCATATAGAGTTTATATACTAGTGCTGGTTTTGCATCAGTTATGCGATGGATATCATCCAGATATATGATCATATACCTGATCTGCCACTGTTCACTACCTTGCACTTTTGATGTTAAATGACATTTCAGCAGAAATCTTATCTAATATTGATCTGATGCACTACAAAGCTATGGGGGCTTTGATCATGTGCACAGCTACTGACTGTGGCACTACCTCATGGACCTGCGGTATCGCACTAAGGGCTGAGCGACACTGCAGAGCATTTTTTGATCTGTCAACGCTGCATTTAGGTTTCTAAAAACGCACTCCCATTGGCAGAGATCGCTGCAATTTTTCTGCAGGTCGAATGCAAATAAATGGGAGTGTGGTTTTTAAAAGCTCAAATGCGGCACTGATGGATTTGAAAGTGTTCTGCAGTGTGGCTCTGCCCTTTGGATGACCAAAACTGGCTTGCCAACCATCTATTTATAACATGTTTATACTGGTTTATTACTTTGTTTATAGTTTTATTTGAAGTTTTGTGATCTCCTGTTATTCTTTGATGATTGCTCACATTAAATGCAGTAACTTGGTGGCCCAAGGTGCAATGAGAATAACCGCTGTTGTATTTCTTAACAATTTTGAGGTAAAACTGATCATATGCAAATAAAGTTCATTCTCTGAAGTTACGGTCAGTGTTAGTGCTACTTCAAGAATAGTCATATGTACATTTCTACTGTTGATACAAATGTCCAATGTAAGTCCCCACCATTTAACCTTTAAAACAAACCTGGAGTGAAAAGAGCTTGCTTTACACTTGTTTAATGTCTTTCACATTGGGTTACATCAGACATCGCTTCCTAGAATCTCTTTAGTTGTGCATTCTGCTAAATGCTTGCTTATAGTTAATTGGCAGAGGTCTCTTGGGATGAGCTCAGCTGCAGGTTCTCTTATGCATACTAGTTTAATTTGTACATACACATGTACTCTTCTGTAAATAATGAAAAGACAATTTTGCCTTGTTTCCCCTGATATTCACGTTTTGTGAACAACTTCCTAAGTTTTGCATGTAGTCACATTTGGGACTGTTGGTAGCCACACAGGAAAAATTAGTTTATGATCGGTGCACAAGTCCCTGAAAAGTTCACCTCAGGATGCACCCGAGGGAAGGCAGCTTGAAAAGGATTCCAATATATTTATATTGAGAACAACCGCCACTCAAAAAACTTTAGTAGAAAAGTATTAACCTACCCCTAAAAACAGATAGGACATGGGCTAGCCACACACTTGTCTATTTTCCTATGGCTATTTTCCTGGCAGATTCAATTATTCTTCTCAAATCTGCAGGAAATCTATCCCCCAACATGACCGACAAATCATAGCTTTGACCAATTATAGGCCTATAATCGATAGAATAATTGATTAGATCAGACACAAAATCTGTTGGTGGGGAGGGACTGGTGGTAGATCAACAGCCCATAGCAATCTACTGCATTGAGCAGTGTGACATTGCGGTTAGATGGCGTTTGGTCATGCTGAAATCTATTGAAAATCCATGTGCTGTGTTTGTTAGGAATAGAATCCTCTCTGATCAGATTCAGCTAAGAGAGGGATCTTTCACTTTGACACATTGGGCATGATTCACAAAACTTTTTTTGCCTGTTTTCACCATATCTATGTTACTTTTTTAAGCTCACAAAGAGCAAAAATATTATATAACAAGTTAAGAAAAGTAATATTGAAATGAAGCTAATCAGGAACAACTTAGCTTGAGTGATTATTTTGCTGATAAATGTGCTGAAAGGTTATTTTTTCACTTAGGTGATAAATATGTCATTGATGAGAAGTTTTGTGACTAGAGCTGATTTAGTGGCAATCTAGCACTGTGTTTAATTTAAATAACCCTTTGGAGTTCAAGTTTAATGAGTTGAAAAACGCAAATGAAAATTATATAGGTGTAAGGATTCCTCCTGTGGTGTGTTCTGTCTATTGCGGTGGAGCTGCAAACGGACAGTTCTGGCTTGTTAGCCTGCATTCGATTGTGCATTCGCAATGAGTCACATTGTCATTTGCAATTGCTCTGCTGTTCTGGGCAGCTCAGGATGCTGTCATCATTCCACCAATTGCTTACTACAGCTGAGCTGCGGCCAGATAGCCCTGGATTTCCTGCAGGCATGTTGTTACGTAATACTGCATGTATTTCCTATGGGAGTCCTTTGCATTCACAACCAGCTAGCAAATGATAATCAAGCCAGCTCAGGATTCAATGATTACCATTCAGCTGTGTGGAGATTTGCATGCTTGCATCCATTGGTCGATGCCGGTATAAAAGTCTGTCTCCCCTTTAAGCCCTCGCCCATCATAGCGATCACTATGCTGGTCTGCTGGGCACTGTGCTACTCTGTATAGTTCTGTTATTGTAGTATAAATGTGACCTTATTACTTGTGCTTTAGCTAGTTCTTGATAAATATATATGCAGACTTGCTGCTAATATATATTTATCCATTAGTTGAGTCGTTTATTTGCTTTATTCGAGCTACAGAGATTTTCCAGTTACTTTGTTAGCTAGTCTGTTTCGCATGTTTCGGTAGGTTGCGCTTATCGTGACCACCCGTGCTTAGCTAGCATAGTTGTGTTGCTATTAGTTATGTTCTTTCCTGTAGTTTTGTCTGTGTGGATGCTTGCTGGTGATGTTAGCCTGCTTGCTCTGCTTCTATGGACGTGACTGTGAGCTGTGGTTGCTACTAGTTACGCTCCAATCTAGTCCTGTCTGGTGCCTGTCTGAATACTTGCTATCGCTAAGGCAACGCAACATCGCACTGCGCTGCCATTGTTTCTTATTTGTAGCGATATCGGAAGCCCAGAGCTGCAGTGCTCTGGGCAGCCTGTGTAGCTTCTTCCATTAATCAGCTACCAGTCTTGTTGCTCTGGGTGGTCAAAGGTCAACCCCCAAGCATTACACTTGTGATTTGTAGACAGACAGTATTGCTTATGCACACAAGCATTACAATAGGTAATATTGATGGGATCCTTGTGTTTTTGTTGCCCAACTTTTTAGAAGAAATCACTACAAATAATTAATTCTTGTAGCTGATAATTAGAAATCTGCTCTTGTCAGCATAAATAGTATGGCCTACTGTTCCTGAGCAGAACTCCAGCTGTGTTAGGTCTGAATGGGGCAGTCATGGGTCATGGAATCTGTTCAGTGTTTTTGTGGGTGCTTTTTGCTGTGAGCTTATCCTTATCTTATTGGAGGATCCATGACTTACTGCGACTGAGTCAGACCTTTCTGGGTGGAAACCTTTGTTTCAGAATTAAATAGTTTTGAGAATTTGTTGGCCAGCAGAACTACAGATTGACATAAGCCTTTAGAATTCAGTTCTATAAATGGGCTATTAGTGCTAACATTTACTATTGGGGATAATAGGAAGTAGTCTTGTAACCATCAGGCAGTGGGTGCAGGAGGCAGCATTAACCCATACTAGATGCCCTGGGCCAGATTTATCAAATCATTACCGACAGTTTTTTCTTTCATAAACAGTTCGAACCAACAGGGGGAACAGTTCTCCATGATGAACTTCTTAAATGCTACTTAATAGCAGCAGTTTAGCATAAATATCTAGAACTGCACTACAGTTAAGAAAAGTCCAAATCCCTTCCTAAACTGCAGCAGATTAAGGAATGCTTAATAGTACTTGTACAGATTGTGCAGCAGTGCAGGCCAGGCATGATTTGTGAGTTCTTTTACCCCTTCCCTGCTGAATCCTGTGAAGCTGTTCTGTGCTTAATTCTTCCAGTGATGATCATTGATTCAGTACAGCAGATGTATTGGTTACCTCAGCAACAGCAATTTCTCTCACTGTCTAAGAAACCTTTAACTCCTCCTATTTAAGCACAGTTTAAGAAGGAAACTGCACTATTTGGTGATTTCGCAATATGTCTCAGTTCTGCGCGGTTTTCTAAAAATCTACCAATATATAATAACCCCTCACTTGTAATTTATACATACAGTAATAGCTGTGCTTAGTCCACAAAAATGAAATAAACCAATCAAAATTAGTTACTTGTGCTACTTCAATAAAGCAGTCCCCGTATTTTTAAAGTCAGATATACACATCTGATTGTGACTGTACAGTATATATGATGTGTACACAGGAATCTCTTATATATACTAAATAACATCTATGCTGTAAGTATAAAGCCTGATGTGTAGCCGTGTCACTAATAGAGATGGTCAATGAGTTTCTATCAACGCCACTCATAAACTATCTCAGCTAAATATCCTTCATAGAACCCTATTAACACCAAAAAGATTGCATTCTATGCATTACAGAGCTGACCCTATCTGTGCTTGGTGTAGCAGGGATCACGGGGATCTTATCCACATGTTGTGGCACTGCCCCAAGCTTCATCGATACTGGAAGGCCATATTAGATATAATTGACTCTCTCCTCAATATTCATGTACCAAGAACCTTCCAGTTCTGCATATTAGGATTGTTAGCTGGGGTTAGTATCCCTGAACCAGCCCAAACTATGTTACATAGAATGTTGTTTCAGGCCAGGAAGCTCATCCTCTCTGCCTGGATTAACCCAGCCCCTCCATCCTTATCATTATGGATAGCGCAATTGAACTCATATTTGAAATTAGAAAAGTTGGTTTATCAGCACAGAGGAGCATCAAATAAATTTGAAAAAATCTGGGCTCCCTGGCTAGACTCTCCTGGTCTCCCTGACCGTGCACTCATAATGGATAGACTATTTAGGGTGGTTAGCTGAGCGGCTGTTGGGTAGCCCTCCGATGTTAAGGGTACCCCTCACAATTTCCCCACATATCTTAAAGCTTTCTATGTAAGTTCTGAAGTCAATGTGATTATGGTTCATTTTGTATGTCTTATGTCAGGCTACCTCGACTATTCTTACCTGTATTATCGATTTATCGCTGCTGCTGTACACCTCTGTTATTCTGTTCAAAAATGTCTTTTTATACATTTGCTGTTTAGCTTTAATAAAGGCTGATTTAAAAAAAAAAAGAGATGGTCAATGAGATGGAAATAATTCTGCGTTGATTCTGATTTATGCAAATGTACTCTCTTTGCTCATGAAATCAAATAATTTGATATGTTGTTAAAATTTGGTTTGGTGACTACGAATTAAATGGTACCTGAGGATGAAAAGAAAAGTTTTATACATACCTGGGGCTTCTTCCAGCCCCCTTCAGGCTAATCAGTCCCTCGCTGTCCACCTCCACCACCTGGATCTTCTGCTATGAGTCCTGGTAATTCATCCAGTCAGCGCAGTCCGGCCGCATGCTGCTTCCACAGCCAGGAGCGTTCTGCACCTGCGCAACAGTGCTGCACAGGTGTAGTACGCTCCCGGCGGCGTGGTGTGTGCATGTGCACTACGCCAGACTGGCTCAAGTACCTGGACTCATAGCAGAAGATCCGGGTGGCGGAGGAGGACAACGAGGGACTGATTAGCCTGAAGGGGGCTGGAGGAAGCCCCAGGTATGGATAAAACTTTAATTTCATCTGTCTCAGGTTTACTTTGTTACACAGTAGTACTATACTCTACATATGCACTCTCCACAGAGCTGCAGGGAATCCACTGAGAATGTTGTGCACATTGAACACAGAGGTGTTGTCTATCACCCATAAACCTGGTTCAGATTGTGCATGAAGAATGTGTAATAGAGAAAGAATCTCCTTATTCCCCTGCAGAGTACCTGCACATCACTCTTACATGTACCCACAGTTACATTGCCTAGGGCCTGATAGATGTTCTTTGTTCCGGCCTGTACCTTTTTACAAGTACTCTTAGCAAGGACTAGTTTTAGTCTATGACTAAAGGGAATAAATATGACAGTCTCCATATCTTTCTCACTTCAGTTGTCTTTTAAAATTCCTAAGCGTTGGCAGTTAAGAGACGAATTTCATGTTATATACTTTCAATCAACAAGATTGTAATATGCAAATTAGAGGAGTCGGAATTGGTGGAATTCTAAACTGAGGAGTCGGTGGATTTTTGTACCGACTCCACAGCCCTGGTATTTTAAAGGATGTGCGAGCTTAATTTTTAAATACTTTAAAGTGTTCCGAATCAGAAGTGGGTCCGCATTGTGCATAAGGGATTTTGAAAGGTTCAGAGTTGTTTAAATATTTGATGCATTCTTAAGCCCCATCTACACGATGCGATTTCGATTACGATTCTATTTACGATCTAATTAAATCCAACATGTCCGATCGGGATTCGATTTGCCATTGTTTTGCAATGGCAAATTGAATTGAATCAAATCCTGATTGGACATGTCGGATTTAATCGGATCGTAAATAGAATCGTAATCGAATCGTACAAAGAATAGTAGCGTGTAGATTGGGCTTAACTCAGCACCCCACACTGCCATTTGCTGCTTGCGTTCATACTAAAGTACCCATATCATCATCCTATTATTTGCTAAAAGCTGCTGCTATTTAGATAAATGACTACAGCTATGCTGTGTACAGTGAACTTCTAGATTACTGGATTAGTAGAAATTCTCCCAGTGACAGCCATAGGAATTCAAAAAGTATAGAGCCAGCTGATTTGGAAACCTTGTTTTGAAATGTCACTAGCTCTTTTTTAAAGTTACCATTTTTATTTTACAGATCCAGAAATTGTGTGACCGAGTTGCTTCATCAACTTTGCTAGAGGACAGAAGAGATGCTGTACGAGCCCTTAAGTCTCTGTCAAAGGTCTGTTCACTCCGCCTTACTGTATATGGCCTGTGACCGTGTATGACATTGAGCAAGACCTGTGTATTGAGTTGGTGCTTTATAAATAAAACATAATAATAGTAAAGACCTTTCTCTTTTTCTTTTGGATATCTGTAATGCTCTAGGCTGCAAGAGTACATTGTTTTGTAATTTTGTTTTATAGGACCCAGTTTAAGGTGGACATCCATCATGAGATAGCAGCGTATATCAAAATTGACAGACACATCTAATTTTGATTGGCCAATTGCTGACCAATTTTACCAAATAGAATGTGAGTTTACAGATTTTGAATAAGAGTCTGTAAGTAATCCCTCCTAATACCTTGAAGTGGGATAATCTGTCTATTATTTACCAGTCAAAATTGGATGTGTGTACCAGGCTTTAGGTTCATTTTATTACTCAATGCTACTCATTCTCAGAAGGAATCCGATCAAGAATCGATCAAACCACTTCACCTGTTGGCTTTGGGCCATTCTCCATTCTACCTTTGTGGCTGTCATTCCCCTGCTTTTCCACCACCCGAACAGCTGATAGAAATGATAACTAAGCCTGATCAGTTTGGTCAATACATTTTCTAAAGTTGATTTAGAGCTTGATTGGTGGGTTTGATTATAGTGTTTTATTTCCATTTCCAGAAGATTAAATCACTAACTAGTGGCTGGAAGACCTTGCACAGAGTTCACATTTCAGTAATAACACTTACCCCTATGGCTTATAGTTCAAAAGAGGAAATTGCATGATTTTCCCCACCCAAAGCTGGTTAAAGAATGTGGAGACGTTATGTTATACAGGGTCTCCTATGCAAACTCAGATAATTTGGGCAGCAGATTTCATGGATTGGTTACTGGGACATTTAAGGACTCCTGCCTGAACTGGTACTCGCTCATTCTAATGATGTGCTTTTTTTTTTTTTATATAGTTGGCTGTGACTGAATGCTGATGAACCTGTGTGATCTTTTTAGTTTCAATATTTAATAATTGTTTGTACAATATCTGCTGATACTGTTCAGTAAAGCTTTGATAAAAGTAATTACAATTACCCTTTGAGGAAACCAGAACAACATGGCACTATTTTTTGGGGAGAAATTAGCTTTTAAAATGGGCACTTTTTTGGCTTTATTTGGAACCATCTCATTCTCCTTTATTATAAACAGAAATACCGTCTTGAAGTTGGAACTCAGGCCATGGACCATCTTTTGCATGTGCTGCAGACTGATCGGTAAGATACTCTTAATGGTGAACAAGTATTTAATTTGCTGTACTTATCAGACTATAAGATGCTCCGGACTATAAGACTCGCCTAGGTTTAGAGGACCAAAACCAGGGGAAAACAATATACACTAAATCTGGTGCATTCATGGCCCAGAGGCATCTCTTCAACCCCCTCCCCCTCCCCCGTCCCTTCCAAATAATGTCCCTCTGGGGCATTCCTTGTACCGCTTGTGCCCTACATGTGAACAATATGAGTTTAGTTCCACTTTAAACTGTAAACTAGAATTTCCTGTCTACTCTAAAGGATTAGCTGCAGCATGATAACCTTTAGGGGGAAAAAAATTTATTACAATTTATGGAAATTCTTAAATAAACTGAAGCTTTAACTAGGATTCACATTCCAGGGGACACTGAAAAGGTTAAGCCTCAGTGTTTATGTATGAGGATGTATTATTTCAAACATTGTTTCTTCTAAATTTTTGGTATTTTGATAGTAGCAAAAAAGTTTCTGTACAGTGTTAGCCAAACAGATTATGTAGGTAGAAAAAACAGTTTTGTAAAGGTAATACCTTTATTAATGGCTAACTGATAGAATTAAATTATGCAAGGTTTCTGGGATCTAGTCCCCTTCTTCAGGCATGGTACTAAATCCCAGAAAGCTTGAATAATTTAATTATATCAATTAGCCATTAAAAGGGATTACTTTTACAAAACTTTGGTATTTTGATACAATTCTTTATATATTAGCTTGTTTTGTTTATGTTTATTCCTTGTGCATTGTCTACTTTGGTTCATGCAGGGATAAACAGAAGTTAGCATTTCTTATTGGTCAGAAGACCCCGTAAATTTAGGCTGATCCATGGCTAGGAGACTATAACTATAGTAGAGATTAGATTGTATGCTCCTCTTATGCTGGGAATACACGATGAGATTTTTCAGTAGATTTACTGTCCGATTGGTTTTTTTTTTTTTTTTTTACCGATTTGTTTTTCTTATCAATTTGTATTCACTTCTATGAGAAATCGATCGAAAATAAGATCTGACCTGTTGGAAATTACCTATCAACCCATCTATCTGCCAAAATATCTCATGGTGTATTCCCAGCATAAGGGACTGTTTGGAAGAGCAGCATAGTGTTTATGATCTCTGGGGAAAGGAGCACACCACCCAAGAAACGCAGGGGGTGCACATAAGACAAGGGAGCAGTAGTAAATGAAACAGCATAGAATCAGATAGACAGGTGAATGTATTGTATATCTCAGATAGGTTTTCTGCTCCTAGTTTGAAATAATTAGTTCAGCAAATACTGAAGCAAAAATGTTTTTAATGGCAATTAGTCATTTGCCTATCAGCTTGTGTGGAAACCTTATAAAATATAGGTCCCTATTCAATTTACTTTTTCTCCTAGGAGATAATTTTTCATCTTCTGCTTAACTGCTTGCCGACTGCGCCACGCTGATGGGCGTGGCTGCGGCGGCAGCCCCAGGACCGCCTAATGCTGATCAGCGTAAAGTCCTGGGGCAGCAGTTCGCAGGCTGCGTGCACATCTCTTGCTCGGGGGGGGGGGGGGGGCAGAGCTCCGCCCCGCCTCGCCTTCAGTCTCCGAGCGGGGACTGAGAGTAATCGGCTCTCATCTGCAGAAGCCTATGACAGCCGATCGCCAGGATTGGCTGCTAGGGGGAGGGAGGGGTTTTAGTTAAAGAAGAAAAAAAAAAAAAACCCTATTTATTAATAAAAAAAAAAAAAAAAAAGTAAATATTTGTAAAAATAAACACTGTCGGGGATCAGACCCCACCAACAGGAAGCTCTGTTGGTGGGGAGAAAAGGGGGGGAGGATCACTTGTGTGCTGTTGTGCAGCCCTGCAGCTTGGCCTTAAAGGGAAGGTTCAAGCAAAATAAAAACATGAGTTTCACTTACCTGGGGCTTCTACCAGCCTCATGCAGCCATCCTGTGCTCTCGTAGTCACTCACTGCTGCTCCAGTCCCCCGCTGGCAGCTTGCCGACCTCTGAGGTCGGCGGGCCGCATTGCATACATTTTTACGCATTCCCGCTAGTGCAGGAACATTAACGCATACATTTTTACGCGTTACTGGTTTAATGCGTACATTTTTACGCATTGAACCAGTAATGCGTAAAATGTATGTGTTAATGTTCCTGCACTAGCAGGAATGCGTAAAAATGTATGCAATGCGTCCCGCCGACCTCCGAGGTCGGCAAGCTGCCAGCGGGGGACCGAAGCAGCAGTGAGTGACTACGAGGGCACAGGATGGCTGCATGGGGCTGATAGAAGCCCCAGGTAAGTGAAACTCATGTTTTTATTTTGCTTGGACATTCCCTTTAAAGAGACTCTGAAGCGAGAATAAATCTTGTTTCAGAGCTCATATTCAGCAGGGGCATGTTACCCCTGCTAAAACGCCGCTGTCCCGCGGCTAAACGGGGGTCCCTTCACC